>NC_133323.1:12000828-12029412 GCF_012295235.1 Primulina huaijiensis | reverse complement strand
CACTCGGCCAACACTTGGCTCGACGTGCACCTACTCTAACACCTCAAACTGTAGTATACAATGCCTAACTGAAGTCACAGATACCAGACCACTTCCCAACGGAGAAGAAATAGCCAATACAGCAGACAAGGACTCGACAGGTAAAGCATGCATCAACGAAAAACGCTCAGATATAAAAGTGTGAGATGCACCGGTGTCTATCAACACATAAGCAGGATAACCACAAAGAAAACAGTTACCTGCAATCACATCATCTGGAGCATCTTGGGCCTGCTCTTCTGTCAGTGCAAATACTCGAGCCTGCTGTCTGGGAGGTTGGCTCACTGTCTGGCCACCTCTGGCTCGGGATAGGGTCTGTGCAGGTGGCAGCTTAAAGGAGTGAACAGATGAAGCTTGCCTCTCAGGCTGAGCTACTGAGCCAGATGCTCCTACACTCTGAGATTGCTGTGCCCCTCTCTGTGGACAGACCCTGGCAAAGTGTCCTTGCTGTCTACAGATATTACATCGGCCCGTCACACCTTGACACTGCTCTGTCGCATGTCTGCCTCCACAAGAACTACAATAAACACCTGTATACTCTAACCTCTGGCCAGGACCTCTCTGTCGTGACCCACTGGAGCTCGACGAACTGCTCCCTGATCTCTTAAACTGTCTACCTCTCGCTTTCAGAAAATCTTTCTTGCCACTACTACTGCTTCCACTATCACATCGAGGAGGAGGTGGTGGAAACTGGGCGGCGGGCTGTGGCGGTCTCTGACTCTGAGCACTATACGAAGCTCCTCGCTGTCGAATCAATCCAGCCTCGGCTCCTTTCGCTCTGTTCAGTGCATCAGAAAAAGTGTTGGGTCGTCCCGTGTTCACCAAAGTAAAGACGTCAGGGTTTAAGCCATTGATGAACTGATCAGCGACCGCTTCATCACTTCCTGCTACATGTGGCGCAAATCGGAGCAAGGAAGAAAACTTGGCAACATATTCTTCAATGTTCCACTGCCCCTGTCGTAAGTTTGCAAATTCTGCCCCTTTGTCTTTTCGATACGACACTGGAAAGAAACGTTGATAAAACTCATCTTTAAATACCTTCCAAGTAATATCGATACCTCGATGCTCCAATGCTCTTTTCGTGGTAAGCCACCAACTCTTCGCCACTTCTTGCAACTGATGCCCTATTAATTTCACTATTCTTTCATCTGTATAGGCAAGAGATTCAAATAGCATCTCTATATCGTCTAGCCAACTCTCACAATCCACTGCAGTCTCAGTACCCTTTAAGGTCGGAGGATGAAATGACTGAAACCTCTTCAATAAAGTCTCCATCGGTGTTGCAGTAACGTCCATCTGAGTACCTGGCATACTACCCTGTTCTGGCACTTGACCTGCGGCTGGTTGTGGTATTCTTCGAGGAGGCATATCTAATTATCAAACGGATTAGTATACAGTCTATACAATCTGTCTCAGCCCTCCTCTGATCATATACCTCTGATCCAGAATCGGTTCTGATTCAGTCTTTGCAATTAATGCTGTAATCAACTCAGATAACAAGACAACATGTAATAGGGAAAGCAATAAACCATGACGTGTGCTAGCATGATATAAGCAAGGAAGACGACTCGATCTACCCCGCTCACTCTCTTCTATCTCAGTCTATACAGAACCTATGGCTCTGATACCACCCGTTGCGGGGACCCGGGCTCTAACTCAATTATCTTTTTGGGATTAATTGGATCTTTGCTAGAAAATGTGGGTCAAAATTTTGCTTTTAACATTAAGTCAACTGTATACATAAAGCATGGAACTATTCTTTAATCGATTAAACAAACATAATGTACATACAAGTCTGTTTTAGTACAATCATATACTAGTGTTCAGAAAATCCAGTACACGTCAAGTACAAAATAACTAGTAATCTGCTATGCCCGAAATCACCACAATATCTTGATCTCTCATCTTGCTCGCGACCCTGATCCTGCCCCACCTGTCGTTATGTACACATACAGACACAACAACAGCCGGAAACTCCGGTGAGAACAAATCCCAGTATAAAACATGTATACATGCATGTCATGCAAGTAAATACAAAATCATAACACATAAATCAGTAATTATGACACACTAGTGAATACAGATAAAACTCTTCAACTCTTATTCTTTGACTCGACTCATATCTAAGTCTAGGGATCCCGGTGTGAATAAGACGTAACAAGTCTCCCACCTACTCTCCCAATCGGGGTGGCGGTACGTCTTATTCCTAGACTTCGGTCATATCTGTATCGAATGTCTACAATCGGAGATGATCTGCTCCTATGCGTCGATACACCGAACGTCTAGTTTGACAATCTGTCAATGACTCCTATCTCAAAGGCTTGAATATAAATCTATAAACAAGACATAATCATAATCAAACATAATTAAGAATCTAGTATGTGATTTTGGGAAACTCGTATCCAGTCTGAATCGAGTCATGTCTTCCCGTGTTCACAAGAATTATACCTTTTTTGTCGTAATCCCGGTCTGAACAAGTCGAAGTCTTGAAATCTTGATACTAATCAGTCAATACAAATCTGAAATGACATGAATAAAATGTCCCATGTCAACCTTTAACTCAAAGGACTACATATACGGATCAATATGAAATCTCGGTGCGTTTCGACGGCATAACGGCGTAATTTCACGATACCGATCAACTCAACATCAATAATATATAACCAACAACTCATAATTCTCATCATAGCAACATCTACTATACTGAAATCTGTATATACTCAAGTCAAGACATGCTGAAATTCTATAAAATGCATACGATATCATTTCTTCGATCCGGTTGCGAATAAACGTTCCCAATAATCACAAGAACAATTAATAACAATCAAACTCTGATTTCCCCCAACATCTAAACTTCAAACCTTCTAGGTATTGAACAAAACTTACATCCTCTTGAAGCTATTGAAGAGAAGAGCATGAATCTAGTCTCGGATCGAAATTCGGTTGGTTAGATCTTGCACTATCAAGTTCTCATGTACTTTGGAGTTGAGGATGTTACTTGCAGAGATTTTCGTTCTTCAGCTGAGAATTGATAGAGGAATGGAGAGGTGTACCCCTATCTATGCATGGCAAGGACACATGGCTTATTTTTCATTCTGCACGTCTCGCGCATATGCGCGACCTCAACCGGCGCATATGCGCGAGACCTACGGTCTCGGCATATAACAATGTAATCTGCTGGCGCATATGCGCGCCCCTTCTCGGCGCACATGCGCCCAATACTCTGGACAACTCGCGCATATGCGCGCCTCTTGTCGCGTATATACGCGAGACCTTCGGGTCTCACACATAATTCTTGCACATATTCTCAACTCAACAATTCCAAGCCCATCTCGACATGCTCTGTCTAGAACCATATCAAACAATCAAATATTCATTTCAAATTAACAGGATAAAATCTCGGGCGTTACAGATAAAATGAAACTCTTTGGTGGATTTTCTATCAGAGAGAAAGCCTGCATTAATACGTTCCTTCAGCTTTCAGAGGTAGGGGCTTCTTCTGAATAGGTCCTAAGTTTCCCGGAGCAAGGATCCTTTTGCCAATAAAAGAATGCCTTTTCTAGGGTTTTATATACCTGAAGATCTTTTTTAGTTCATCATAATATAACTTCTGTAAAGATAGCATAACATACATTGACAACCAATCCCAGCAGAAGACATCTTAGTAGGACGAATCGGTTGTCTTTGACGTAGGCGAAGGCCATTGCCTCTGATAAGCCGAATGGCCTTGTACGACTAATTTGTCTTGTGGCGCCCACTAATCCAATAACGCGATCCGAGGATCTAAGTAGGGTGGCTTTGGTGCCTCTATTTTGATCTATTGTCGAAGCAAAAAGAAAGGGTAACTGTTCTCGAATCAGAAATGCCACATCTGACTCAATCAAAAAGCATTTTAAAAACATCCCTTCCCCCTTTTGCCAACTTCAGCCTCTACTTAAGGAAAGGCAAGCAGGAATTGAACCCACTAATGGGCCAGCTGCATAATCACGTATGTAAGCAAGTGATCCTCTTCTTTCGCAAGACTTTCTGTCTCCCATGCCGCGCTTCGCTTCAATCTCTTGCTTTCTTTACTGCCTGGTCCAAGGAAAGGAGTCCAAGTCTGCCTTCGAATAAGAAATCACAAAGGCTGGTCTTTTCACTCTTGGCTCACTACTTCTTTCTATACTCTCCCCAAGTATAAAGCTCTAGCTGCCCTTACTCCATTCCTTCTTAAGACTCAGGAATGGTTGGGTCGATCAGGAACTACAAGAACTACCTCCAGGCTGTTTCCTTCTGGTCTTCGCCCAGAAGTCTCCAGCTCCTTTTAGTCCCAAGTGAGCTCCATAAGGACTTGTTTTGGTGTTGCTCGAGTGCGTTCGGATGTTATGATTTAAGTATTATCTTAAGTGATAGTCGAGATTACCTTAACTTTATCTCTAGGAGGATGCCGAATTGGATGGTTGTATGCGGGAATTCGGTGAATGCTAGAGATACAGAGAAATGTGTCCTTTCTTAGGGAAAGTCAAGGCTACGAGAAGGCGGCTATCGCTCTATGAAAGTCCAAGAATACCTTCTATATTTAGCATACTTGTCGGGGAACTGGGAGAGGTCTTCATGCTACGGCTACTAACCTCTCGACCGAAAAGTTGATGTCTAAATACAGATAGGATTCCATCCATGGGTGCTTTATTTAACTCTATAGTAGCGAAAAGACTGGTGGAATGGATACTGCATAGGGCCCTTGCATGAGTTTACGGTGGGCTCAGTCCATGTTTGGGGATGCTCTATACATGTAGAAGTAAGGGATGTGACTACCAGAAACAATGGCTCCATACGGATAGATTTAGGGTTCGGGAGTTGTTTTATTCTTGTTTTATAGGCCAGGGAGAGGATAGAATAGGCACGGATAATATTTGTTAATTTCGCTGGAGTTAGATTGGGTAGCGCTCCTCACCCGAGGAGCACCCCCCTTGTTCCTTTAGCTTCAGTTTTTAGCACAGTTGTTTAGTCGCCTTGACTTGAACCCAAGCCCGAACAAGGAAAAACAAAAGCTCGCAAAACCCTATCCGGTGGTGAATTTAAATGAGAATCACCCTCGTCCATACGAGATTGTGTATATGGTCAGGGCCTAATATTCTAAGCACTTAAATACCCTTTATTATAGCTCATAGAGCCTCTTTAAAGCCTCATAAGATACCTTTAAGGATAAGGATAGAGCTCCATAACATCTTAATTCAGTAGCTACAGGGCTCATTAGCTCCTTTAACTTATAACTCATTAAGGAGCAGTAGAGCCTTACTGCATTCCTTCAATCAGGAATTTCCAGGTTGGTTGCTACACTCGTATTTCAGACTATATGGAAGTGCTTCTCATTAAGAATAGGCAAAGATAAAGATTAGCTTTCTTATGTTCCATCCTGTCACGTACTGTATTTTTCTACTTAAAATTTGCGGAAGAATTAAAAATTTCTTAAGTAAAAAGTGAACATAAAAAAAATTTCGATAAAAGAAGTAAAACTGTACGTCTCTCAAGTTGTTGCAAAAAAAGATTTGAAATTCAAAGTTTGACATAAGAAATAAATGTTTTCATAAAACTTAAAACATGACGGTCCTCGGGTTTAGCCTCCCGCTCAGTCCAAGCCTGCTCCTTGGTCCCCACCTCCAGCCTCCTCATAAACATCCTCACCTGCATCGATCAAGTCTAGTGAGTCTAAAGACTCAACACGATGGCCGTTGTTCATTATATATACTCTTTTTTAGTTCTTATTTGGACCATCTTTCGCATCTGTAGTTGTAAATAGTTCTTTGGGCTTGAACTCAATTTGGTTGTGGAAACCGTTGGTTCGGAAACCACGCCTAGTGTCGTTCATTACCGGGCAACCACTTGGTTATTACTCTTCCTAGGCCCTATTTGCCTTATCCCATCACTATATAGTGTGGTTAGCGGCAGAACAATGGGCCTTAAAAGGTGGTGTTTTAAGGAGTATGCGGTCTTGGGTGATGATGTTGTTATAGCTCATCCACAAGTTGCGGCAAAGTATGAGGAACTGTTAGGAAAACTAGGAGTTTCCATCTCTAAAGATAAGTCTCTTATCTCTGAGACTGGTTGTCTTGAGTTTGCAAACTCAAAAGTATTTGGTTAAATAGGTTTCGTTCACTCCAATTTATTTAAAGGCTCTCCTAACAGTTCGATCAACTTTAGGACTGGTCCAGCATGCACAGTTATATCGTGTGGAAAATCCTAACACGTTATTCCGTCTAGCTGGAGCCGGTTTTAGAGCTCGGTCACGGATCTATTCCTCTCGCCGTTCAAAGAGGTGGGAGAGACTATAAGTCGTTTCTACAAAACCGCCCCATAGCAGTCGATTACCTTTAGAGTGGTGGATTGGTAGGGGTAAACCCATAAATCCCTATCTAAAGGGACTAAGAGTCGATTTGCTTCGGAAGGAACTTAAGCCAAAAGAAAAGAGATTAGGCTGGTTCCTGAAGAACTTCTGTTTGATGGAGAACGGGAGATACTTGAGCGAACATTAATAAAAAAAAAGGGGTTAAAATGTGGCTCAAGTGGTTGTCCTGGTATAACTCCATCCTACTATCACCAGATCCTCAATTATCCAGTTTCTTTGAAGCCCCAGTCTATGCAACTTCTTGGAAGAAATCTGCCGATGACATTGAGTTCATTCGGTATGGTCTCATCTGGAAGTGCTATGATAAGGGAGCTGGAAAATGGAGTGAAGGGTACTGTCCTCCAGTATTGGGGACAGATACCATTATTTCTTTTCCAGGCTGAATATTGGGAGGGGCAAAGGGAACTGACTTCATCATGGCCCCGGTGACTGACCAAGTCATCGTGGGTAAAGAACAACCAGGTCATAAAAAGCACCTCATCTAGAAGGGAACTGACTTCATCAACGCTTGAGGAACAAAGAATATGATAACTTGACTAACATGATGGTATCTCGGTGTGGAAGAGCTGGTCCTCGATATGGAAAGGTGGGCCGATTCTTTATGCCTTCTCGCCTGCCTTGAGGATGAACCAGCCACCATCACCACTCGTGGTTCACTTCTTTCGAATAACTATCGCTCTGGCGAATTCCAAGTAAGATACGAATGAATGCTAGATCAAAATGGAATGAGAAGGCATGAAACTATACTGATTGTCAGTAATGCAAAAAAGAAAAAAAATAGAATAAAGATATAGGGAGAATGCTGATTTGGTGGTACTTGAATTGATACTCATCATGCGAATTGGAGAGCATGCCCCGTTGGGTACTCCTTTATTAGTTGTTATTTAAAGATGTCAACATCTATTTTTGATTCAACAGCGGAAAAACATCAAACAATTCATGCTTACTACAGGTTCTATTTGGCTTTCTTGTCGAAATACCGATTAATCAACATTTTGGACCTCGATTGTCTACATATCGCCATGCCTTAACCCATCCTAATTGGAGACTTTAATTGGTAATTGATTCTTCCTATGGTAAAAAAGAGCAAGAGTTTGCTCCCGGGGCATGCTTTAATTTCATAAGTGGGCGAAGAAAGAATACCTGAGCTTCAAGCAAAGAAGGCGGGGCCCTTGCAAAGCAAACGGTATCACCGGTAACTAGACAAGCACCTAGATGTACATTCTTAGGCCCTGCCTTACACACCTTATTTATCCCGCCCTTGGAAATAACTTATGCGTACTAGCCACTAGCAACTAAAGGCGCAAGTGCTGCCATGCTATATGTGGGCGATCGATGTGAATAAGAGTTTATTTTTCAAGGAGGGTGATCGGATCGGGATAATAAAAAAGGTACACGATCGACCATTCATTGTACATAAGGAGTGGAGGTGAGATAGATGCCTCTCATCTGGTACTGACCGGGTCAAAGAGTTCTCCACCACCGGGTAGTTCTTCTTAATGCGCAGATGAATGAGCTAGCTTATGTTAATCATTTCATTGGAAAACGTGAACGACTACAATTGTACATTGCCTAAACTCAAAACCTGAACCACGTTCACTGTCGCTCTCCTTTCAGGACTCTGACAGTCTCGCTTTGGTCGCCTGCCATTCCTTGATTGCCTCCCTTAATCTTAATGGGCGGGCTTCAAAAATCTCTCTACAACCGGTCTCATCAGCCCAGGCGAGTTCATCTTTTTATTGCTTGAGCAAGGCGGCATCAAGGGACTAAGATAACATTCCAAACATTTCCTTCTAGCCAGAGAGACGAGCCTACCATGAGTTGAAACACCCTGGCTTTACATTGGTGGAAGAGTGCATTTTCCATATCTGATATTGGTGCCCTGTCTTCCCAAAGATGATCTCGCAGAAAATGAAAACGACATGAGATTTGCATTCATTCCTCCAACCTTTCAAACATCTTATGATGCCAAGTTTACCGCTCCACTAATGCTTGGCGGAGGTCAATGATCAATATGTTTCCGTTTTCTCGCTCAGAGCAGACGGATATGCACAAGGAGGAAGTTTCCTCAGCCTGATAGTTTCACTGGTTTCAATCCATATCCCAGTAGGAGCATATGCCTGAAAGCGCTCACTTAGATTTAGATAGAAGAACGGTATGCCAGTTGAGTTCTTTCGAACCTATTCCCCAGACGGGAAGCTTTAGGCCTTAGCAACAGAACAGCTCAAGAAGAGCACAAATCCCCTTTCCCAAGCACCTTTCTTTCCTCCTTTCCTTTGATTTTACTTGCTACATGCTAGCTTTTGAAAGTGCTTACTAAAAATATACAGGATGTATCACTAGAAGGCTGGGACAGTCAAAGCCCAGGGCCTGAAATAAGTACTTTAAATGGCTGAAAAGAAACTACATCTTTCACTGCAATTCCAACTGCTACTGGATCGAATGCAGAAGGAAAATATCGTAACTGAGGCCTTACTTAAGCTTATTAGCCCCGGATGCACGCTTGCTTCAACATTGAATCTATCTTCGGAGAAAGACAGTGTGTTTTAACAATACTAGTGATGAAAACAGTCTATTCTTTTAGCATATTCTAGTAGGGAGAGCAAAAAAAGGGAAACTAGATAACTGGTTTGTAGTGAACAGCGCAACTCCGATCGGCGCATATCAATATTATATATATATACTACCCTTAAGGCCTTCATATGGTGGCTCTCCATGAGAGAACTATCAGTTCTCCAATAGCAGTTTGAAAGTAAGCCCTTTACCCCGTGAGACTGTGAAAGTACTCTACCCTAGATTACCCTCTTTACTTTATGGGTAAGTAGCCTCCGTCCAAAATGAGTATATCCCTAAGCTAAGTCTGTTCACCACCGCGTAGAGGTCTCCGAATAGAGCTCACTACATGAAATGAGACATGTACTCAAAGTAGTAGAGTGAGGAGTGGGAACTCCCTCTGTCAAGGTGTCACAACAGGATGTTGTGTTAGTGGGGGAACTCTATAGTTACCGGGTAAGGCTGGACGAGGTGAACCAGCATTCCTATCCCATCTTCATCTTTGATCTTGGGGAAGCGTTTGCAGCGAGGTAGGGACATCTAGAAATATCGTTAACCATTGGTTATTAAGGTGTATTGTATTCTCAAAATCCCTATATCTACAGCAAGGAGCATGTTGGGTAATACGCCAATTTGACCGCTATTAGTAGATAAAATTCTTTCTTTCACTTCTGAATCCCAAACAATTCGATTAGGGGTCAGTACACAAAGATTGAGGATCATTTCTTCAAATTGTTCTCCATTTCGAAGTTCATAGCTGAGCTCATTGAACGACGACTGGACCAGTAAGACCAGCTAAGAAAAGACGACCAGCCCCCATACCCGTGCTATCCCACTGAACTTAAAGAGCGAAAACTTAATATACCAAAATATGAGATTGGAAGCATTTCTTATAGAAAATATTGAATGACTAGCGCCCGACCGCAGCATTATAGAATGGCTCTGGCATGGAACAACCTTCCTTACTCCATAGGACACGATAAGGTTGAGCTTACAGAGCCCGGCCATCTTCTCCCGATTTGCCTGGTGGCCGAAAAATGCATGATCCTACCGGTCTGATTGTTATGAGATTTTCGTGACTTCCCTTTATTTAACTAGTATAGCTCCAACGCTTCCCTTAAAAGCTCCCCGTCACCAAAGCAAAGACAGAAGAGTCATAAGGGTTGGTACTTTTGCAATCATCGACAGACAAGTCAGTAAAGTTCGCCCGGAAAGGGGACTGCCAGAGTAGCTAGAAGTAGTTGATTAAGCATCTGTCAGAGGGAAGACGGGGGGCCCTGGGGTTGAACTCCTTTCGTTGAATGTCGAACGAATCTGGTAATCGGTGCCGTTGAACCCTTTTTATTCTTATCTTAGAAAAGAAGCATCCCTTGACGCACCATATTTATTTAATTTAAAGGTAAAGCTCCACACGGAAAAATGAAATTGAATAGGCTAGTTAGTAAAAGTCCAGAACGTTTAGTGATCACAGAAGGGTACCGTAGACAGAGGCTCTTCCTGATGTGAGATTGCCTGCTTGCTTCAGGGGAAGAAATTTTAGTGCTGATGTAGCTAACAGCCCCCTTCATAGTCGATTCATTAGGGTTGTCACCTTCCACCCAGAAAAGTATCCACCGTTTTCTTTGTCTCTTAAGCCTCACAGCTATGGGACATCCTAAAGAAAACTGCAATCGCAGTTTATCAACCACTCGCAAGATCACCGAGATCTTTGACTTAGCTCCCAAAGGTAATCCACCGGGCCCTTTCCCAACCTATACAAGGGGAGCAGAAGATAACGAAAGGGAGACAAGGTCCTAACTAAATCATAACACAAACTACCATTCCATAGATAAGGCAAGAGATAACTTATGACCTCGCGGATGGAGAGGGATTCAAACCCCCGGTATTCCTATCAATACTTCGGTTTTCAAGACTGACTCTTTCAACCGCTCAGACATCCATTTCCTTCGTACGCCCTATCTATCCGCGCGCTGGCGGGTAGGGGCTTATCTATGTGATTCGCTACGCTTGCTTGCCCCTATCGGCTGATTCTATTGCCTGTCGGTTAGCAAAACTTTTCCAGTAGTACGAATCGCTACGCCTCGCCTCTTTCTACACCTTGGTTGCTGCGCTCCCTTCGGAGAGAGTGAAGAACGAATGATCCTCCAAGAGTGATTTTTTCGTGCTTGTCCTTGGAAATAAGAGAGAAATGTTCAGCCCCTTTTCTAAAGAAGAGATTGAAAAAACGGTGTTCAATCTAGATGAGATCTTACTAATAATAAATACGATGGTTTTTCTTTAAAGGAGAAGCGGGAAGATGTAACAATAATACATATCTGCGAACACGAACATCAAACTATCCATTTTTGTCACTATGACGTGGGTGAATACATGAATCATGATATTTGGAGGCAGACATACATTTGTCTGAAACAGGTCGGTTGATGGCTCCTATCCGCCGTTCATTCTGCTGAGCTTTGATCTCACTAAGTTCTGCTCCTCACAGACTGCCTAGACAGGACAGAAGAGGGGTGCTCATGTGGTGCTATGATAGAGAAAAAATAGAGCTCTAAAAGACCCTCGCATAGCTTGTTGAACCTTCGGAGAGAACCATAGAGATCAATCACCTCATAGATAACCGATGACATTACAAGAGTTGCTGAGAAGACACCTCCCTTGTTGTGTTGCTTAAACCGCCTCTTCTGAACCGGATTCTATTGAGTACTTTCATCGGGCTTGAATCCCTGATAGGATACATGGACTGATGGAATCAAACCTGCCCTACTCAGAATCTCGAAGAGGACTTTAATTGACCTTCTACCTCGGATACTCTCTTCTTGAAGTATGTTGAATACTCTCCACTAAGAGCATTTACCCCAGAATTCCCATGATTCGGCAGAGGAGTTCTATTAAAACATCAGGAGCATTGGTCATTTTCTTGAAATCAAACCAATCTATTAAGGCCTAAACCTGATTTTTCCAGCGGTGAAATTTTCTGTAGAATGCCCTATTCCCCAGCATGGTAATCACATCTAGCATTCGGATCATACCACTTTGGAATATGTAACGGTTCTAGCAGCACAGGAGCTATTTGATGGTTTTGAATCAACTGTGGCAAGAGTTCACTATAGGTCATAGGGAATTGGATCGTTTTTGACCTGCCTTCGCTCTTGATTATTTCAATTGTTACGCGGGTTCGTATTATAGACAGGATTTGGATTTGCACCCTGATGAGGTGCTCAATGTCTAGGGGCAGGCTCTTTCCCATCCAAGAGATCGGGTGATTTCAGGAAGACCTTCTTGATCGTTCACCTCTAATGTGACACGTTCCCTTCTCTTAGTGATTGTCTTCTTTCCATCTCGGAACAAAGGTCATCCTATAATAAAATAAGATTCTTCTTTGATTAAGAGTATTAATTGAATTCTTGATCCTAGATCCACTTTATCTTTCCTTAGTAAACAAGAGTACAGCAGCTAGTTTAGAAGTGGGGATATCCATAGCTAGAAAGTTCAATCCATAAGGGTTTTCTTGCACGCAGAAGTCTTTCGGAGTGAATGGAAAGAGAAGATAGAAAGGAAGAGGACTGGTGTTTGAGTTTGAGTCGAAGTCCCCGGTTAATACTTTGTGTAGTCGTCTCTGGGATTGCTGATTCTCTTCTCGGGTAAGCGAGTAGGTAGGGAAGGTTAATCCCGTTTCAATTAGCCTGCGTTGGTCTAGTTAGTTTTTTCTAGTATAGCCTATCTGAGTGAACTACCCTTTCTGTATGCCACTATTGTGAAGGGAAGCCTTGTTGTTAAAGGCTGCCACGAATATACTCACCGTAACGATAATGAATCTCTCTCGTGCCAGAAGCAGCTCAATCAGCTTGGTATAGTAAATGCTGCCCTTTCGTACTAGAGTAGACAGCAGCAAGCACACGTAATAGGACGAGCGAAGAGATCAACGAACTCAGCTTGAATGAGCTGACCCTTCTCAACCAATACGGGGATTTCCGCTTTTGCTCTTGCATTCAATAATGGGAAGAACTTCTTCGTCTATTCTCTTCGAGGGATAGCAGCAACCTGCAGGTTCTAGAGATCTGTGGAAGAGGAAGAGAAGCACGACTCTCTTATAGAATAAGTAGGGAACAGAGCAGGCCTACTAGCAAATCTAGGAGTGCCCGGAGGGCTAGGAAGGGGGAAAGTACTGAAAGAAAATCGATCTTATCTTGTTTACGAGTGGATGACATCATCAGATAGGATCCGTTTTCATGATCCATATATTCATTCTAAATATGAGATTTGACGAATCTGAGCTAGCAACACTTAAGACGCCCTACTGTAAAAGCAAAATGGATGGACTAGTTTGTTAAAATTATTTTAGATAACTCTAAAAAAAACTGAGATTCCTGTATAAAGCCTTACAGCGACCAGTGTACCATTGTTCCTTAGCAAACTTCTTTCCCAAAGCGTCAAAGTCCGTATTGGATAAAGTAGTACTTGAGTATTCATCCATATTTGAAGGTCGGTTGTGCAACTTAGTCCCCAACAACAAGTCTTCATCTGAGAATTTTATAGAACAGCATTGAGCCATCGATGTGTCGATTTTTGCAACCTCTGCATGAGTTTTTGTAAGGCCCGAGATTTTGATTACCGTAATCTGAGATTAATCTTAAATAAATTATTGATGAATCTCGGTAATTATAGACGGAAAGGATTAGACCGGGAAAGACAAGAAAAGACGTAAAATATGTGCGAGGATGAGCCCTCGCGCATATGCGCGACTCAGCCAGGCGCATATGCGCTAGGTAGGCAGAACATTGCGCGCATATGCGAGGCTTGAAGGCGCGCACATGTGCGAGGTGTCCAGTTAGCCAAAGAAAAAGTCCAGAGGAGTTGGCGCATATGCGCCGGATGGAGGCGCGCATATGCGCGAGTGGGTGTGTGCACGAGACCGTAGGTCTCGCGCATATGCGCGAGGATGGGACGCGCATATGCGCGAGCTGTCAAGAACACAAGCGCCAAGACTCGAAGGTCTCGCGCATATGCGCTAGCGGTGGTCGCGCATATGCGCGAGACGTGCATTTCGAAGATGAAGCCACGTTTTCTTGAGCATGCATTGATATATATAAGTTCATTTCTCAGAAATCAGAGTGGAGGAATCGAGAAAAGTTTCAGAGAATATCGTGAAAATCCTTACGCCTTTTTATTTCGATCCGTCCGTCAGATTTTTAATCCGACTTTAGTACTTAGTTCCTATCGACGCAGGCTACAACTTAACGTAAGTTTTACTACGTTTTGATATGATTTGAAAATATGAGGTTGATGGAATTGAATAGAATTCATATATGATGTCCTTGACATAGTAAACATCGTAGAATTGAAACCGGACTGAAGAATAGATACCGTATGGAATTATTATGATTTTTGGAAGGAATTGACTAAGATTTGATATCAGATTTGTATCATTACTGATTATGAATTTAGATTTGATTATTGTTATGTGTTCTGGATTTACTGATCAGTATATAATTGAAGTCAGATCGAAGAACAGACTGTGTATGTAATTTTTATGATTTTTGGAGTTGATTTGATTGAGATTCGATTTCATATTTGGATTATCGTGAAGATTATGAGTTATACCGATATCGATTATGAGTTCTGGTAGTATATCTGTGATGTTGAGATTGACGGGGTTATCGAGACTGTAGTGTTATGCCGTCGAAACATCCGTAAATTGTTATTGATCAGATTCTGTAGTGATTGAGATTATATTGTGGTACCGTATGTCGATTGACATTGATCAGAGTATGTCTTGATTTGAGTATTGATCAGAACAGGTTTTGAACTGAGTTATATACTGATATTGTATCTATTTGATATTGTCATTGCCAGATTGGGTATGGACAGAGTTGAATTGGAGACTTCGTCTTCGTCGGACCGAGAAAATAAAGGTATAAATTAATGTTGAGTTGGGATTGCACAACTCGAGTGAGGTTTGACTCGAGTTTCCCTAAATCACATACTTTATTTTATTGCATTGATATGATTGTTCTATTGATATATAGATAGCAAGTATTAAATGATTGGTCTTGTGATAGAAGTGCCTGATAGTGATAGAATCGTCACTGGCACATTGCACCTTGTCACAGGATAGGAATATGGCAGAAGTGCCATAGTCTTTGATAGATAAGTCAGGACATCGGACGTTTGGTCATATCGAAGTGGATAGAATTGGAGTTGCTTCTATTACTGATGTTCGATATGGAAAGGGCCAAAGTCTGTGAATAAGAACGTACCACCACCCCGATCGGGAGTGTAGGTGGGTGTATGTTCTTATTCTGATCGGGATCCCTAGATTAAGACTGAGTCGAGTCTGAGTCTGAGAATCACGGAGAGTGATTCATTGATTGATATTGATTTATGTTCCTGATTTTGGTACATGTTTAGAATATGACTTTTTATTGATATTGATCCATGTTTCGGATTGTGATACATGCGACGAATACTTTATTCATGTTTTGATTAGGATGCATGCTATGAATATCTTTTATATGCTTTTACATTGATTATATGATTGCATGTGTACATGGTTTGTACTGAGAATATAATTCTCACCGGAGTTATCCGGCTGTTGTCTTGTTTGTATGTGTGCATGACAACAGGTGGGACAGGATCAGGGTCAAGAAGAGAACGAGACAGGATTAGTTAGCGTGGAGATCCGGGCTCAGAACTAAATTAGGATTCATCACTGATATGTAGTTGGACCTAGTTGAATTATTATAGACAATACAAGATTTGTATGTTTATGTTTAATATGTATTTCAGATCGATTTACATTACGTTTCCGCTTTGTATAATTGATTAAATCGTCCCAAATGACGATTAAGAACGTGATTAGCGTCCGGGTCCCCATAGTTTTCTTCAAGAAAGGACAGAGCAGAGCTGTAATCAGTGCCTTTCTAAGATCTTCAGATAGACCCAATGTGTCGTACACGCTTAGAAATGAGGGTCTTTTCTTCAGATGGGCCATGACATTGTATTTGATCTTATTTGGGGAAGCTGTTTGGTTAGGTAGAGCTTGGGATGCCCCCACTGAAGGCGATGGAAGCTGTACGTCGGGTAATTGAGTATACCCAACCTTAGAGTTATCTTGTTGACATAAACTGGCTCCTTCGGGAAATGGAGTGGGCAATTATCTTCGTCGAATACATCGATCGTGAGGAAGGAGCCATGTTGGATGCAGCTACCTTCTTACCCTTACCCTTCTTTATAGTCTTCAAGAGTTCGGCGTCTCTGGTTCCTTCATTTATCAGCCTTTTTATTTTGCGCTTCAGGGCAAAGAAATCTTGGATCTTATGCCCCAAAACCCTGTGGTAAGGGCAATATAGTGGATCCCCTACACGATCTGCTTTATGTGGACGCTTAGAGTATGGCAACTCGATGAGATTTAGTTCTATCAATCCTTTGAATAAGTCATTTACTTCTTCGTCAGGAATGAAAACCTCGCCTTTCTCCTTTAGAGACTTTGGAGGACCATTTATTCTTTGAGAAGATTCGGCTTGAGATTACTTTACTTTAAAAGGGCTTGGCTAGAAGTTTTTATTTTTTGTCTCATGTTCCCATCTGAGGTAGCACCTGAAGTTCTAGGTTCCACCACACAGGCTTGTTTTGTCTGTGTCTTCTCAGGAGTTCTATCCTTCTTTATCAGTCACTTTATCAACAAACTTAGATCGTTGGGCGAGATGACTAAGATAGTTATAAATCTCTGTGGCTTTGGAAGCAAGCTCTTCAAAAGTGATGGATTGAGGACGATGTAAACTTAGATTCTTCCAGCGGTTGATCGGAGAATAGCAAGATATCTTATTGTAATAGTTAGCTAATTCCTTCAAACCCGTCAAAGTCACATATCCCCTTCTCTGCCTTTGTCCCCTTACCAGCTTGCTAACTCCCTTCCCTGTAAAACCTCTACTTGAGACTATCCTAGGATGAGAAGAAGATTCATATTCAAGTTATCCCAATAGTAAAGACCGTGCTACCCTTGAAAACATACTTTTTGCCATTCCCGTGATTATTTATCATAAATATCAGGAAACATAGTCCATTTCCTTCTAGTTGGTGGTATCTTCTCGTCAGTCAAGATAAGATAGTCTTTATTCACCTTTGTTGATATAGATTTATCTTCTTTATCTAATAGCGTTCTGTCTGGTAGAGGACTACCAAGAACTACTGAGTCTGTGTCCGTGTAGTAGCTATCTTCTCTTGAGATATAAGAGTACATATAGATCCTAGCTGAGGCAGTGATAGCAGCAGCAAGCTGGACAGCAGAGTTCTTCGGTGGATTCCAAAACCCTGGACGAGTCTCGGTATTGCAATGGTAAGCAACGATGTAGTTGTTCTCGCTAAGAAAATCACCGAATATCAACTCACTATTCTTGATCAAATGTTTGTATCGATTTGAATCGCAGACCTCAGTTATCGTGCTTTTTGGGGTAATGCCAAATCTTCCGTATAGCGAATTCATAAGGATCGTGTACACATAGGACATAGCTTCATTACCTTCTTTCTGCTTCTTGTCTGCTCTCGTAGAGTGAGCTAACAAAGTCCCTGAATGGGCTTTCCATCTTCTCAAAGAGGTAGCCTGAGATTGGAACCACTGTGTAGCCTATGTCTCTTGCATACTTTAACTCCTCGCTATAGTATACGCCAACAAATTCCCCGGTTGGATATTCCTTCATTACAAAGGGGTAGAGATAGTTCACATCGTAGTAGTATAGGTCAGTACCATATGGCTTGTATGTATCAGTATGACCGCCATAGTAAGCACGCCTTATAAAGCTGTCTTCATTCTTGTTAGGGATGTGGATTGGCCAATTAGAAGAATCGTAGTATTTCATACGAAAGATGCTTAGTGCCAGTGATGGAAGGGGTATCTTACTTTCTATGTCAACCTTGTACACCTTCCAATAGATCTCTTGAGCCTTTTGCATTACACCCCCAAGGAGAAGAATGTCCTGCTTCATATAGTCTAACAAGCTTCTTTTTATCATTTCAAGATTTGACTGTGTAATCTCATCATATAGGATAGAGCCTTTTTGGCCTAGACCTGGGCATAGATTCTTAGCTAGGGATTCAAGTTTGCCAGGGAGTAGATTCAAGGAGTCTCTGAAACGGAATAATAACTTCTTATTAGAATAGACTGATAACTCGTAAAGCCCATGGTTCCTCATTAGTGGATTAAGGTTGTAGTTCTTGTGATGACATGCTGCAATAGAATTCTATCGAATCTAGAAAAGTTGTGGAAGTAGATAGTGAAACATGATTCTTCTTGTCTAACTATCGTTGATATCCGACATACAAAGTCATAAAGTACCTTAGTACTCTTTTCTTCAAAGGAATCCAAGATTAATGAGTAGTCTTCACTGAAGTAGGTTTCTATCATAATATCATTGAACTCTTCACTGGGACGAACTAGCATAAGACCTGCTGAATAAGTCTTATGAACGTTATCGATCAGTAGTGTCTCGGTATCGGCTACTATGAAGGGCTTTAGCTCTGTCCTACATGCTTTGAGTTCAGTGATATGGCTTGGATAACTACACTGACGATTTTTGATCTCTTTTTCTCTTATAGGCTGGATCTCACTAAACCCACCTTCTATCATTGATGAAAGTATGCGATCTCTATCCTCTAAAGATAGGGATGTCCTATCCTTTTTTTTACCTTCCATATAGACTCAGATCGTAATTTGAACTATATAATCTCCGTCATAGATTTCACTATATTTATTAATATATCGATATCTATAAGCATACAACTCACTCATTGGAATCAAAACACCATCTTGAGTTGTCAAGGGGATTGCTTGACCAAACGTAAATGTGACCTCCTCGGAGTAAGAGCGTTTCATGGTATATAATATTGTGAACTTTGCGTAACTTTCTATCGTTGGGTAAGAATACTGGATGATGAGATCCAGGATTGCACTACTGAGTAGGTAAATTTCGTTAACAAGAGGGTAAGGGTCAATAAAGTGATGTTAGAAAGGGGATCGATTACGATGACCGGAAGCGCAACGGAAGTTTAAAATTTTTATTTTTCATAAGAAATTTTCGGCCACCTTGATTTAATGTGTAGCAAATACAATAAACACAAAATGACATTCATAGTGTGTTAAGAAATGTACCTATCAATCACAAGGCTTGATGTATGGCTCCAACTAAGGTGTAAACACCTTAGCTCTGCAATGGTAGAAACTATCTTCAAGCTTCTTTTGAGCACTACTTGCTCAACTATTAAGCCCACCACCAACTAGGTAGATCCCCTCTTAATATGCACTAGAAAACTAAGAGGATTTTTCAATGAGAATTATTTTCTTTCCTCGACACTTGAAGAAGAAAAATTAGAGGAAATGGAGGAGAGAACAAGAGCAATTTTCGGCCCTAGCCTCTTGGAGTGAAGGGGAGAATGACTTAATTTCTTGTCTTGGTGTTGCAAAAAGCAAAAGTGAAAAAGTTGCATGCCATGCAATTTTTTAATCAAAAGAATTCTCCAACATTTCACCTCCCAAGCATGCAATGTCATGTGGGCTTGTAACAATTTACAAGGGCCCATGGACTTTTAATTTAAATTGTCTCAAACACATTTGAGCTCAATTAATCCTTTACATGATTTTACTCAAGCCCACTAGTTAAATAATTATTTCTAATTAGGCTCTTCAAGGCCCAATGATATTTAATTAATTCAACACTTGAATTAATTTAATTATTTGGACTCTACTAGGTCCACTAGTGTTTAATTAATTCAACATTTGAATTAATTTAATTTAGTCCATAATAATGTTTATGAAAATCACAATTTTCAAATACATTATTCACTTGGCCAACTTTTAATTTAGGAACACTTCCATAAATTAAAATTTACATTTCTCTCATAGAAGTCATACTTCTATTTTTCTTTAAGCCTATAAACTCATTTATAAGCCGTTCAACACATTGAACTATTTTACTTCTCAACGGGATCTAGAAAGCCAGTACTTGTGTGGCCCTCAACGGTTCATTGATACAACTAGCCGTGGGTTCACATCTCCATGTGATTCGGACTAAACATGTCCTTATACGAGCATACCCCAATTGCTCCATTCTTACTTATCAGCTCCTTGATAATAAGAACGTCAGAACTCAAGTCTGATAGTACCCAACCAATCATGTTAAACACCTAGCAGCATCGCTTACATGATTCCCTAGGTATCAAATGATAGTGCCTGCAAGAACCATTCTATCATGGTTAGCGTACAGTACGGTCCCTTCAACTCATATATCCCGACCGATTCGACAACCATTGGTTTATCGAGAGTTGTCAATGAATCGATACTATGTGTCATGTCGTAGTTGCATCGATGGTGTAATCTATGAAACCCCTTTCATAATTACCACCATACTCTGATAAGAGATTTCAAACTCCACGCACATGAAAACACATAGGATATCCATACCCGCAGGTAAGCGGTGAATCCCCGACTACAATGCATCGACTCCTATATGTTTCGCCATAACACCCAACCTTGCCACCTGATGACCCCTTAAGTGTCGGTAAACAAGTCAAAGTGAAATGCTAGCACATAGAGTCTCAATGTTGTCCCGGGTCATAAGGACTAATGGTGTACAACCATAAACTAGGACATTTCCACTCGATAAGTGAGAACCACTTGGAAAGTCCTTTATAGAGGGTTGTTCAGTGCACTCTACCAAGAGCACCTATCTGCATGATCGGACATCACAATGTCCCCTACCAATGAAACATGGTACTCACATCGCAGATACTAGTCTCTAACTCGAGCGGCCTATATCCTTCTTAGTGGCGGCTGAATCGACTATGAACTGTTTAGAATATACAATATTCCAAATATGAGTTTCATGATACTCATCATATAAGCATCTCATATTCTTTCTACTATTTGTATATTCAAGGACTTTACCTATGCAACTAGCATGGTTATACAGATAAAGAAGTGTCAAAACAATAATTTCAAATATTATTAAAATAAAGACTGTTTATACATAGAGTTTCATTGTGAACACTCGGCCAACACTTGGCTCGACGTGCACCTACTCTAACAATCTCCCACTTGCACTAGAGCCAACTACCCATATACTTCAAACCCATTGATTCGCGATGCTTCTCGAATAATGGTCCCGGTAAAAGCTTAGTTAGTGGATCAGCAACATTATCTGCGGAGCCGACTTTGTCGATTGACACATCTCCTCTTTCCACAATCTCTCTAAGGATGTGGTACTTTCTCAGTACGTGTTTGGACTTCTGATGAGACCTTGGCTCCTTCGCCTGAGCTATAGCTCCCGTGTTGTCACACATCACCGGGATAGGAGCAAATCCATTAGGAATGACGCCCAACTCTTGGACGAAATTCCTAATCCAAACAGCCTCCTTTGCTGCAGCCGATGCAGCAATGTATTCGGCCTCAGTGGTGGAATCCGCAGTGCTGTCTTGCTTGGAACTCTTCCAAGAGATAGCACCACCATTGAGCATGAATACGAACCCAGAGGTTGACTTCGAGTCATCGATATCGCTTTGGAAGCTAGAGTCGGTATAGCCTTCCAATTTCAGTTCTCCACCCCCATAGACATAGAACAACTTATTGGTCCTTCTCAAATACTTGAGGATGTCTTTCACAGCTTTCCAGTGTGGAAGACCAGGGTAGGATTGATATATACTTACTACACTTAGTGCAAACGCCACGTCAAGACGTGTATATATCATCCCATACATGATGCTACCAATCGCAGAAGCATAAGGAATGCTTGTCATCGCCGCTATCTCTGCATCAGTCTTGGGAGACATAGACTTGGATAGGGACACGCCATGACACATTGGTAGATGTCCTCTCTTGGACTCATCCATCGAGAACCGCCTCACGATGGCATCAATGTATGTGGATTTGGTGAGACCAAGCAATATTTTTGATCTATCTCTATATATCTGTATTCCCAATACAAAAGATGCTTCACCCAAGTCCTGCATTGAGAACTAGCTTGCTAACCATATTTTAGTTGATTGCAACATTCCTACATCATTCTCAATGAGTAGAATGTCATCAACATAAAGCACCAGGAATGTCACAGCACTCCCACTAACCTTCTTATACACACAGGGTTCCTCAGGATTCTTAGTAAAATCAAACTCTTTGATTGTACTATTGAATCTGAGATTCCAACTCCTAGATGCCTGTTTTAGACCATAAATAGATCTTTGAAGTTTGCATACCATATGCTCACTTCCGATAGATGTAAACCCTTCAGGTTGAGACATGTAAATCTCTTCCTTAATATCCACATTAAGAAAGGTTGTCTTAACATCCATCTGTCATATCTCATAGTCATACCATGCAGCTATGGCTAGCAAAATCCTTATGGACTTGAACATTGCGACTGGGGAAAAGGTTTCCTCAAAGTCAACTCCATGTCTTTGAGTATATCCTTTTGCCACCAATCGCGCCTTGAAGGTCAATACCTTCCCATCCGCCCCAAGTTTCCTTTTGTAAATCCATTTACACCCTATGGGAACAGTTCCCTCAGGTGGATCTACAAGATTCCACACTTGGTTCGAATGCATGGAATTCATCTCAGATTCCATAGCTTCAAGCCATTTGGATGAATCGGCATCAGATAACGCTTCCTTGAAGGTCCTTGGATCACATCCAAGGTTAGGCTCATCATGGCCCTCTTCAAGAAGCAGACCATACCTCATAGGTGGTCTCGAGACTCTCTCGGATCTTCTAGGAGCTTGTATCTCCTCACTTGGCTCCTCGGGTGTGGGTTCTACAACTGTGGGTGTCTCTCGAACCTCTTCGAGTTCTATCATCTCGCCTTTTCTATCTAATAGAAATTTCTTTTCCAAAAAGGTTGCATTCCTAGAAACAAACACCTTTGTTTCTTGGGGATGATAGAAATAATATCCAACTGAATTCCTTGGATATCCCACAAAGTAGCATAAAATGGATCGACTATCCAATTTATCTCCCACTGCCTGCTTCACGTAAGCAGGGCACCCCCATATTCTAAGATAAGAATATTTTGGAGGCTTACCCATCCATATCTCATATGGTGTCTTATCAACTGCCTTTGTATGGACATTGTTCAACAACAGTGCCGCTGTCTCAAGCGCATATCCCCAAAAGGATGGCGGCAACTCCGTGAACCCCATCATAGACCGAACCATGTCCATCAAAGTTCGGTTACGACGCTCCGAAACACCATTCAACTGTGGTGTAGCGGGCGGAGTCCACTGCGAGAGAATCCCATTCTCCCTAAGATACTCTTGGAACTCGGCACTCAAGTACTCACCACCTCGATCCGATCGAAGTGTCTTGATGCTTCGTCCCAACTGCTTCTCTACTTCACTTCTGAATTCTTTGAACCTTTCAAAGGCTTCAGACTTGTATTTCATCAAATACACATACCCATACCTCGAAAAGTCATCGGTAAAGGTGATGAAGTAGGCATGTCCATGCTTAGTGGTGATGCTAAGTGGACCGCACACGTCGGTATGGATCAAATCCAATAACCCTTTGGCTCGCTCCACATGGCCCTTAAAGGGAATTTTGGTCATCTTTCCTTTTAGACAGGATTCACAAGTCGTGAGAGCATTAATATCAGACATATCAAACATGCCAACTCCCACTAGCTTGTTCATCTTTCTTAGGGAAATATGTCCTAATCGAGCATGCCATAATTGTGCCATATTAAGAGTATCTTGTTTGCGCTTGTTTGTTGTTGTTATTGTTTGGACATTGTTCAGTGGAATATCTTTCAATTTAAAGGTGTTGAGATCGTTTTCAAGTTCTCCAGTACCAATTAAACATTCATTCTTGTAAATGTTGCAAACACCTTTGCTAAATAAACAAGAATATCCATCTTTATCTAGCATAGAAATGGAAATAATGTTTTTCACCAACTCCGGTACAAACAAAACGTCTCTCAAAATAAACTTAAAATCATTGTTCAAAAGCAAGTAAACATCTCCTATAGCCTTGCCAGCAACCCTTGCTCCATTGCCCATCCTCAAGAAGGTCTCACCCTCTCTGAGCCTCCTACTTCTTCCCATCACCTGCAAATCATTACAGAGATGTGAGCCACAGCCGGTATGCAATACCCAAGGAGTAGAGTTAATTGAGATATTTACTTCAATATAGAACATACCTTTTCCAGAACCCTTCTGGGCAAGATATTCCCTGCAGTTACGCCTCCAATGTCCAGGCTTCTTGCAGTGATGACAGATGTCAACAGTCTTGTCAGCCTTCACTGGTGTGGCTGCCACAGCGGGACTCGGAGACTTCCTCTTCAAGGGCACGTTCTTCTTGGGACGTTGGAAAGAACGCTTCTTTCCCTTCCCAGGTGGACCGGTCTACGTACCAGATGAAGAACCCACAAAAAGAACCGGCTTCTCTTTCTTGATGGTGGACTCAAAAGTCACAAGCATATTCACCAACTCCTCAAGGGTCGGCTCCATCTTGTTCATGTTGAAGTTCACCACAAAAGGATCAAATGAGCTAGGCAATGACAACAGCAACACGTCGGTGGTCAACTCCGAAGGCAAAATCAGATCCATGCCAACGAGCTTATCCACGAGCCCAATCATCTTCAGGCCATGCTCATGGACCGAGGCCCCATCTCGCATGCGCAAAGTGATAAGCTCCTTGACAGTAGCATGCCTAAGAGGACGTGTCTGCTCTCCAAAGAGCTCCTTGAGATGCAAATGAATGTCAGCAGCATTCTTTGCATCCTCAAAACGCCTCTGCAGCTCATCGTTCATAGAAGCCTGTATATAACACCTAGCCTTCAAGTCATGATCACACAGTTCCTTGTAGGTCTGCAATTCCTCGGGAGTTCAGTCAGTCGGAGCCTCAGCAGGGGGCGACTCAGTCAGTTTATATGCAATATTTTCCGAGTTTAGGACGATTTTCAGATTTCTTAGCCAAGTGAGATAGTTAGGTCCGGTTAACACATGTTTTTCAAGTATAGCGGATAGCGGGTTGCGAATCTAAGACATTGTCAAAGTTTTGTACTGAAAAGTAAAACAGATAAATGTTAATGACTATTTTAAAATATTTAATAAGATATAAAGTTTGGACTTTTACTTTATAAATTTTCGCTCCCACTGTTTTGACATTTTCACTACCCTCTAGTGAAAATGGGAAACTCCTTTCCTCAGTAGGTACGTAAGGCCCAATTAGCGAATTATGATCCCGAATAATATCAGCCAATCACAATTCCTAAAAANGCTCCCACTGTTTTGACATCTTTCACTACCCTCTAGTGAAAACGGGAAACTCCTTTCCTCAGTAGGTACGTAAGGTCCAACTAGCGAATTATGATCCCGAATAATATCAGCCAATCACAATTCCTAAAAGGTAGTTTCCAATTGCATCTCCATGCAACCCTCTACGTAAACTTTTGTCTCACGTTTGATTAGGACCCAATAATATGACGTCGTTCATCTTCACGTGTCAAGCCTAACCCATCGATATTGAACCTTAATGGACGGTCGCCATGAGTTCCCTCAATAATATGAGCCGAAATCATGGGAGTTCCACGTAGTTCACATCACCATGTCAATGGATGTCACAGCTTTCCGGCACCCAAGGCCCCCCCAATAATATGAGCCGAGCCCCGAGCACGGGTAGCGTTCATCATGCACCCATTGTCGATGGAAGACATGGAAATTAAAAACAAATTTATAATTCCCCTTTTCGGGCTTGATATTAATTTTGAATCTTATTCAAAATGAGGGTTTTTAATTTTGAAAGGTCTCATCATTAATTTTATTTAAAAGCTCGCCATGTTTGATCGTATGTTTGCCGGATTCATGCAACTTTGTTATTATGATAATAATAACGCACATACTCATTATTTATAACATATCATGCATATATTCTAAACAGTAAACAAAACAAGGATGATCAATCGCCCCAAAACTAATGGCCCGTGTCAGCTAAACACGGGCCTAGGTCCAATCCTAGGGAAATGCATGGGATGCAAATGCAACTATTACATTAGCTTCCAATATTTACATGTCTTCGATCTTCATAATCATCATGGCCACCATCTTCCAATCTTGATCATCCACTATACTAATATTTACAAATAAATATCCATGGCAAATAGGGATACATCTCATGGGGTGGGAACGGGCCATAAACCAAGCCCACTTTATAAATTTGATAATTATTACAATCATTCAACACAAAATATCCTAGCATACACCTAGCAAATTGGGCTTGGGCTTTTGATCATCCTTCATGCATAATATCACATATCATACACCATCAATTAATTATCACAATAATTAATTGATCCAATATTATATATCTTGATCCAATCACTAACCGCCACGATTATAAACTAAATTAACAAAGTATACAAACACTTTTGTCTACTTTCCAATTAATTTATTTATAACCGAATTTCTTGTAAATCACAATTTACTATAAATAATTAAAGTCCAACTTAAATTATTTATTTCATGAAAAAATATTTGCAACTTTTGTAATTTTAAACTTAAGTGCCAAAAAACTTATTTTCCAACAAAACATTTTTGGCCCATTTAAAATTCACAAATATGTTAGCCATCCAATGGCCCAACAATTCAAGGCCCATGACACTTTGATATTTCAAAACACCTTTTGAAAACCCTAGTCGTCATCGCCGTCGCCGGATTCCGGCAACAAAAAAGATTTTTTTTTTAATTTTTTTTTATTAAACATAGGGGCTGTTCGGGCAGCCCCTCGGGTTGCCCTTGCTGCCCGAAATGGGCAACACTACGGGCAGCCCGAGCTGCTCGAAACGGGCAGCAACATGCTGCCCGAAACCTCCCCCAAAAACAAGCCTCGGTTTGTTGCTAAAATGTTTCTCATACGGTTAGAAATCAATCTCAATATAATATCTTGTAATTGCTACACAAATCGTAACCATAGCACGGATACCACTTGAAAGGGGATCGGTTACGGTGACCGGAAGCGCAACGGAAGTTTAAAATTTTTATTTTTCATAAGAAATTTTCGGCCACCTTGATTTAATGTGTAGCAAATACAATAAACACAAAATGACATTTATAGTGTGTTAAGAAATGTACATATCAATCACAAGGATTGATGTATGGCTCCAACTAAGGTGTAAACACCTTAGCTCTTCAATGGTAGAAACTATCTTCAAGCTTCTTTTGAGCACTCCTTGCTCAACTATTAAGCCTACCACCAACTAGTTAGATCCCCTCTTAATTTGCACTAGAAAACTAAGAGGATTTTTCAATGAGAATTATTTTCTTTCCTCAACACTTGAAGAAGAAAAATGAGAGAAAATGGAGGAGAGAACAAGAGCAATTTTCGGCCCTAGCCTTTTGGAGTGAAGGGGAGAATGACTTAATTTTTTGTCTTGGTGTTGCAAAAAGCAAAAGTGAAAAAGTTGCATGCCATGCAATTTTTTAATCAAAAGAATTCTCCAACCTTTCACCTCCTAAGCATGCAATGTCATGTGGGCTTGTAACAATTTACAAGGGCCCATGCACTTTTAATTTAAATTGTCTCAAATACATTTGAGCCCAATTAATCATTTACTTGATTTTACTTAAGCCTACTAGTTAAATAATTATTTCTAATTGGGCTCTTCAAGGCCCAATGATATTTAATTAATTCAACACTTGAATTAATTTAATTATTTGGACTCTACTAGGTCCACTAGTGCTTAATTAATTCAATATTTGAATTAATTTAATTTAGTCCATAATAATGATTATGAAAATCACAATTTTCAAATACATTATTCACTTGGCCAACTTTTAATTTAGGAACACTTCCATAAATTAAAATTTACGTTTCTCTTATCGAAGTCATACTTCTATTTTTCCTTACGCCTATAAACTCATTTATAAGCCGTTCAAAAAGTTGCATGCCAGGCCTTGGTTATACAAAAAATTGTCTCCCAACTCTTCACCTCCCATGCATGCATTCTACTTGGGCTTATAACAATGATAAAGCCCATGGACTTTTATTTAAACTGTCTCAAACACATTTGAGTCCATTTAACCTTTACTTGATTTTAGTAAAGCCCACTAGTTTAATAATTATTTTCAATTGGGCTCTACAAGGCCCAATGTTATTTAATTAACTCACACTTGAATTAATATAATTATTTGGACTCTACTAGGCCCACTAGTGTTTAATTAATTCAACACTTGAATTAATTTAATATAGTTCATAATAATGTTTATGAAAATCACAATTTTCAAATACATTATTTATTTGGCCAACTTTTAATTTAGGAACACATTCATAAATTAAAATGTACATTCCCCTAATAGAAGTCATACTTCTATTTTTCTTTACGCTTATAAACTCATTTATAAGCCGTTCAACACATTGAACTATTTTACTTCTCAACGGGATCTAGAAAGCTAGTACTTGTGTGGCCCTCAATGGTTCATTGATACAACTAGCCGTGGGTTCACATCTCCATGTGATTCGGACTAAACATGTCCTTATACGAGCATACCCCAATTGCTCCATTCTTACTTATCAACTCCTTGATAATAAGAACGTCAGAACTCAAGTCTGATAGTACCCAACCAATCATGTTAAA
>NC_133323.1:11963215-11999223 GCF_012295235.1 Primulina huaijiensis | reverse complement strand
TTGATACAACCGATTCAACAACTGTCCTGTTGTTCCGCTGGATGTGGTGTAGGCCCTCTTAATAGTGTACACAGTAATGTTGACATCTTTCCCGAACTCCTATCTTTAACTTGAATTCTTCCCACTTTTGTTCATGACCCGCCTGCGTAGGGGTTTTTCAGCATACATTATGAATATAGTTCTCGTAAGAGGATAGTATTCTCGAGATCCTTTCATTCCAAGTTTTCTTCATCTGAGAACTTATGTTAGATGGTATATTTGCCTTTAAGTAATAATCAAGCGTATCTTGTGAGATTACCTCATTGAGTCTCTCATTCAGATATAGCGATTCGGCCTTTCCTTTGAAAATAGGCGGATCAATAACATTCAGGCGGATGAACTCGTTGATGATGAAAAGTGGGGGGCCCATCTCACAAATGGTGTTGCTATAAATCTTTGGTACAAGTTTGCTATATTTTTCTGTTGTTATAAAATTGTCGTGAACCGAATATATTGGACCATCTACTCTCAATATTGTATTGACTATTGCCATGGCTATATGGGCATCCCTCTGATGGATGAAGTTAACGAAGGTTGATGTTTCAGTCTTCCTTGTATCTTTCTTATCAGAAGAGACTCTGAAAGTGACCCGGCGTCTCTTCTTATTCTTTTTATCATAAACCCATGTTTTTATTGGCTCAATTTTCGTATAATTTTGTATCGTGGTAAATTTATAGGCTTTATAGTAAACAGGCCTATCACTAGCTGACGCTATCCATCCTATATGACGGATCAACCGGATAAGGCATTCCATGTGTGGATATTTGGCTTTCCAGAACTTAAAGTAGATAGATGCTACCATGAAGCATTCTTTAGAAGTTATGACGCTAGAGAGAGAGTTTTTGAGATCGCACGCTGTGCTCATTAGTGTTTTACCATAGATTATTAGCATAAAGATGCCTTTGGCTATCTTACGAGTGAGTTTGTCGTTAACTGTCTGTGATAGATTTGAATCTCCAAGTTCTGCTTTTATGTACTCCTGAATTTCTTTGAGCATATAAGAATATACATCTTGGATTTCACCGGAAGGGTGCGGAATCAAATTCGTTCTCATTGCCATGCTTTCATCCAACAAAAAGTAACTCATGATCTGATAAGCACTCGCCGAGGCATCTTGGGTAAGAGGGTAATTCGCCAGATCTATTTTGTTAGATAGAATATTGGCAAGAAACTGAAAGTAGCGTTTTGCCTTATAGGCTACCTTTAATAAATCCATGGGGTTCGTGTTTGAGGACAAATGATTTATAATTTGAATTTCCTCATCTTCTAAAACGAATGCCTTGTAAAGGAAGCCTGTTGCTGCATGTATTGTAATGTCTGGTTACTCGTACAAATGATTAGTAATACGTTTATGTCATTATATATAGTTATTTAGCTCATTATGTTTTACATATTGATTGAGGTATCAATATTGAGATTGAATATGACTTTTATATTGTTCATGATGTATTGAGAATGAAAATATGTCTAAATAGTGATAGTAAGATGTGTAGATAAAGTAGTGTAATGAAAGTTGGTATAGGACTGCAAGAAATGAGATGAAATTGTGGTAGTTGTTACGGGTTTTAGCATAAAGATTGGAATATTGATCCAAATTGTTTGAGGCCATAACCATTAGAAAGCTAAGATATAATGCTACAACTTTCATGTTTTGAGTTTTGTTCAAATCATTAGGGAAGACGAGCCAAAAGTGGCCCGAAATGTGTCGTGTGTATCGTTGTTTTTGCACTAACACATGTTGGGAGAATGAGCATAACTTTTTATTCAAATCTCCAAATGACCTGAAACTAGTTGGAGATTCAAGCCAAGATATAGGGCTACAACTTTTATGTTTACCACTTTTCCAGATTATGAACGGAAGATACGTTTCTGAAGAAATCTTTGAGGTGGCTGTGCGCAAAGTGGCGCCCGAGCGGTAAGAAATGACCGCCCGAGCGCCACTTGTTCTGAATTTTTTGTTGCGGACAGAAAGTTTCGCGCTCGAGCGGTAATTTATGACTGCCCGAGCTCCGCCTTATATATATGAAGATAAGTTTCGACTTTCTAAGCCATTGTATCAGTTTCCTTCACTTCCTTACAGCATAAGCTCGAGAGAAATAAGAAACCTTCCTCCCAAAAAGTCCTTTTCTTCTTCTCCTTCATCATTTTGAGGTTAGAAGTTTATTCTCCATCACAAGGACATCATATAGGTGTAAGTTTTCTTCTCTTTTAGTTGTTCTACATGTAGAAGAGTGATTTTCACCCAGTATATACATAGTGATGGATTATTGATATGTTTGATAGCATAAGAACGAGAAACATCGTCTCAAACCAGTGTTCCTAAGCTTGGACTGTAATATGGCTTGTTCTTGAAGTAATACATGAGTAATATTATGATTTCAAATACTTCCCATTGATTATTGCTATATGTACATTGCTAGTATCTTTATTGATGAAAACATAGCACCATATTCCATTGTTATGTATTAAATATGTAAGAAACTCATGGATATTGATGATGGGTGCTATGTTATGGACATGAACATGAACATGAAAGGAAAAAGACTGATTTTTACATGATATAGAGCTTGTTGACATCATGGGTGGTTTTAAGTCCACCAAAGCTATTGGCTAATATATGTTCATGGGGCGTGGGGTTGCCAAAGGTTGCTCCCTGACGTCCAACACAGTAGTAGCTATATAATAAAGCAAGCACGGTAGTACAGGTCAACAAATGAGGCTCAAGTACAAAAATGAACATGAATATATGTTATGATATGACATGGTTTAAAGATTCATTGTTGATCACGACTTGATATGTATACTCCTTCTACGCATATTGATACGTACAAGTGCCAACTTATTGTGTTTTATAAACTCACGTAGCTCGTGTATTACAGGATCAGGTAGTGGACAGACGTAGGATGCCGGTTCGCCAATGGATGCTTGTGACGTGCCTTACCTCGACAAGAACCGGGACTTCTTATTGTATAGCTTCTGCATATGTATTGTACGAAAATATTTCAGGGTTTGAAACAAGTTTTACAATGTTTATGTCTAGGTGTATGATGATACATAATATGTTTGTATGTAAGAATACGATTATATATATGTGTTGATGTTGATGCTTGAGTTGAGTTTTTGGTTTTTACAAGAATGTAGGGACATCATGCCAAAATTTTTATAAACCGTCAAAGTGATGCCCCTTGTTTGATTTGCTTCATACTACAGTTATATCAGTCAAACCCTATTTTGATTACAAGTATAAGTATCATTAATCATGTCAAGTATAGAGTAAAGGTTTGACATTTTAGTTGGTATCAGAGCCCACGGTTCTTCGACAAGGAAGACACTGCACTTCATCCACATGGAGAACTCGACAAGTAAGTATCTTTATATCCCATAGTTTATGCTAAGTTATATGTCTATGTGATCTATAAGTAGGTTAAGATAAGCGACGATGCCACCTAAACGTAAGGTACATGAAGGAAAGTCATCTAAGGGCAAAGCCCCAGCGGTCGAAGGTGAGGGCAGTGCACCACGACCTATAGATGATTTTGCTCAGCTGCTCCAACAACAAGCGAAAGTCCATGGGGAGCAGATACAGCAATTACTGGAGATGCAACGGACTACACATGAGCAGGCAAATGCACAAGCCATGATCCCTAGACAAGGGCCTGTTCAAACTGATGTGTATGATCGTTTTCGACGTCTGAATCCTCCTGAATTCATGGGAAGCACCGATCCAGCAGTAGCAGAAGAGTGGATTAAGTCATTGGAGTCCATCTTCTCCGACATTCATGTGGAAGATGTTGACAAAGTAACTTGTGCCGTCTTTTATTAACAAAACATGCAAGAATATGGTGGGAGAGTGCAAGGGTTGCATTACCAGTTGGACCATTGACATGGGAAACTTTCAAAACCGTATTTTACAACAAGTATTTCAGTAAAGATGTACGAGCCGAGAAAGCCAGTGATTTCCTTAACCGGAAGCAAGGAACCATGTCAATGACAGAATACATACAACAATTTGAGGCTGGAGTCCAATATGTACCATATATTTCACAAGATGACACAAGTAAGGGCGAACACTTCATGCGGGGACTTCGCTCTGAAATTAAACGAGATGTACGAATGTCGAAAGTTGTTACCTATGGGGAGATAGTGGAAAGAGCACTGATGGCAGAACAGGATGAGCAAGACATTGACAGAGACAGACAACAACGAAGACAACAGTACTTTCAGAAGAGCCAAGGAATGGGACAAGGCAAAAAGACTGATAGCAAGGGTACTAGACCAGAGGAACCCCGTGGCAAGGGTCCTCCTCCACGTAAAGAACAAGAAAGACCACCTTGTCCTAAATGTGGCAAAATCCATGGCGGCGAATGTATGCAAGGTTCTAATGTTTGTTATCATTGCAAAAAGCCAGGGCATCTCGCCAGGAATTGTCCAGGGAGTTCTGAGAAAGTACAGGGACGCCTTTTCTCCATGACTAAAGAGGAAGTGAATGCGGATACATCGATGATCACTGGTATGTTCTTGATTTCTGGTATTACTGCTATTGTTTTACTAGATGCAGGAACCACGCATTCCTTTATTTCGGAATCGTTTGTAAGGAGACTGGGCATTATAGCAAGTACAACAGAGGCACAACTCGCCATAGCCTTACCTTCTAGGCAAGAATAACAGACTAAATTGTGCGAGGGTGTCCAATATATGTCCAAGGTCATCAGATGTATGCCAACTTGATAGTTTTGAAAATGACCGATTTTGATGTGATATTGGGAATGGATTGGCTCTCGAAGTATAGAGTTACTATTGATTGTGGAATAAAGATGATCAAATTTGCACCAATAGGAGCTGAACCATTCACAGTAGCAAGTGCATGTATATCCTTACCTCTTCGGGTAATCTCTTGTATGAAGGCTTGTAAATTACTACAGAAGGGGTGTCAAGGATATTTAGCATTTGTGTTAACTAGTGACCCACCTGTTCGTGAATTAAAAGATACAGATGTGGTTTGTGAGTTTCCAGAGGTATTTCCTGATGATGTAACAGGCTTACCATCAGATAGAGAGATCGAATTTGTAATTGATATTGTGAAAGGAACTCATCCGATCTCAAAAGCTCCTTATCGATTAGCTCCTACAGAAATGAAAGAATTGAAAGAACAGTTACAGGAGTTACTTGATAAAGGATTTATTAGACCGAGTTTTTCACCGTGGGGTGCACATGTTTTATTTGTGAAGAAGAAAGACGGTACCCTCCGTCTATGTATTGATTATCGGGAGTTGAACAAAGTGACAATCAAAAATAAGTATCCACTCCCCAGAATTGATGATTTGTTTGATCAATTACAAGGAGCTGCCATCTTTTCGAAGATTGATTTACGATCAGGCTATCATCAACTAAAAGTGAAATCAGATGATATCTCAAAGACTGCCTTCCGAACCAGGTACGGGCATTATGAATTTCTTGTAATGCCATTTGGATTAACAAATGCACCAGCTGCTTTTATGGATTTGATGAACAGAATTTTCAAGCCATTTTTAGACAAGTTCGTGATTGTGTTTATAGATGATATTCTCATCTACTCACGAACTGTAGAGGAGCATCGAGAACATTTGCAATTAGTTTTGCAAACTTTGAAAGATAAACAATTATATGCCAAATGGAAGAAATGCGAATTTTGGCTTGAACAAGTATCATTCTTGGGTCATATCATTTCAAAAGAAAGCATATCAGTGGATCCAAGTAAGATTGAAGCTATTAATAACTGGCTACGACCTACCACTGTTACCGAGGTACGTAGTTTTCTTGGGCTAGCTGGTTATTACCGTCGGTTTATAGCGGGATTTTCTAAGATAGAATTGCCTTTGACTGCTTTAGATCGAAAGAATGTGAAATTTGTATGGGACGAAGCATGTGATCGCAATTTCCAAGATTTAAAGGCAAAACTGACATCAGCACCAGTCCTTGCTATTCCAGAATGATCAGGAGATTTTGTGGTATACAGTGATGCTTCGAAACAAGGATTAGGAGCAATTTTAATGCAGCATGGGAAGGTCATTGCTTATGCCTCAAGACAATTGAAAGAATATGAAAAGAACTATCCTACAAATGAATTAGAACTGGCAGCAGTGGTATTTGCGTCGAAAATATGGCGCCATTATCTGTATGGTGAACGATGTGAAATATACACGGACCACAAGAGTTTGAAATATTTATTCACGCAAAAAGAACTGAATATGAGACAACGACGTTGGTTGGAATTGGTGAAGGATTACGATTGTCTTATTAATTATCATCCATGTAAAGCCAATATTGTTGCAGACGCTTTAAGTCGAAAATCCAGTTCTATTGCCACAATGCAAGTACAAGAACAAGTTTTATGGGATTTACAGAATTTGAAGCTTGATGTTATTCCAAAGGGAGCTGCAATTCAGTTATCATCTCTCATGGTTCGACCAACACTTGCAGACAAAATTAAGGTCGAACAAAGTACAGATAATGAATTACAACAATTGAAGCAGCGAGATAAAGAAAAAGGAAATTTGAACTTTGAACTTTGAATTGAATGGGGAAGGAATATGGACATATCGAGATAGATTGTGCGTGCCGAAACAAGGAACAATCAGGACCGACATTCTTATTGATGCACATGCTACACCCTACTCAAGCCATCCAGGAGGCACCAAAATGTACAAAGATTTGAAGCCATTATTTTGGTGGCCATGTATGAATAAGGACATTGCTCAATTTGTTGCACAATGTCTAACATGTCAACAGGTCAAGAATGAACATCAAAGACCAGCAGGACTCTTGAAACCATTACCCATTCCTGAGTGGAAATGGGAACATATCACAATGGATTTCATCCTTGGTTTGCCAAGAACACAAAGAGGATTCAATGCTATATGGGTTATTGTGGATCGACTTACGAAATCAGCTCACTTTCTTCCAGTGAAAACCACATATACGATGAATCAATATGCTGTAGAATATATCAAGGAGATAGTGAGGCTTCATGGCATCCCAGTGTCCATTGCATCTGATAGAGATCCCAAATTTACGTATGCATTTTGGAAGAGTTTACATCATGCTATGGGAACTCGATTGGCATTCAGTACAGCATTTCACCCTCAAACTGATCGACAATCAGAATGAGTAAATCAGATCTTAGAAGATATGTTGAGGGCCTGTACTATTGATTTTCCAGGCAGTTGGGACAGTAAACTACCGTTGGTTGAGTTTACATATAACAATAGTTATCAATCAGGCATTGGAATGGCACCATATACTGCATTATATGATAGAAAATGTCGCTCTCCAGTACATTGGGATGAAGTAGGAGAACGAAAGTTATTAGGCCCTGCATTGGTGCAACAGACAGCCGAATTGGTAACCAAGATCAGAGAAAGAATGCACATTGCCCGGAGTCGACAGAAAAGCTATGCTGATGTGCGACGTCGACGATTGGAATTTCAGGTTGGTGAACATGTATTTGTAAAGATATCACCATTGAAGGGCATATTACGTTTTGGTAAGAAAGGAAAATTGAGTCCAAGGTATATTGGTCCATTTGAAATCTTGGAAAGAATAGGAGACAGAGCCTACCGAGTTGCTTTACCACCAAAATTTTCAAACGTTCATAATGTTTTTCACGTTTCCATGCTACGAAAGTATTTAGCTAATCCTTCTCATGTTCTTCATTATGAACCGTTGGAGCTTGCATCGAATCTCTCATATGAAGAACGACCGGTACAAATCCTCGATAGGAAATCAAAAGTGTTACGAGGCGAGGAAATACCCTTAGTGAAACTATAATGGTGCAATCATGCAATTGAAGAAGCAACTTGGCAGCGAGAAGACGAGATTCAACAGAGATATCCTGAACTATATGGTACGTCAAATTTCGATGACGAAATTCTTTAAAGGAGGGGAGAATTGTAATGTTCGGTTACTTGTACAAATGATTAGTAATACGTTTATATCATTATATATAGTTATTTAGCTCATTATGTTTTACATATTGATTGAGGTATCAATATTGAGATTGAATATGACTTTTATATTGTTCATGATGTATTGAGAATGAAAATATGTCTAAATAGTGATATTAAGATGTGTAGATAAAGTAGTGTAATGAAAGTTGGTATAGGACTGCAAGAAATGAGATGAAATTGTGGTAGTTGTTACGGATTTTAGCATAAAGATTGGAATATTGATCCAAATTGTTTGAGGCCATAACCATTAGAAAGCTAAGATATAATGCTACAACTTTCATGTTTTGAGTTTTGTTCAAATCATTAGGGAAGACGAGCCAAAAGTGGCCCGAAATGTGTCGTGTGTATCGTTGTTTTTGCACTAACACATGTTGGGAGAATGAGCATAACTTTTTATTCAAATCTCCAAATGACCTGAAACTAGTTGGAGATTCAAGCCAAGACATAGGGCGACAACTTTTACGTTTACCACTTCTCTAGATTATGAACGGAAGATACGTTTCTGAAGCAATCTTTGAGGTGGCTGGCGCAAAGTGGCGCCCGAGCGGTAAGAAATGACCGCCCGAGCGCCACTTGTTCTGAATTTTTGGTTGCGGACAGAAAGTTCCGCGCTCGAGCGGTAATTTATGACCGCCCAAGCGCCGCTTTATATATATGAAGATAAGTTTCGACGTTTTAAGCCATTGTATCAGTTTCCTTCACTTCCTTACAGCATAAGCTCGAGAGAAATAAGAAACCTTCCTCCCAAAAAGTCCTTTTCTTCTTCTCCTTCATCATTTTGAGGTTAGAAGTTTATTCTCCATCACAAGGACATCATATAGGTGTAAGTTTTCTTCTCTTTTAGTTGTTCTACATGTAGAAGAGTGATTTTCACCTAGTATATACATAGTGATGGATTATTGATATGTTTGATAGCATAAGAACGAGAAACATCGTCTCAAACCAGTGTTCCTAAGCTTGGACTGTAATATGGCATGTTCTTGAAGTAATACATGAGTAATATTATGATTTCAAATACTTCCCATTGATTATTGCTATATGTACATTGTTAGTATCTTTATTGATGAAAACATAGCACCATATTCCATTGTTATGTATTAAATATGTAAGAAACTCATGGATATTGATGATGGGTGCTATGTTATGAACATGAACATGAACATGAAAGGAAAAAGACTGATTTTTACATGATATAGAGCTTGTTGACATCATGGGTGGTTTTAAGTCCACCAAAGCTATTGGCCAATATATGTTCATGGGGCGTGGGGTTGCCAAAGGTTGCTCCCTGACGTCCAACACAGTAGTAGCTATATAATAAAGCAAGCACGGTAGTACAGGTCAACAAATGAGGCTCAAGTACAAAAATGAACATGAATATATGTTATGATATGACATGGTTTAAAGATTCATTGTTGATCACGACTTGATATGTATACTCCTTCTACGCATATTGATACGTACAAGTGCCAACTTATTGTGTTTTATAAACTCACGTAGCTCGTGTATTACAGGATCAGGTAGTGGACAGACGTAGGATGCCGGTTCGCCAATGGATGCTTGTGACATGCCTTACCTCGACAAGAACCGGGATATCTTATTGTATAGCTTCCGCATATGTATTGTACGAAAATATGTTAGGGTTTGAAACAAATTTTACAATGTTTATGTCTAGGTGTATGATGATACAGAATATGTTTGTATGTAAGAATACCATTATATATATGTGTTGATGTTGATGCTTGAGTTGAGTTTTTGGTTTTTACAAGAATGTAGGGACATCATTCCAAAATTTTTATAAACCGTCAAAGTGATGCCCCTTGTTTGATTTGCTTCATACTACAGTTATATCAGTCAAACCCTATTTTGATTACAAGTATAAGTACAATTAATCATGTCAAGTATAGAGTAAGGGTGTGACATATATATTCGATATCTCCTTATTATCTAGATTCTTGGATTTCTCTTCTGCAAAGAGCACCAAGCTTCTTGCTAGAACGCGCTCGTGGAAATGCAAGACTCCGGAGGGGTATATTCGACCTCGGAAGTCGAGAGAGGCTGGCAAATAAAATTGATAACCTTCATAGGCTTTTGCCAACTTTAGAATCATTTGCTCATAACGAGAGCACTGTATGTGCTTAGAAATTATATGTATTATTTCGTTAAAGCCGGCATATTGCTTTATAACATTATTCTTCATGTAAGATTCTCTAAGCAAGATGGTGAGTTTTTCCATAGTAATATATGATAGAAATTGAGGCATGAAAAGAGATAAGGATAGACGCTCGACCGAAAGAGGGGCGGAGCGAAGAGAGACTCCATGGCAGAAGACAGGGTACGCAAGAGAAGAAGCAAGAATAGGCCAGCGTTCTCGTGATGACCAATGTTGCGGTACGAGAAAAGCATTGGATAAAAGATGTGTACCCCGAGCTAAATAGTTGTTACCAGTATGAACCAACTGTTCCTAAAGATTGGAAGGTTGCTAATATTGATAACACAGGATACGGAGAAGATATCCTAATATAAGAACTAGAAGAAAGATCTCGAACGAACTGAGGAAGAAAAGGTATGCGGAATGGAGTTCTTTATTTGACTCCTCCCCTACGAAATGAGCACTCCGAGAATGTATCTATTGATAAGAGACACCTGGGACTATCTACATACAAACATTCAAGCAACGAAACGAGCTTAGGCATGCGAGTGAGTGGTAGAAGCAGGAACAACTGGTTCAGCTAACGAACAAAGTTTGACCCTTTTGATTGTACCAACCAGGCATTAGATTGTTGCTGGCGGAATGTTTGGTTTGTGCGGCCCCTTTTTCAACACTAGAGCCCAGAGTGGTACGAATTTTTGATGTTAAGAGGAATCGATCAGGCAAAAGAGTAGTCCATTTGTGCCATCCTTTACCTTTCAAAGGTCTATCTTTCAGCCTACGATCTGATTTTTTGGCAGAAGGGCCTCTTTTAGATAGAAGTAAAGGCACGAGAACGGACTCTCATGAGTGATTCGGGTTTGAAACTCGCGGTTTTGTGTACATAGATCGATGTCCTAGATCTTTCAGAGGTGAAATTCAATCGGCCTGAGGAGTAGTTCGGAGTTCGAATGCAAAAAAAACTATCTTAGGACCTATTGACAAGGACTTTGAGAAAGGGATCGGACTGGTTGACAGAAAGCAAGACAGGAAAGAAGCTACCTTTAGTACATTTAGTCCAGCCAACGGAACGGGAACAGAGTAGAGTCAAGGTCTTTGAAACCAATTCATCCATTCCTTCTACTTAGCAGTTATACTAGTTTTTTAGAAAGGACCGAACTGGTAGACAGAAAAGAAAGAAGACAAGATAGACTTTGATACCTCAGCTTTCTTTCTTGATTGCTTCTTTGTTTGGTTGATTGATTCTTGAAGACAAGCATATAGACAGTGATAAAGTGACACAGATCCATTTATGTTTTCATTTCGTTTCTTGCTAGTGTGGTTGCACTTGGGTGGGACCCTTTCTTTTTATTATATATGCCAAAGTAAGCTTTTCTTTCCATTTATGGAAAGGAACTCGTATCACCAACCAACCACTTATTTTGTTTTGTCTTGATTGAGACAAGCAATCCTAGGACTAGCCTTTCGCGGGCTTACTTGATCCTCGAAAAAGCTCTAGCGATGTTGCTTTGAGCCGTAGGTCATGGAGCGCTATTTGAAAAACCTTCTTCCATTTTTGGTATACTACTTCTGATTCGACCCCGGTTTTTATAGCTAAGATAAGGTAATCCGCATATCTAACATAGCGCAAACTATTCTCTTCTTTCCTTTCATAAGTATAAGTGAATCAATTTTCTTATCTAGTTGATGCAAGAAAATGGTCGATTATTTTACTGAAATCTTCATTCTCATTGCCTATAGCAGCCCTCATACTCTCTAAAAGTGAAAAGTAAGTCGTGCTGTATAGCTCATTTGCAGCTGATTCAATTTAGAACATCACTAAAAATAGGACAAGACTGTTTATTCATTCACCACCAAGAGCGCATTCAATAGCAGCATTATATGCCTATTATTATATATAGGATTTGATTCCCTACTTGCCTTAGGTTAGGGCAATCGGAGTGAAGTGAGAAGGATTTTTTGCTGTAAACTTAGGGTACTAGCTTCACTAACGATGTCAAAGAGCTCCCTCTTGCAACCAATCCCTTCTTGCTAACACCTGCCTTTCATTTGGTTTGGGGGCTCTCCCCTTTGAATTGGTACTGGGCTGAGACTAGTGAACTGAGCTAGATCAAGGGCTTAGCCTACCACGGAAATGGCTCCTTCTAATTGATAGCACAGGTGAGAAGACCCCTAAGGGGCAAGCTTCACTAAGATCCCAGGAATGATGAATGAAAGAACTTCTGCTATCTACTCACTCTTGCCACTGAGAGGGGAATGAGACGAATAGCGCTTGACTTAGCAGCTGGCTTTCTTAAGAGGTGAGGCACTCCTTATGCTTATGGGTAGTAAAATCCTACTTATCCATCAGCAACCCCCCGCCTAGAGAAAGTAGTTTCGCCTGTAAACCATACCCCATTGGCTGAACCTATTAACTAACATACAAACCCCCCTATCCGCTCCGAGAGGTACCGAGCAACGAATTCACATAAGTGATAGCAGAAAAAATATATACCTTTAGTTTTTTCACTAGGTATTAACAACATTTTTACTATCCGCTAGTAGGGCTGCTATTGGAAAAGGCTTTCTTCGTTTTCGGGGAGTAGAGAGAACGATCTCACTCCTTATGCCGAAGCGAAGGCTGGCTCCATAGGGAGGGAAGGGGTTTGAGGGCAGAGTGAGCCAGTAGTAGCAAAGAAGTTGTTAGCTGTCCGTAGTGACCCTTGTTAGCTGTTGACAGCTCGGCGGTAGGATCCGTAGCTAGTAGCTATTTCATCGGTCTCATATGTTCATTTCATTTCATTCAAAATACTACATCATGTAGAATAGCGGGTCCATCGTCTATCCCTAAGTTAAAACTACCTTCACGGGTAAGGATCGTCTGTGCTATGAGTTTATCTTCCTCAATAGTGGCTAAGGCAATAAAGTATGATCAATGATGTTCTACTAATGCTAGCGTCTTTTTTCATCTCTAATCTCATCTATGCTTCAGGAAAAAGTTTAACCTACCCGCTAATCTAATAATTAAATGAAATAATATAATATAATAAAGGGCTGCTGCTTTTATTCATGACCCGGTAGGCCGAAAGGTGAATAGGAATCCCAAGACAAGACATCCTTTTGTGAAGGAGCGGATTCTACTAGGTGGAAGGCGTTGATATTGGAAGTGTCAACATTAAGCCTCCCGCCCGGGTGAAAGAGAGTTCTGTCCACCTTAAGAAGCGGGGGAGGGAAGACAGGAGCTCGTAGACATAAAATCGTTTTAGCAAAGCTACTTAGAGAAAACAAAGAACGGACAGCTTTCTTCGCTCCGCTGAACAACTACACTAGCTCGCTTGCGTACTTGTTATAGTAAGGGCAGATACTCTTTTTCAGTGTTATCTATCATTCTTTTCTCTAGAAAAATGAATTTTGCTAGCTAAGAGAGTGTCTAGATCAACATTGAGTAGTATATCTGACCCTTGGAAAGTCCCGGATCAAGTTCTCGAGGTGGTGGGTGATATTAAGATATAACTACCATCTCTAGTCCATAGGTATATGCCATGGGTCTCCACTCTTCCTTACTTTAGCGATAGAGATGGTTCAACAATTCTGATTGTTTTTCCATCGTAGTGCTAGACCAGAGTTTTCTTCAAAGCCCCAATCCGCTCTCGCGTGCCCCTACTAACGGGCTTAACCACGGAACGTACGTTCAAGAACCTTGGGTAGTCTCTGTTTGACCAGTCGGTCTCACAGTCAGGCAGGCTTAATCAATGAGAGTAGCGGATAGGTAGGCGGCATTTCCCAAGCTTTTTTGGTGCTCCAACTGATGGTTCTCCCCACCTCTTTCTTTGAAGCCGAAAGGCAAAGAGCTGCTCGTGGTTCCTATTGTTAAAACTAAAAAGGAAATAAGCTCTAGAAAGTAGGCTAAGGTATCCATCTTCTTTGATTGAGGTGACTATGGTTGGGGGATTAGAGAGGAATATGACTGGTTGCAGATGTTCTTAGTTAGGCCAGCTGTTTCGTACATGAATATAACTATTGGGAGTCTTGTAAAGGGCTATTTGTGCTTGTTTGACCAATGACTCTAGCTTTCTTATCTGCTTCTTTAGTCCCTACCTTGGTTATCCGCTTTCATGCTGCCACTGAGCTTTGAATGGGTTTACCCTTTTCGATGAGCAACAATCTGACATTGAATACTTGAGCCATTGCTCGGACAATGAAAGACCTTGTCTCTTTTGAGGACCTGTGCGCTTTCCCTTTGGCGGGCCTATAATCGCGAGTGAATCCTTTGTGCCCAGACATGACTACCGGAAACTCTGGGATTCCTAGTGAAAATTAGACCTTCATCTCCATCGAAGATGGGATCCCAGATTGCTTTGAAGCTTCATAATTCGCTTTTAACATGGGATCTTTTTTTTACTAATACATCAACTGCCCACATTCCAGCTAAAATCTAGCCAAGCCCTTGCCCTTCTAGGATCAGTTGACAAGTCCTTTCGAATCCCAAGAACAAAGGCACATTGGTACTATGAAAAGCATCTCTATCCATTCCTTCTGACTTCAAACATCTGCGCGGGTATCACAAGGATTCACCAATTTGGTGACATCTAAGCCAGCTATCTCAGCAAACAACTACTCTTTTTTATACGGAATTTCCCTGCTTTGCTTTCTTTCAGTTCCTTGTTCCTTCCCTTGTTGGTTCACTTCACGATCTACAAGCTCTTTCTTTCGGGGATAGGGAATCAGATGTTTGAAGGCCAAATGCCACAAAGATAAGAGGTTGTTCTCTCTTTCCGGAAGCAAGGAACTTCTTGACCAACTACAATTTGATTGAGTGAGTTTCCTCTGAAAGGGGATCGATTTTATGTGTTCAAATGCCCAACGGAAGTTCAAAATTTTTTTTTCAAGATGAAAATCGAACACCTCTACTAAGATGTGTAGCAAATATAAAAACACAATATATGACATTCGTAGTGTGTTTAAGAAATTACGTATCAATCTCTTGAGATTGATGTTTGGCTCCAACCAAGTTGTAAACAACTAGGCTCTTCAAGGATGAGAATCTACAAGCCTTCCTTTGAACACTCCTTGTTCAAAAATCAAGCCCACCACCAACTAAGAAGATCCCCTCTTATTTTGCACTAGAAAAATAAGAGGATTTTTCAATGAGAAGTGAGAGCTTTCTTCAACAATTGAGGGAGAAAAAATTGGAGAGAATGAGACTCAAATTTTTGGCCAAAGTGGTTAGGGAGAGAAGGGAGGATGACTTTTCTTCGTTGTGGAAAAAGTTAAAGCAAAAAGGTGCATGCCAAGTCTTGGTTATACAAAAAGTTGTCTCCCAACCTTTCACCTCCCATGCATGCAAATCTATTTGGGTTATTTAACAATTAAAAACCCATGGACATAAATTTAAATGTCTCAAACAAATTTGAGCCCAATTAAACTTTACTTGATTTTACTCAAGCCCACTAGTTTAATAATTACTTCTAATTGGGCTCTAAAAGTTTTAAAATCATAAAATCACTAAATAAATAATTTAGGATTTAAAAATGTTTAAACTAAGTAAATTATTTAAAATGCCCCAAACACCACTTAAAATAAAATACCGCAATAAAATTTTGCCAAAAATCGTCACCGAACTTTTCCTCGATCTCGCATCGAATAATCGCTGGAACATGAAACTCGAAAAACATTTTAACGTGCATCATATAAAATAAGTTATTTAAAATAATACATTTAAATAAATCATGCATGGTAAAAATCAATTAATCAAATGATTTAACAATTAAATAAATGAATGGGTTATACGTGTACAGAATTTGGGTACTACAGTTCCTCCCCCACTTATAAAAATTTCGTCCTCGAAATTAAATCTTACCGAATAACTCTGGATAGCGACTTCTCATATCAGCTTCGGACTCCCAAGTGGCCTCTTCCACTGATTGATTAAGCCACCGGACTTTGACCAGCTTAGTCGTCTTGTTCCGAAGTCTACGCTCCTGTCTGTCTAGGATTTGGATTGGTCTCTCTTCGTAAGACAGGTCTGGAGCCAACTGCAACGGCTCATAACTCAGAACATGCGAAGGATTATCTAGGTACTTCCTCAGCATTGAGACGTGGAACACATTGTGTACCCCGGCCAGATGCGGCGGAAGGGAAACACGATGCGCTAGTGTCCCAACTCTGTCAAGAATTTCGAAAGGTCCAATAATTCTCCAACTCAGCTTGCCTCTTTTCCCAAATCTCATAACACCGTTCATGGGTGCTATCTTCATAAAAACGTGGTCACCTACGGCAAACTCGAGATCTCTCCTCCTTTTATCAGCATAACTCTTCTGACGACTCTGGGCGGTCTTCATTCTGTCTCGAATCTTGACCACCACATCTGCAGTCTGCTGAACTAGCTCTGGCCCAAGCTCTGCTCTCTCCCCGACTTCATCCCAATGAATCGATGATCTGCACTTCCTTCCATACAATGCCTCTTAGGGAGCCATACCTATAGATGCTTGATAACTGTTGTTGTATGTAAACTCAAGTAGAGGTAGCTTAGATTCCCAAGTCTCTTGGAAATCGATCATACAGGCTCGCAATAAGTCCTCCAAAATCTGAATCACTAGCTCAGATTGGCCATCTGTCTGCGGGTGGAAAGCTGTACTGAGTAGCAACTTTGTCCCCATGGCTGCATGCAAACTCTTCCAAAAGGATGAAGTAAACCTCGGGTCCCTGTCGGACACAATAGTAACTGGGATTCCATGCAATCGAATGATCTCCCTGATATAAAGCTCCGCATACTGCGTCATCGAGAAAGTCGTCTTCACTAGCAAGAAATGTGCCGACTTAGTGAGTCGATCCACTATCACCCAAATAGAAATCGATCCTCTGACTGACCTCGGCAAACCAACAACAAAGTCCATTGTAACATTCTCCCATTTCCACTCTGGGATGGGGAGTGGCTTAAGCATTCCTGCTGATCTCTGGTGCTCAGCCTTCACCTGCTGACAAGTGAGGCATTCAGACACAAATATGCGGATGTCTCTCTTCATCCCTGGCCACCAATACAAGATCTGCAGGTCCTTGTACATCTTGGTACCTCCTGGGTGGATTGAATACGGGGATGCATGTGCCTCTGTCAGAATATCCTGTCTGGAATTTCTCACCATACAAGTAGTGTCTCCAAATCTTCAACACAAAGACTACTGCGGCTAATTCAAGATCGTGAGTCCGGTAGTTCTTCTCGTGCACTTTCAACTGCTTGGAAGCATAAGCTATAACCCAAACATGCTGCATCAATACTGCGCCTAAACCGAGCTTAGATGCATCGGTGTACAACACAAAGTCGTCTTGTCCTGCTGGCATGGCTAATACCGACGCTGAAATAAGAGCTTGTTTCAATGTATCAAAGCTCTTCTGACATTCATCACTACACACGAATTTCGCATTTTTCTTATTCAGTGAAGTGAGTGGCACTGCTATCGAAGAAAATCCCTGAATAAATTTCCTGTAGTAGCCTTCTAGGCCTAGGAAACTGTGGATCTCTGAAGCATTTTTCGGCTCAACCCATTCCTTAACGGCTGTTACCTTAGCTGGATCTACCTCAATACCACTGCTAGACACTATATGCCCCAAAAACGCTACCTTCGCAAACCAAAACTCACACTTACTGAACTTCGGAAATAACTTGCGACTCTGCAAGGTCTGTAAAACCGTCCTCAAGTGTTGACTGTGCTCCTCATGTCTCTTCGAGTAAATAAGGATATCGTCAATAAACAGTATGACGAATTTATCAAGATAAGGTTGGAATACTCAGTTCATGAGGTCCATGAAAATTGCTGGAGCATTCGTCAATCCAAACGGCATCACGAAGAACTAGTAATGCCCATACCTGGTCCTGAAGGCTGTTTTGTGAACATCTGCATCTTTCACCTTCAGCTGATGATACCCCGATCGAAGATCTATCTTAGTGAACACTGAAGCTCCCTGCAACTGATCGAACACAGCCTCATGCTCCCGTCCTTCTTCTTTACGAAGAGCACTGGTGCGCCCCATGGAGAGAAACTAGGGCTAATAAATTCTTTGTCCAGAAGCTCCTGAATCTGCTGTTTGAGCTCTAACATCTCAGCTGGAGCTAGTCGGTACGGTGCCTTAGAGATTGGCACTGTGCCTGGCATAAGATCGATAGCAAACTCCACCTTTCTCTCTGGTGGAAGACCTGTGACGTCATCGGGAAAGACGTCCTGGAAGTCTCTGACTACTGGCACGTCTGATAACGATTGAGTGGTCATGTCAGGTTTGGATACGATGTTGGCCAAGAAAGTCTGACATCCCTTAGAAATAAGTCTCCTAGCCTGCATGTAAGAGATCATACGAGGGAAACTTCTCCATCTGGCTGGTTCAAACAGAAACTGCTCCATGCCCAATGGTCTAACCAAAACTGATCTCTTCTGAAAGTCGATCAAGACTCTGTTCTTTGTCAACCAGCCCATACCCAAGATAATACCGAATTCTGGCATTGGCAAAACGATCATGTCGGCATACACTAGGTGGCCTTGCAGTTCCAGATCAATGTCCTGACCACACTAGTAGCTGATAATTCTTCCCCTGGTGGGACTGTCACTGAGTAATTCACGTCGAGACCAATCATCTTGATATCCAAGTGACTGGCGAACGTCTCTGATAAGAAAGAATGGGTGGCTCCTGAGTCTATCAGGGCCTGAGTGGTTATTCTCTTAATAAAAATATTTCCTGAGGGACGTTAGCACAACACAAACTTATATCCCCAATCATTCTATCATTAACTGCAAGCGTAGTAGAAAATTACTATCCCCAATCACTCAAAAATATTACTATCACCTTAACAATCGCAAATAAAATTCAAAACATGCAAGGCAAAAATAATACTGAGCTTAGGTAGAAAAGTTTACCGGTCAGCAAAGTCGTGTCTGGGTTTGCGTCTTGTGCATGCATGGCGAACACTCTTCCTTGAGTTGGCTGCTTCCACTGTGGACACTCCTTCAGCATGTGGTCACTGGCTCAACATTTGAAACACTTGCCCGATCCATATAAACATTGCCCCGGGTGCTGGTGGTTGCACTTAGGACACACTGGGAAAACAACGGGCTTCTGAGGCGCCCCCTGCTGCTGAATCGGACCCTTGCCCTTAGGCGGTCCCTGATAAGGTTTCTTCTCTGGCAGCCCCTGGTAAAGCCTCTTATGCTGGTGTCGCTGATGCTGCTGCTGCTGGTGCTGCGGTGGTGCTTGATAGGGCCTCTTGCCCTGCCTGTCAGCCTCAATGTCTCGCTGATCTTGCTCTGCCGCCAAAGCTCTTGATACGGCAACTAAGTAAGTAGCAGGACCAGCAACTCGAACGTCACGGCGCAAGACCGGCCGCAATCCATCCATAAAATGCCTCAACTTCTCCCGGCATCATTAGCTATCAGGGGCACAAAGTAACACCCCCTCTCAAACTTTCTGACGAAGTCTGCCACGCTGATGTCTCCCTGTCGCAGCGCCATGAACTCCATAGTCAATCGGGAACGTACTTCCTCAGTGAAGTACTTGGAGTAGAAAACCTCCTTAAAACCATCCCAAGTCAGTGTTCGCAAATTCACTGACACTGATGCACTCTCCCACCACCGTCTGGCATTCCCTGCTAGAAGGAATATGGCACACTTGATTCGGTCTGCATCTGCCAGCTCCATGAAATCAAAGATTACTTCGGTGGACTTAATCCATCCCTCAGCTATCATCGGGTCAGTAGTCCCCGAGAACTCCTTAGGATCCATCCTCCTAAACCTTTCGTACACAGCCTCTGGTCGAGGCCTCGCCTCTGCATTAACTGCAGTCTGGTTCCCCGCAAACTGCGCGAAAAACTGCGTCATACCTGCAAGCATCTGCGCCTGCATATCTGGAGGTGGACGAGGAGGAGTGACCCTCTCGTCATCTCGATGCACTCTGTTCTCGTCCCTAACTTCCCGGTTAATCACACGTCTGGGAGGCATACTGTTCCAACGATTTACCCAACTCGTAAACCCAATATGCAAGAACATAATAGCAATATCATAAGATGCACGAAATCTAAACTTAAAACATGGACATGCTAAAAACATGATTCAATGCTTACTACATACATAATGCAAAACTTTGAAACTTACAGACTTGAGGTGTGACTTCGTGAGCTTATTGCGGCTGGCAGTAGGCGTAACCCTTTACAAGAACACCGCTCTGATACCAACTGTAACGTACCATACTTTTTCTACTTAAAATATGCGGAAGAATTAAAAAATTTTTTAAATAAAAAGTGAACATAAAAAAATTCGATAAAAAAAGTAAAACTGTACGTCTCTCAAGTTGTTGCAACAAAAGATTTGAAATTCAAAGTTTGACATAAAAAATAAATGTTTTCATAAAACTTAAAAAATGGCGGTCCTCGGGTTTAGCCTCCCGCTCAGTCCAAGCCTGCTCCTTGGTCACCACCTCCAGACTTCTCATAAACATCTTCACCTGCATCAATGNTCCTCCTTCATGGTTTAGTGCAAGGATTATCAATGTGGAGTCATGGGAAATTTTAGAATGTCCTAAGAAATGATTGAGCTTGAGAGTAAGCATGACAATTACGTCTAAGCTATGCAAGTTAAGTATGCAATTTAATGTTAGTATGTGCAGCAACGGCCCCAGTCGAAGTCCAACGAATCCCTCAACGCCAAGTAAGTATGTTCGACGTGCAAATAAAATATTTTCAAGTTTTANAGACAATTAGCATACCTCTAAAACTTGAAAATATTTTATTTGCACGTCGAACATACTTACTTGGCGTTGAGGGATTCGTTGGACTTCGACTGGGGCCGTTGCTGCACATACTAACATTAAATTGCATACTTAACTTGCATAGCTTAGACGTAATTGTCATGCTTACTCTCAAGCTCAATCATTTCTTAGGACATTCTAAAATTTCCCATGACTCCACATTGATAATCCTTGCACTAAACCATGAAGGAGGAAGGACACGGACCCCGTGCTAGGGTCTGTGTAGGGGTCCGGGTAGCTTCGCAAATTTTGACACCGAAAGGAAACAAAGGCACGGACCCCGTGCCCTGGTCCGTGTAGGGTCCGTGTCAGCTCGCAAAAATGGCTACTCGAAGGAAACAAAGGCACGGGCCCCGTGTGAGGGTCCGTGTAGAACCCGAAAATCAGATTACGTATAATCCATGCATAATTTCTATTATTTAAATTAAAAATGAATTTTTAAGAAAATATAAAGTGCTTTATTTATTTTAAAAGAAGATGTTTAGTTTTATCTTTTCAGGGAAAATACGCGAGGCCGGACCGGAGTTTGGAGATTAGAAATAAGATTATTAATAAGAAAAATATTCCTAAATTTAATTTAAGTCAAGGAATGATTTAATTTAAAGAAAAAAAATGTCTTTGGAATTTAATAAATTAATTGGAGCTAAGAAATTAAATAAGTTCTCTTAGATTCAATATTTAATTAATGTTTAAATTTAAATATGTAAGCAAGTGGGGATAAATTAATCTAGATTCAAGAAATTAAAAAAAACCTAGCATTTTAATACTTAAATTTTAGGTTAAGTATGTCATGCAATAATTTATTCTAAATTAATGTGTTAATTCACTAAAATGTATAATGGGCATTTAAAAATCTTAAACAATTAAATTGCAAGGTTTAAACAATAGTATACCATGCAAAATTTGTAGGAATTCGGTCAATCCTTTAAACAAATTCAAATATGTAGTAAACTCCATTCAAGTCACTCCTAAATGATTTTTTTATATTCATTTCCTCTTTTAAGTCACCAATTATGAGTAATTCAAACACAATAATTAACCTTAATTCTTCTTCAACTCATTACCTAGCAAATCAATTTGTACCTGCAGCAAGAATAAAAGAATAAGATGAAAGAGTCTTCGGCTACAAGGGGTGAAAGAAATAATTTAAATTCCATTCAACTTCTTGACTTGTAACCTCTATCTAAATGCACTTCAATACCCATTTATCACCCCTTGAACCTTCATCTTCATTATCTACATTTCTACACACCCTTACCTTCGAAATTAGTAGAGAACCATCAGCTAATAATCGTGAATACAGCAGCAGAAACAAAGAAAGAAATCCAACTCCGCTCCGCCGCACCGTATTCGTCGTATTGGGTTGTTTTCTTCAAAACAATTTCCAGGCATGTATATATTATTTCTTTGCTCTTCAATCAAGTCATATTAGATATTTAGCAAGTTATGTTCATGAATCAAGCAACATCACGAAAATGACAGCAACATCCAAACAAAAATCTGCACAGAATTTCTTGGCTCTCTTGTTTTCCACTTCACGGTTTGGTGTGTTTTTGGTTGCTTACAGGGAGTTGCTCGCTTCCAGGCACACATGGCTCTTACTAGGCATGAATTAGAGTGTGTTAGAGTGTTATTGGTTCATTGGTTTACATCCATACCCGCACAAACAAAGTAATGACAACAACTTTTCCTTAAGTACAGAATTTGAGTTTTATCATTTGGTGGTTTAAGGTGAGAGTTCAAATCATGGCTGTCCTAGGGACTGTAGCCATGGTTAGAACCCCTCCATGCCATGTTTAGGACGTGACCAAAGTGTCCTTTCAAGGATTGGTTCACGGATCCATCAAAAGTTCATCAAAACAAAACAAGTGCAATTCGGTTCCTACATAATTCTGCATGGGTACACTTTCGGTTTTGGTGTGTTGATTGGACTATGGATGGCTTCTAGCCCATAGCCATGGTTCATACAACACTCCATCATGTCTAGATCGAGCCATGGTCGATAAAATGACCCTTGGAACAAGACAAGACAGTAAAATAGTGCAATAAAAAACATTACACAGCAAGTGGTGCTCACGGTTGCTATGCTGTTATTGTCCTAGGTGTTTACTTGGGTTTTGGTTGGCTTTTAGCCCTTAGCCATGATCCAAGCCATGTCGTAGGATGTTGGTAAGAGTCTTTGGGCGCTGGTTCAAGCCATTGGTCATTAAATTTCAGAGTTTACACCACAAACACACAAGTTGCTACTGCAGTAATTTGACAGCAACTTGCAGTTCGGTTTTTGTGCTTGTGTGAGTTCTTGGTTGGCGTTTAGCCCATGGCCTTGGACTGGACAGTACCTTAATGAGTTATAAAAGCCATGTTTTTGGCCGTTTGTGATTTGGTTGAGTTTAGAGGTCGTACGAGAATTTACGGTGAAAGGTGCAAAAATGACTCTCGAATGAGTGATTTATGTTTTTGGATTTTCTTTCACCCATTTTCGTGTTTTACAGTTATTAGCATATTTTTCAGTATGTTTGGGGTATTTTTAAACATGGTTAAACGTCGGTTTAATGTTGGATCGGTTTGGTACTAAGCCATGATTGAAAAATTAGGTTGTTGGTCCTAATCGTCTCGTTTTGAATCGGTTGTCAAGTTTAAACCAAGATAATATTATTTGCATGTGTCACATATTAAAAGTAAGTCGCAGCAAGCCTGGGAGCGATCCAACTCATCCGGTAAAAATAAGGTTATAATTATATTACGTGAATAAAAATATAAAATGTTTATTTTTGAGATATATGCTATATGTCTTGTCGCCACCTTATGCTTATGGGTTTGGATGTAAACCAATGAACCAATAACACTATCTCAGATCAAGTCCGTAGTCTCCACTCTAATCATGATCTCTCTCTTCATCTCCTCGACCCTCAACCTGTCCCACCTGTTGTCATGCACACATACAAACATGACAACAGCCGGATAACTCCGGTGAGAATAACTCCCAATATAAATCAACGAAACATGCAATCATATAATTAATATAAGCATGAAGCAGATATCAGATATATATCAAAATCTGAAACATAGGTAATATCAAACTATCAATCATACTCGTGACTCCACGACTCAGACTAGACTCAGTCCTAGTCTAGGGATCCCGGTTTTCCAGACGTTGGTATTCCTATATCGACCAACAGTAATAGACGAAACTCCGATTCTATCCACTTCGATATAACCAAACATCCAGTGTCTTGACCTATCCGTCACAGACTGTGGCACTATCTCCAATACACTATCTTGTGACATCGTGCAATGTGCCAGTGGCGATCCCACCACTATCAGGTACTTCTGTCACAAGATCACTCATCTAATATTCTTCTAACACATGCTCTCTATACATCAATAGAACAAGCATATCAAATCAAATCAATGCAAATAATAACAATTAGTATGTGATTTAGGGAAACACAAGTATATCCTACTTGTGTCGATCTCCCAATACCACATTGACTTATACCTTTCGTTTGTAGTCTCGGTATGAAGAAAAGGAAGTTCTAAACTCAAGATTGTCTCTGTAAATCTTAAATGACATATCGAGAATAATAATATCAACCTTCCATTCTCAATTCAATACTGAATCTGATTAATCTACTTTAAATTCAAATCATCGGCATAACGGCGCAATCTCAATATCCCCGTAAATACCATATCAACAGATATCAATTATCAATCATAACCCATATCCAATAAAATCTGTAATTCAACCATAATCCAAATCTGTCCAATACCACTCAATATAATCTACAAATTATAACAAATCCGTAATCAGTCTGTTTCTTAATCTGACTTCGATTCTATGATGTCTAACATGTCAAGAACATCATATATGAATTTGATTCAATTCTGACAATAGCATAATTTCAACACATATCAAAACGTAACAAAACTTACGTCCGTAATCAGTCTCGTTTCTTTTCTCGATTTCTTCTTTCTTGCTGAAGGAAATTAACACATTATATATATCTATTTGCATGGTTAAGCTATGTGGCTTATTTTTCTTGCATTGCAAGCGGCGCTCGGGCGGTCACAATTTACCGCTCGGGCGCGGAACGTTCTGTTCGAGACATTCCTTATTGAACACTGGCGCTCGGGCGGTCAAGAACTATCGCTCGGGCGCCAGACGTTCTGTCCACAACATGCTTTTGTAATGCATTGGCGCTCGGACGGTCGTCTTCTACCGCTCGGGCGCCACAGGTTCTGCCCGAAAATCACGTAACTCATATGTTGTAAACAATTTGGTCTCGGAATGGTCTACACTCACATCAATTCATGATCAATAAATCATATCAGATTACGATAATCAATTTCTCGGGCATTACATCTACCGCCCAGTATACTGTGGTTTAGTCTGATCAGACGCTCACGTTATGTTATGGGCCACTAGCTTAGAAACATTATCTCTACCAGAAAATTATGATATGATATGACAGAGCTCTATTGATTGTTGTACGTATTGATGAGGTCGAGACCGCGGGCGTAGACCAGTGAGCGATCTTGGGACAGCAGTAGTAAACCCGAGGACCCATGATTTAGTTTATGCACCTTTTATCATTCAAACTCGATTTTAACATGTTGGATTATTTTTAAATTGTTGTTTGAATTACAATGTTGACTTCCGCTGTTATTTTAAAGTTAAAATTATTTACATGTTTATTTTATAAATTTGGCAAGTTATATTTATTTAGAAAAATTTTAATAATTTCGCAAAATTATGAATACGAAATACGGGCCTTCACAGTCCGGCTGGGCACTGAAGGTCGAAACCTGCGTGAAAAACTTGACATGATAATTCATTCTCCTCAACCAACCCAAATGGCTATGAATCGAGACCTCGAGACCCATCCTAGGACGCTACGACATTGTACCAAACCGAAGTAAATCATTAAAATTGTTCCCAAGAGCGACAAGCAACAACCAACGACACAACCCGAAATTCGACACCATTTTTCTTCCTACGACTCTTGATTCAACTTGGAGCCTAACGACACGAAATCAGACACCACATAATAATTCCAATATCATTCTTGACTTACCTAAACGTAGCAGCGATCACTCGTCGATTCCCAACGAAGCCTGCAACAAATAACTTCAAGAACACAATTTACGTAAAAATCGCAGTTTGAGCAGTCCCACAAAAAACGTCATAAATCACTCACTGTTTATCCAATATTTTCGAATTTTATATCAAATCGAAGGTATCAAAAAGTTCTATGATTTTTGTGTTAAAGGTTTTCTCAGAATCACGACTGAAAAATCGCAGTATTTAAAATGACAGCAAAAACGTAAATTTGTGATCCAAATATCGTTTCAAAATTGATCTAAACATGATTGCTCAAACTTCTACTCATCTCACATGAATTTTTACGCATAAATATCAACACAACGCATAATATGACGAGATCGATACAGGAATGAAAAAATATATGTGCCTTGTTGTGGGGACCCGGACGCTAATTCATTTCTTATTCGTCTTTGGGAATAATTGTATCAATTAAGATAAACAAGGTCTAAATTTTTTTTTTTAAAATACAAATGCGGAAACGTAATGTAAATCACTCTGAAATACATATTAAACATAAACATATAAGTCTTGTACTGTCTACAATAAATCAACTTGGTTCAACTACATATCAGTGCTGAATCCTAATCTACTTCTGAGCCCGGATCTCCACGCTAATCTTGAATCTCTCCTCTTCTTCATGACCCTGATCCTCTATTGTCATGCACACATACAAACACAACAACAGCCGGATAACTCCGGTGAGAATTATATATTCCCAGTATAAACCAAGTATACATGCATTTCATATAACAGAAATAAAAGCATGAAACAGATATTCATAACATGTATCACCATCAGAAACATGAATCAATATCAAACTATAAATCATACTCTGAACATGTACCACAATTAAGAACATGAATCAGTATCAACCAATAAATCACACTCTATGACTCTTAGACTCAGACTCGACTCATTCCTAATCTAGGGAACCCGATCTGAATAAGAACTTAACACCCACCTACTCTCCCGATCGCGGTAGTGGTAAGTCCTCATTCACGGACTTTGGCCCTCTCTATATCGAATTTCGGCGATAGGAGTCGCTCCTCTCCTAAATACCATCGATACGACCAACCGTCCGGTGTCTTGGCATCTATGCCAATGACTAGGCATATCCGCCCTGGCATGTCCTGCCACTGACTAGGCATATACTGCCCAAGACTCGTCACAACACATGCTAGACAATAAATCAATAGCCTAAGCATAACAGTCTCATTAATTGCAAATATCAATGCAATAAAATAAAGTATGTGATTCAGGAAAACTCAAGTCAAATCTAACTCGAGTTGTGCAATCCCGAATCAACATTGATTTATACCTTTGTCTTCTCGGTCTGACGAACTCGAAGTCTCTAATTCAAATATGTCCATACTCCATCTGGTAATGACAATACCGATTAGGCACAATATCAATATACAACTCAATTCAAATCAATTCTTGATAAAATCAAAACTAAATCAAATTCTGTTTTAACGGCATAATTGCACAATCTCAATATACCCAGCAATACAATTCAACAGATATCAATTCCCACAATTCATAGTCAATAATACTACAAATCTGATATCAAATCTCAATCACATCTATTCAACTCAACTCCGATCTGTTCTGATCAATACTCAAATAAAAACATAACCTGATCAATGTCAACTATACAACGATACAATCTCACTAAATAGCGCATCTGATTAGTATCAATCTACTAATGTTTCGACGGCATAACAATACAATCTCAATAACCCCGTCAATCTCAACATCACAGGTATAATAACACGTCTCATAATCAATATCAGTACAACTCATAGTCTCAACAATAACCGATCATAATCTCAAATATGTACAATCTCGATCATATTAGTTCTGAAAATCATAACAATTGCATAAAGAGTCTGTTCTTCAATCTGACTCCGATTATACAATGTCTACCATGTCAAGAACACTATATATCAATTATATCTGATTTTGGCAATGTCATAATTTCAAATCATATCAAAAACGTAAGAAACTTACGTCCAGTTGAAGCTCTCGTCGATAAGAACTCAGTACTGAAGTCAGAGTCCAATTCGAACGGTCGGATCTTTCGTAAATCACAAATCTACGAGATAAAAGGCGTAAGGATTTCTACCAAACTTTCCTCGATTCTTGCTTCCGTTTTGAGGAAAATGAAGGCTTGACACATATATATACTCTGCATGTTAAGGACCAAATGGCTTCATCATGGTGCAACACGTCTCGCGCATTTGCGCGTCCCACTCCGGCGCATATGTGCGAGACATTCTATCTCGGCGCCTAGCTTCTCAGCAACTCGCGCATATGCGCGCCCTCACTCCGCGCATGTGCGCGAGAATCTCTGTTCTAGCACAAAGGCTGCTCCAACGCTCGCGCATATGCGCCCCCCTGAGCCGCGCATGTGCGCCTAAATCTCTGTCTCGGAACTTTGGCAATCTACCAGCTCGCGCATATGCGCGTCCCTCATCCGCGCATGTGCGCAACATTCTCTGGACTCGGCACTTCTGGCATTCTCCCTCTCGCACATATGCGCCTCCTGTCTCGCACATATGCGCGAGATGTTCTGTCTCGCGGCTGCTGCTCCGCGCATATGCGCGACACTCCTCGACGCATGTGCGCGCACTTCTCTGCCCGTCCACTCATGTACATGCATTACTAATCAAATTCATTCTAATGCACTTTAATTCCCGATATCTTCATTAATCACAATTCTGTCAATTCATTCAGGATTAAGTACAATGATAAAATCTCGGGCATTACACTTCTCCGCCTCTAAGAATCGATTTCGTCCCCGAAATCACAGGCAATCAAATCATATCAATAAGACGGTATAACAGAAACTGAATAACAACTCACATCAATGAAATAAGTCTGGGAATCGCTGTCTCATATCTGACTCAGTCTCTCAGGTAGCTTCTTTTCGATGCCCTGACGACTTTACTATACTTTCAACAGCAGAATAGTCTTCGTTCTAAATTATCCTTCTTTCATGGATTTCTGATTCCAATCTGGAATAATAATTCAAGAAGTATAATATCATAATACAACTCGAAGTAACTCTGATAGAATCAATATCAAAATACTGGCTATACAATATCCATATATACCAATCAACAGCTCATAACAAACCACACTATCATCTTCTATCAATCTATTCAATCCCATTCAATTCCAATATCCAACCTTCTGTCTCAAATACCAACGGTCATCATCCGACGTTGGCATATTTAATCTATCTATTCTGAGCTGTCTTCATTTTCTTCCGAATTAGTTTCAATTCCTTTGTCATATCTCTGATCCTATCAAGTCTAATCTCAGGTACCTCAGAGATATTATCTCCATACGAAGGAAATCTGCAGTTCTCACTGTACAATGCCTCGAATGAAGCTATCTTAATACTCATCTGATAGCTATTGTTGTACGATAATTCCCAAAGTGACAATGAATTTTGTCAACTAGTGCTAAAATCAAGCACTACAACTTCACGGATATCCTCCAGGGTCTGGATCATCCGTTCTGCCTATCCGTCAATCTGTAGATGATATGTGAAAAAGCTTGTCGTATACTTTGCCAAAAGTAGGAAATCAACTGTCTGAGAGAATCAATTTTGGCGCTCTGTGCAATCTAACTACTTTTCCGACATAAATCTCTGCCATCTGATCATGTCTGTATGTCATCTTGTACAAAATAACATATGCAGATTTGAGCCATCTATCAATCACAATCACATCGTAGCACAAACTTGGAAAGATTTCGGTAGTTTCGTCACAAAATCCATAGAAATGTAGTCCCATTTCCATTCAGGAATAGAAAAGCTCTGTAATAGATCTTCCGTTTTCTATCTTTCTGTCTTCATCTGTCGGCAATTCAGACATTTCAGTACAAACTTTGCCACAATTGATCTCATCTGTTTCCCTAAAATCTGTCTTTTCAAGTCATCATACATTTTTCTATCATAAAATTACATATTGAATTAAAGATTGTGCACTTCTGACAATACTTGTCATTTCAAATACGAAACATCTGGCACAACAAATCGGTTATTTATATGCAATACAGTATCACATACCTGATATCTGATTGATACTCTGCTCTAATCATCAAAATCTAGTTCTGAACATTCTGATCAAATTTCTGAACTGCTTTAATTCGCAAAATCCGCTCTGATTTAACTCACACCGTATAGAGTCCCAACGATATGTAATCTGTATCAAATACTGATTTCAAAGATAACAAGCCTCAAGCAGATTCAATACAACAATCGTATATAATATCCTGCTAAATTCAAGCAACCACGAATTTCTGACACCGATGTCGTTCTCAGCCAACTGATCACGGCTTCAACTGTGCTAAAATCAATCGGTATACTATCTTCGGATATCAGCTATCCTGAATACAATCTATCTCAATCAAGATGCACATCTCAACAATTTCTGTATACACATCTCAGTTCTCATAATATTCAATGCAATTTTTCACATATTCGATTCAGTCAGGAATATGCTTCGAATATATCCGAATATCATAGATAAAACAAGCATCAAATTATCAAAAACATGCCCTTCCCAACTTGATGAGGCACTGTCCAGTACAAGGCCATAGACTAAAAGCCAACCAAGAACTCGAACGAGCCACTGAACCAAAGCAACAAGTTGCTGTCCAGAAATTCCAGCAACCGCACTAGTGCTTACATTGCTTTGTTTTCAAGACTATTGGCCATTGGGGCTTGAACCACCAACCAGAGCATCTTCCCAACATCCTAAGGTGTGGCTTGAACCATGGCTAAGGGCTCTAGGCCAAACACAATCCAATCCAACACCTAGGACAACACCAAGCTTCAACCGAGAACACAAAAATCTGTACGATGATGTTTCTGAAATTTTGTTTTGTTGCTGTCATGCATCATACAAGTGGCCATATGTTTGACCATGGCTTGATCTAGACATCATGGGGTATGGTGTGAACCAGGGCTAAGGGCCAGAGGCCAACCAAGGTCCACTCCAAACCACCAAAACCGAAATGACACATGCAGATTTCAAACAAGGGTCGAAGGGGGTTGTTCTTGTCTTTTATTTGAAAACCGATTCCATTGTAGACCAAGCCTCAAAAGGACGACTTTATCACGTCTTAGACATGATTAGGAGAGGTTATAACCATGGCTATAGCCCTTAGGGCAGCCAAGATCAGATCCATCAACTTTTGACATCAATCAAGAAAATCAAATGCACTTGGGACATATTTGGGAAGTTGCTGTCATTTCGATTTCCAGCAAGCATGGGGGCTGAACTAATGGACCAACGTGGTCCTAATCCATCTTAGAACATGTCTAGATGTAGCCTTGGGAGCTTGGAATCGAACCATACACGTGTACTCACAAAAACAAGCAAACCGTGAAGCATGAAAGAAGAACGAAATTCTGCACTTCATTTCCGAAAATGGTATGAAAAGATTTCGGTTTTTGAGCTTAAATAAATCATGATTATGATGTTTCAAAATACTATTATGGCTTGATTGAAGAGTTAAAAAAAGGAACATATACATGCCTGGTTTCGTTTTGAAAAGAAACGAACGAAACGCACGACGCGGCGCGGAGATGGAGTGTTTCTTTTCTTGCTTGCTACTCGATTATTTTTCTTTAAGAGCTCTCGGTTTTCCTCACTAAACCCACGAAAATGCTCTGAAATTCTCTCAATATTTCGGTGATGCGGGAGGGGAAATGGTTAGGAGAGTGAGGGAGATCCAATAATAAAGGGATACAAAGGTATGACCAAGTCTCCCTCTTTTTAAATTTTGAATTGCTTGATATCAAATGATTTGTTGGAGAGGGAAATGGATGGGGTGGCCGATTTTACATGCTAGACTAGGTTAGGATATTGATCTAATATTAATTAATTAAGGGTGATTAATAAATGAAAAGATTATCATGCTAATGGAAGACAAGGAAAGGGTCAAAGGTGAGTTGGCATAGAATTGTTGTCTCACTAAGGGGTGGCCGAAATTTATCAAATAAATTGAGGGGAAATATTGTTTAGCTAGTGTATTATTATACCTTAAGAGCCTTACCTATACTTTAATTAATTTAGTGAATGAACACCTCAATTAAGGAACCTAAATGAACCTATTTCCTACTTACCTCAAGTTGCTTAAATAATTCCTTAAACCTCCTTTTAACTTAAATCAACTTATTTGCTAGCTAAAATAAACTCTGGGAATGATTTCTAAATCTTAAATTTTATCTCAAAACTCCAACACCAGTCCGGCCTCACTGAATTAACTGAAAAGATAAAAATTAAACTACTACGTAAAATAATTAAATTTCAATACTCATGCAATAAAAAAAATCATTTTAATTTAAAATACTAGAATTATGCATGGCTTATACGTAGTCTAATTTACGGGCTCTACAACTCTCCCCCCCTTAAAAGAAATTTCGTCCTCGAAATTAAAACTCACCGAATAACTCGGGGTACCGACTCCTCATCTCTGGCTCAGACTCCCATGTAGCTTCCTCCTCTGAATGGTTGAGCCATTTGACCTTCACTCGCTTAACCAGCTTGTTCCGAAGCTTCTTTTCGTGTCTGTCAAAGATTTGCACTGGTCTTTCCTCATAAGATAGGCTCGGAGTAAGCTGCAACGGCTCAAAGTTCAAGACAATCGAAAGATTCGCCATATACTTCCTCAGCATAGAGACGTGGAACACATTGTGTACTCCGGCCAGATTCAGCGGAAGAGCAACACGATAAGCTAACGTCCCAACTCTGTCGAGGATCTCAAATGGTCCAATGAATCTCGGACTGAGCTTTCTTTTCTTTCCGAATCGCATGACACCCTTCATAGGTGCTACCTTCACGAAAACATGGTCGCCAACGGCAAACTCTAGATCTCGCCTCCTCTGATCTGCATAACATTTCTGTCGACTCTGAGCAGTCCTCATCGTATCACGGATCTTGACTACTACATCGGCAGTCTGCTGAATAATCTCTAGACCCAACTCTGCTCTCTCTCCTACTTCATCCCAGTGAATAGGAGATCTACACTTGCGGCCATACAGTGCTTCATACGGTGCCATACCTATAGACGACTGGAAACTGTTGTTATAGGTGAACTCTACCAATGGCAAGTTCGACTCCCAACTCCCCGAGAAGTCAATAACACAAGCACGGAGAAGATCCTCGAAGATCTGAATAACTCACTCAGACTGCCCATCTGTCTGCGGAAGAAAAGCTATGCTAAATAGCAACTTCATACCCATGGTCGAATGCAAACTCTTCCAAAACGAGGAAGTGAATATGGGGTCTCTGTCAGATACGATAGAAACTAGAATACCATGAAGTCGGACTATCTCCCGGATATACAACTCTGCATACTGAATCATGGTGAAAGTCGTCTTAATAGGCAAGTAGTGCGCTGATTTGGTAAGACGATCTACAATCACCCAGATAGCATTTGATCCTCTGACTGACTTCAGCAATCCAGTCACGAAGTCCATGGTAACATTCTCCCACTTCCACTATGGAATGGGAAGAGGCTTGAGCAAACCTGCTGGTCTAAGATGCTCCGCCTTCACTAACTGACAAGTCTGACATTCGGATACAAAACGTCTGATATCCTTCTTCATTCCCGGCCACCAATACAACATCTGCAGATCTTTGTACATCTTCGTACTCCCTGGATGAATAGAGTACGGCGACATATGGGCCTCTGATAGAATATCTGCTCGGATAGAATCACTGCTAGGAACCCATATCCTGTCTCGGTATCTCACAATACCGTTGCTCATTGTATAGAAGACACTGCCCTTGGCCTCATCTCTCTGCTTTCATTTTGCTAACTGCTCATCTACTGACTGACCACAGCGAATACGGTCTAGAAGAGAGGACTGAATAGTCAAGGTAGATAGACGGGGAACTCTACCTCGAGGATAAGTCTCTAGACCAGACCTCTGCATCTCAGTCTGAAGAGGTCTCGAAACTGTCAAATGAGCCATCACTGCGACTTTTCTGCTCAATGCATCCGCAACTACATTAGCTTTACACGGGTGGTAGCTAATGTCAAAGTCATAATCTTTCACAAGCTCCAACCAACGCCTCTGACGCATGTTCAGCTCCTTCTGCGTAAAGAAATACTTGAGGCTCTTGTGGTCGGTAAAGATATTGTACTTCTCTCCATACAGATAATGCCTCCAAATCTTCAAGGCAAAAACTATGGCAGCCAACTCTAGATCATGGGTAGGGTAATTCTTCTCATGGATTTTCAGCTGACGAGAAGCATATGCTATCACCTTCCCATGCTGCATCAATAATGCGCCAAGACCGAGCTTCGAAGCATCGGTATACAAGACAAACGCACCGGGCCCTGACGGCATGGCCAAGACTGGTGCTGAGATAAGAGCTTGTTTCAAAGTATCGAAACTCTTCTGACACTCTTCGCCCCACACAAATTTAGCATTCTTCTTGGTCAATGATGTGAGTGGAACGGCAATAAAGGAGAATCCCTTAATGAACTTCCGACAATATCCTGTTAGCCCAAGAAAACTGCGGATATCTGATGCATTCTGCGGCACAACCCAATCTCTGACTGCGGCAACTTTTGCTGGGTCTACCTCAAACCACTGCTAGAAAAAATGTGGCCTAAGAACGCCACTTTCTCTAACCAGAATTCGCACTTGCTGAACTTTGCGAATAACTGGTGCTTCTGCAAGGTCTACAACACTATGGTCAGATATCTGCTGTGATCCTCTTGATTCTTGGAGTAGACGAGAATGTCGTCTATGAATACAATCACAAACTGGTCAAGATACGGCTGAAATACGCGATTCATGAGATCCATGAAGATCGCTGGCGCATTCGTCAAACCGAACGGCATCACAAGAAACTCATAGTGGCCATAACGAGTCCTGAAGGCAGTCTTGGAAACATCAGCATCTCTCACCCTCAACTGGCGATACCCGGACCGCAGATCAATCTTGGAGAATATCGAAGCTCCCTGCAACTGATCAAATAGATCTTCAATCCTCGGAAGTGGGTACTTATTCTTCACTGTAGCCCTGTTCAACTCCCGGTAATCAATACAAAGTCTCATAGAGCCATCCTTCTTCTTCACAAACCAGACTGGAGCGCCCCATGGAGAAAAATTAGGGCGAATGAACTCCTTGTCAAGAAGTTCCCGAATCTGCTTCTTTAGTTCTGCCATCTCTGTCGGCGCTAGTCGGTACGGCGCTTTGGATATCGGAGTCGTACCTGTCATAAGCTCGATAGAAAACTCCACCTCTCTCTCGGGTGGCATACCAGAGACATCCTCAGGAAAAACGTCTAAGAAGTCTCTGACAACAGGGACATCTGAGGCTGACTGACTAGGTGCCTCGGGCACAGATATAAAAGTTGCTAAAAATGCCCGACACCTTCTATGCATGAGCTTCCTAGCCTTGACATAAGGAATAATGCACGGTAAGGGAAAGTACCTGTCCGGCTCGAATAAGAACTGCGTCGTTCCAGGCGGTCGGACTAGAACAGATCTCCGCTGGAAGTCAATCAAAACTCTGTTCCGCAATAGCTGTTGTCACTTTGATTGTTGCACTCCCAAGAGCAGGTTGTCCACAAGTAGTATAATTCGGTGAGTCCGATATCGTATCCATAGGGAAGCTAAGGTAATTACAAGTCCACTACAATGTCTTTTTGTTTTGTTTTTGTTTTTTTTCTTTTTAATTTTAATTGTTTGAATCTTTAATGAGTAAATTTTAATTGTTCAAATTTTAATTTAAGTAGTTGAGATTAAAGGATCCACTCTTGGTATTTTAATAAAGTTAACATTAACGAACAATATTGAAATCCACTTAATAAAATAGTTCCAATGTATTAAATAATAATATTTATATTATGTTATAAATTATTATCTTATAAGTATATAATATATACCAAAACTTATAAATGTGGTCAAGTATTTATTGTGCTATATATAT
>NC_133323.1:11940826-11961457 GCF_012295235.1 Primulina huaijiensis | reverse complement strand
TGTCCATCTTGATCGTAATTTTCCTGGGAATATGTGAAGTCGAGAATTATAAAGCAAAACTTTTTTACCAATCTCAAAAGATTTTCTAAGAATTGTTTTATCATGAAATGATTTGATTTTTGCTTTATAAATCCTTGAATTCTCATACGCGTCATTTCTGAGTTCATCAAGTTCATTAAGTTGCAATTTACGCAATTTGTTGGCATCGTCCATGTTTGAATTTAAAGTTTTGATCGCCCAATAAGCTTTATGTTCCAATTCCACAGGCAAATGACAATGTTTTCCATAAACCAACCTATAGGGAGACATATTCAATGATGTTTTAAAAGCTGTTCGATATGCCCAAAGTGCATCATTAAGTCGCAGAGACCAATCTTTTCTATTTGAGTTAACAGTTTTTTCCAAATATTGCTTTATCTTCCTATTAGCTAATTCAACTTGTCCATTTGTTTGAGGATGATAAGGAGTAGTTACTTGGTGAGTAATACCATATTTTTTCATTAATGAAGCAAATGGTTTATTAACAAAGTGAGTTCCCCCATCAATTATCATGGCTCGAGAAATTCCAAATCTACTAAAAAATTTTTCTTTTAAAAATTTGATGACGATTTTATGATCATTTGTTCGACATGGAATTGCCTCTATCCATTTGGAAACATAATCAACTGCAACTAAAATATACAAGTATTTAAACGACGGTGGAAAAGGTCCTATAAAATCTATTCCCCAACAATCAAAGTTTTCAATTTCCATAATAGGATTCAAAGGCATCATGTTTCTTTTTGAAATCTCACCCAATTTTTGACAATTTTTACAGATCTTGCAGATTTCTTGGGTGTCTTTAAACAAAGTGGGCCAATAAAATCCACACTGCAGGATTATTGCAGCTGTTTTCTTTGAAGAAAAATGTCCTCCACATGCTTCTGAATGACAAAATTTAGTGACACTACTTACCTCATTGTCGGGTATGCAACATCGAAAAATTTGATCCGGACAATACTTGAACAGATACGGATCATCCCAATAAAAGTTTTTTACCTCATTCAAAAATTTTCTTTTATCTTGATAACTCCATTGCGGTGGCATTTTTTCTGTCACAAGAAAATTTACTATGTTAGCAAACCAAGGTGTAGTAATAACTGAAAATAGATGTTCATCAGGAAAATTATCGTTAACTGGTGTCATTTCACAAGATGATCCTGTTACTAGTCTCGATAAATGATCGGCTACGACATTCTCGGTTCCTTTTTTATCTTTGATCACAATGTCAAATTCTTGGAGCAACAAAATCCATCGTATAAGTCGTGGCTTTGCATCGTGTTTGGTCAACAAATATCTAATAGCAGAATGATCAGTAAACACGATAGTTGTTGATCCAATCAAATAAGAACGAAATTTATCTAATGCAAATATTACAGCAAGTAGTTCTTTTCCAGTTGTGGAGTAATTCATTTGAGCCTTGTTTAAAGTTCTACTTGCATAATATATCACATAAGGCTTACCGTTTCTTCTTTGACCCAATACTGCACCGACTGCATAATCACTCGCATCGCACATGATTTCAAATGGTAAAGACCAATCAGGAGGTTGCATGATAGGAGCTGATGTTAAATGTCGAATGATTTTATCAAAAGCATTTTGACATTCTTGAGTCCACTCAAATGCATTGTCTTTTGTTAAGAGGTTACAAATGGGTTTAGAGATTAAACTAAAGTCCTTTATAAATCTCCTATAAAATCCAGCTTGTCCCAAAAATGAACAAATTTCTTTAATGGTTTTTGGAGGGGGTAAATTGGCAATGACATCAACTTTTGCTTTATCAACTTCAATTCCATGGGATGACACGACATGTCCCAAAACAATTCCAGAAGTAATCATGTAATGACATTTTTCCCAATTTAAAATAAGACCTTTTTCCTCGCATCTTTTTAAAACTTTTTCCAAATTTTCAAGACAATTATCAAATGTATTCCCAATTACAGTTAAATCATCCATGAAAATTTCCAAACAATTTTCAAAAATGTCAAAAAAAATGCTTAGCATACATCTTTGAAATGTTGTTGGGGCATTGCATAACCCAAATGGCATCCTTCTAAATGCAAATGTTCCAAAAGGACATGTGAATGTAGTTTTATCTTGATCTTCGAGTGCAATGGGAAGTTGATAATAACCTGAATATCCATCAAGAAAACAGTAGTATGGATGACCTGCTACTCTTTCTAAAATTTGATCCAAAAATGGTAATGGAAAATGATCTTTTCTAGTGGCGTCATTTAATTTTCTATAATCAATACACATCCGCCAACTAGATGGGTCTCGACTTGTTAACAATTCACCTTTTTCATTTTTTATCACTTTGATGCCAGATTTTTTCAATACTACTTGTGTTGGGCTTACCCACTTACTATCAGAAATAGCGTAGATAATCCCAACATCAAGTAGTTTGAGAAGTTCAGTTTTCACAACATCTTTCATGTGTGGATTTAATCTCCTTTGTGGTTGTTGAGATGTTTTTGCATTTTCTTCTAAGTGAATTTTGTGAGTGCAAATTAGTGGATTAATGCCCTTGAGATCTTTTAGTGTCCAACCAATCACATTTTTATGTCTTTTAAGCATATCAACTAATTTACCTTCTTCATCACTTGCTAGTTTGGAAGAAATTACCACCGGATATGTTTCATCTTCTCCAAGAAATGCATACTTCAATTCTTCTGGCAAGGGTTTTAACTCCAATATGGGTGGTTCGTCTTTGTTCTCATATTTTGCATCAAATTCTTTCTCTGATCCTGGTAACGAGTGATACCTGATAAAATCATCAAGATCAATTTCAATATTTTCTTTAACAGTTTCAATTGAACAAATATCTAATTGATCACGAGTACTCCCTTCTTGAATGTTTTCTTCCACAAGAGTTTCAATAAGATTTTCATCTTCACTTTCATCTCCTTTGTCATGTGGTTGCTTACAAAGATTAAACACATTAAGCTCCAAGGTCATGTTACCAAATGACAACTTCATTATTCCATTCCTGCAATTTATAAGAGCATTAGAAGTTGCTAAAAATGGACGACCTAAAATTACAGGAATTGCATTACAAGCTTCGATAGGTTGTGTATCTAAAACTATGAAATCGACAGGATATACAAAGTTATCAACTTGGACCAACACGTCTTCTACCATACCTCTTGGCACTTTAACAGATCTATCAGCAAGTAAAAGTGTTACCGAAGTAGGTTTTAACTCGCCTAGATTGAGTTCTTGATAAACTGAATATGGAAGTAAATTCACACTAGCTCCAAGGTCAAGCAAGGCTTTTTTAATCTTTCGTTCTCCAATAATACAAGAAATAGTAGGACAACCAGGGTCTTTGTATTTCAAAGCATTATTATTTTGAATGATTGCACTTACTTGTTCGGCTAAAAATGCTTTCTTTTTCACATTCAATTTTCTTTTCACAGTGCACAAGTCTTTCAAAAATTTGGCATATGATGGTACCTGTTTTATTGCATCTAATAAAGGAATATTAACTTTTACTTGTTTAAAAATATCATATATATCAGAATTCAAATTTGATTTTTTTGTATTTTTCAATGCATGAGGGAATGGTGGTGACACTGTCTGTTGAACCTCCTCTTCGCAAGTTATGGGTTCCACTTCCTTACCCTTTGGAGTTGATTTATCATCATCTTCACAAGGTTCAAGAATGGATTTTTCCACAACCTTACCACTTCGAAGGGTAATAACAGATTTTACCTGATCCATCGGTTGAGTTCCAGAAGTTCCAGTTTGTGAATGATGATCCTTGGGATTAGGCAGAGGTTGTGAAGGAAATTTACCTTTTTCATGAACATTAAGTGCAGATGCAAATTTAGCAAGAGTATCTTTCAAATCTGTCATGGTTTGAGCAGTTTGAGTATTGATAGACTCTTGCTTTGCAATGAAAGAATTCAATATATCTTCCAAATTCCTTTTAGGTGGAGGAACATAAGGTGCATAATTTTGAAAATTTTGTTGATTTTGGAAATGTGGTTGTGAAAATTGTGCAGCATTATCATTCCTCCAACTAAAATTTGGATGATTTCGCCAACCTGGATTGTAACTTTGAGAAAATGGTTCAAAATTTGGCCTTTTGAGATTGTTTAAAACATTGGCTTGTTCATGGAGACATTCTTTAAAAGAAGGCAAAGTGGGACAATCTTTTGTAGAATGATCACTTGTATCACAGATGTGACATGCAATTTCTTGAACAGATTTTAATTGACCATTCTTTTTCAATTCAAGTGCCTCAACTTTTCTTGCCAAAGAGGTAAATCTAGCTTGAAGATCATGTTCATCTTTGAGAGTGTACATACCTCCACCAGATGTAGGAGATTGAATCTTGTTTGATGGTTCGATTGTACCTATAGTGTCCCAATTTTGAGCATTTTCAGCTAATGAATCGAGATACTCAATTGCCTCATTTGGATCTTTATCTTCAAATGTTCCATTACACATAAATTCAACCATTTGCCTATCTTTAGGTGTTAAGCCTTCATAAAATTGAGAAACAACTCTCCAAATTTCAAAACCATGATGAGGACAAAGATTAAGCAATTCTTTATATCTATCCCAACACTGATAAAAAGTTTCTCCTTGTTTTTGAGTGAAAGTGATGATTTGCCTTTTGAAAGAATTTGTTCTATGAGATGGAAAAAACTTTTTCAAAAATTGTTGTTGCAATTCATCCCATGTTCGAATTGATCCTGATCTAAGATTTTGTAGCCAAGTTTTAGCTTCATCTTTTAAAGAAAAAGGAAAAAGCTTAAGTCGAATGGTGTTCATGCTACAATTTAGATCATTATATGTATTGCACACTTCTTTAAACTCTCGTAAATGCATGTATGGATTTTCAGAATCTAAACCATGAAAGGTGGGTCAAAGTTAGATAATACCAGGCTTAAAATTGAAATGAGATGCATCAGGGGGAAAAACTAGACATGAAGGTGCACTAGTACGTGTAGGATTAATGTGATCTCTAAGTGTTCTTCGTCTATCATGATCATGTTGAGATTGAATTTCATCTTCATTTTCTTGGATGGGTTCTTCCGCCATGTCTTGTGAAAATAAATGTTGAGTTCGAATGAGTCGACCACTAAGTGTACATGACCAAATAATGCTCATGCAAATGCAAATGCAAATGCAAAAGAATAAAAACACACAAAAGCAATAAAAATTCAAATAAAGAAAAATAAACTATAAACAAAATTAAATAGACTTGAAATTAAATTATACTTCTCCGGCAACGGCGTCAAAAACTTGTTGTCACTTTGATTGTTACACTCCCAAGAGCAGGTTATCCACAAGTAGTATAATTCGGTGAGTCCGATATCGTATCCACAGGGAAGCTAAGGTAATTACAAGTCCACTACAATTTCTTTTTGTTTTGTTTTTGCTTTTGTTTCTTTTTAATTTTAATTGTTTGAATCTTTAATGGGTAAATTTTAATTGTTCAAATTTTAATTTAAGTAGTTGGGATTAAAGGATCCACTCTTGGTATTTTAATAAATTTAACATTAACGAACAATATCGAAATCCACTTAATAAAATGGTTCCAATGTATTAAATAATCATATTTATATAAATTATTATCTTATAAGTATATAATATATATCAAAACTTATAAATGTGGTCAAGTATTTATTGTGCTATATATATTTGTAAACAATAAATCAAGGTTTCCACTTTAAATGGTTGGTAAAACCAAACAAACATTTAAATGGTACCAATAAATTAATACTATGATATATTCATATATAATAAATCAAGGAATCCAAGTTAAATGGTTGGTAAAACCAAACTAACATTTAAATGGTTCCAAGAATTTAATATTATAATATATTTATATATAATAAATCAAGGCATCCACTTTAAATGGTTGGTAATACCAAACTAACATTTAAATGGTTCCAAGAATTTAGTGTAACATATAGCAACAATAAATCAAAACTCCCACTTATAAGTAGGGTATAAAAATGCTTAAAGAAATAAATATAACATAAACAATAAATAATGATTAAATAATATAAAACATAGATTCTTACCTTTTAATAACCTTATTATCATGCCAATAGTTTCACCTTATCATCTCAACTTTAGGAAGTATTCATTATTCAAAGTGTAAAACTTTGAATATGAAATTAACATGCTAATTGTATTTAAATGAAGAAATATAGGAAAAATATAGAGAGAAATATTATGAACTCAAAGGTTTGTTCATAGAATGAGGGATATCTCAATACATTACAATGCACCCCTATTTCTAGCCAAATTTGGGGAGACAACCACAAATAAAATATTATTTTTTTACACATAAGTCTTCATTGGTGTTCCAAGCTATTATATTATATTACACATCACTTTTGAAAATTTTCTTCTCCGAATTTGCTTCTTCACATAAAAAGAAACATGTGGATAATTGAGTTGTCTAACTGTGGTATTTTTTTCAAACCATTTGACCAAGTAATTTGAGAGATATGGTCAAAATACTAGAGCATAGTAAAACTGCCACTCTTTTGGTAACTTTATTTGTTGCTTAATTTGATCCTAATTGTGAGAGGATTTTTATCTCATGCTTATCAACAATATTGTAGATATTATAATCAACTTTCTACAGGTCCAAGAATCATCTTAATCCCATTTGCAACGCCAAGTTTATTCTTGTTTTATCAAACCTGTAAAAAATAGTAAAAACTTGTAATTACACAACAACTTATATTTTATACAATTTATTATAAAACATATAATATTTAAACATTTAAAAAAACAAAAACTATATAATTATATTATAAAACATTTAATTAATGTACAATTTTTATGTTTATCAATAGCCAATCCATCCCTAGTTTGATGTCAAACTCTGGCATCGGCAACACGATCAGATCCGCATAAACTAGGTTGCCATGGAGCTCAAGATCTATGTCTCGGATCACACTGGTAGCTGCCATGTCCTCACCAGAAGGCAATACTACTGAATAGGCTACATCTAGCCCAACGGTCTTGACCTTGTGGAAATTAGCAAAGACCTCCGAAATAAATGAGTGAGTGGCCTCTGAATCTATCAAGGCCTTCGTAGCGGAACCAGATATAAAAATTCTCCCTGAAAGATCGGAACTCTAAGTTGAACCCAATAGTTGCAAGAACTAAACTTATAAACATGCAAAGGCCAGAGTTCTTCTATCCTAATTCCCGAAAATAATACTGAGTAGAGCATGCAATCCTATCGCAATTCTAAGTTCAAAAATATTAATCTAGATTCCCAAAACATCGAATTTCAAATATAACTCAAAGCGTTAAGATACCAGGCATAAGCATGGTCTCCGGGTTCGTCTCTGTCACATGAAGGGCAAAAACTCTGGACTACCACACTTATAACACTTTCCTGAGCCAAACATAAATGCTCCAGGATGGCGACGAGAGCACTTAGGGCAAACTGGGTGCTCAAAAGTCCTCGGGGCTGGGCGTCCCCGCTGCTGCTGACCTCTGTTTCTAGGCGGCCCGTGAAAAGGCCTTTTGTTCTGCTGCTGATGGTGCTGAGGAGGAGGGCGGTGTGGTACCTGGACTGGTCGCTTCCCCAAGCGATCTCTCTCAATATCACGCTGATCCTGCTCTGTGGCTAGGGCTTTGGAGACAGCGACCTCATAAGAAGTAGGGTCAGACACCCTAACATCACGGCGCAAGATCGGCCATAGACCCACCAAGAAATGCATCAACTTTGCTCTAGCATCATTCGCGATCAGGGGCACAAAATGACAACCCCTTTCAAACTTACGGATGAACTCCGTAACAGTCATATCTCCCTGCCTCAGGCTCATGAACTCCGTGGTCAGCCTGGTGCGCACTTCCTCAGTAAAATATTTGGAGTAGAATACCTCCGTGAAGCGCGCCCAACTCAGTGTAGCCAAGTTCAGGGCTACTGATGCTCCTTCGCACCATAAGCGGGCATCTCCTCCGAACAAGTATGTAGCACAGCGTACTCTGTCTGCTTCTCCAAGCTCCATGAACTCAAAGATAACCTCAAGGGACTTGATCAAACCCTCGGCAATCATGGGTCCGATGTCCCTGAAAACTCCTTCGGACGCATCTTCATGAATCTCTCGTATACAGCCTCGGGCCCTGTCGACCTGGCTGCCACAGCATTGTTCCCCGCAAACTGCGCGAAGAACTGAGTCATCCCAGCTAGCATCTGGGCATTCATGCCAGGTGGAGGGGGTGGAGGTCCGTTCCTCTCCAGCCTCGGCTCCTCTCTATCCTCCTGGCGAGGCTCATCATCTCTCGTACGCTCAAGAATACGTCTAGGAGGCATACTGTTCCATGCATAACCCATACGTAACCAACATGCATAATTCCATAATTTATTTAAATTTAAATAAATACTGATCAATTAAAATCTGAACGAAAAAAACGTTCCACGAGATCATGCAGTTACAATAATTCATGCTTTAAATAAAATGCGTAAATGTAAAACTTACAGACCGAAGACGTGACTTCGTGAGCTTCTCGTGGTTAGTAGTAGTACAACCCTTTACAGAACCATTGCTCTGATACCAGCAATAATGGCCCGAAAATTCGTGTTTGAAAATTTGCGGAAAAATTAAAATTTTCTTTTCAAATAATTAAAATGCCTCATTTATAAAATAAACTGATAAGTAAAGTTTGATGTTCAAAATCACAGCGGAATAAATCATTACTCGCCAAAATAACAAGTTAAAGTATGCAACAACTGATAAAATTGTTTGAACATAAAAATGTCAAGTGTTGTAAATGAGGTCCTCGGGTTCCACTACTGCCTACCCAAGCTAGCTCACTGGTCCTCGCCCTCGGTCCCGACCTCATCAGTACCTACAACAATCAAGTCTAGTGAGTCTAAAGACTCAGCACACATATATCGTAAATAACGAGTAAATAATATAAAAAAGTTGCATGTGAATAAAAATATCATGTCATGAGGAATAATGTGAAAACAACTAGTCATGTGCATAACTGACTAAAAATCATAAGTGAAATGCTTGCTCAATCGAGCTCTGTCATAAATAAAATGTCATAAATTTTCTGTTGAGATTATGGTCTACGCAAGTGGCCCCTGCACTGAACTGAACTGACCGGTAACTGGCGACCGGACCGGTAACTGACGATCGGGTGAAATAATGTACGTCTGATCAAACTAATGCCACAGTATACAGGGTGGTACAAACTAAACTGACCGGTAACTGGCGACCGGATGAAATAATAATCCAATGATAGTGAAATGGCCACAAGCAATATCGCATAAATCTCAAAAATGAATATTTTATATTTTTATGCACGTAATATAATTAAATGGCATAATGAAATATCCTGTATTATTTTACTGTGAGAACCCGGGATTTTACGAGCCAAGTAAGTAATACGAACTTGAAGTTTAACTCAAACTAAGCACTAAAATTTTTATTCCAACTAGATAACTTGAATATTAACTTAGATTTCAGCTAACTTAACTCGAAGAAATGGCTTCAAAGCTCGGAGATTAACTCAACGAGAGGCCAAGCTGGAAATAACTGCATCCATTGAAGTACTGTCACGGGAGGAATAAAACCCCAGCTCAAGGACTCAATTCTTCAGCTCAAAGCAGCTCAACCAATCTTGTCCTAACAAGAACTAAAAGGGAGCTAAGGGAGGAGCTAAAGGTTTGGACAAATTAATTATGCAAGAAATAATCAATGAAGAAGCTAAGGGTTAAGACAAACTTAATTTTCATGGGAGTTTGGATAATCATCCTAGAACTTGAAGAATGCATGAGAGTTTGAGTAATCATCCTAGAGCTTGAGGAATACATGAATCTTTGAACCAAAATAATGAGCAAGCAAGCCTTTCTTGTTGACCAAGATTTCGGCCATGATGGGGCTAGGTGGAAGGGTTTTTCTTGCCTATAAATACTACATGATAGACTTCAAAAATTACACCAAAAGTTCCCCTCAAAACACCAAAATTTCGGCCCACTCCCTTTCATCAAACTCTCCCAATTTTCGGCCAAGGCTAAGAAGGAAGAAATTTTCGTGAAGTCGATTTCTAGAATTCTGCGTCGAAGTGCTGCTGGATCGAAGACCTCAGTTATCAAAGTTAAGCCGAAGTGCTGCCCGAATTTTTGGAAAGAAAGCTTCATACAAAAATCTGCAAGGGTAAGTGGACTTTTGTTATGTACTTCGTTTCTATTTTAAACTTTGATAAAAATAACGTGACATGCATGCTGGTGTGTCCTTTTTTCGAAAATATCAGTGTGTTCTATTTTAAAATTTCGATCGATTATGTGTTCTCTTTTGTGCTTCGAATTTCTTGGTTCCGCTGTGTCTGAATAACTCTGAAATCTAAATATCTGAAAAGCTCTGTCTGTTACTTCTGAATTCTGTTGCACTGTTAAGATTCGAATTTGAAATGGGACGAGAATTATAATTCTGTTCTGGCCCCCATTGGTGGGTATAAAACCATGTTCTGTTCTGCCCCCATTGGTGGGTATAATACCATGTTCTGGCCCCCATTGGTAGGTATAAAACCATGTTCTGTCCTCACCCCTTAGAGGACTAACATATTGGGGACAATTTGACCATGGAAATGAGATGAGTAACAGTGTGTTTTGTCTATTCTGAAATGATCTGAATTGTTTCTGTTCTGTTCAGAATCATTTGATAAGCTCCGTCTTTTATTCGCTTCGTTTATGTTGTGTCAAGTTAGGAATATTGAGTTTTGAAAGTATGTTATGAAAGTATGTTAAAAGAAATTTTTAAAGAATTAAGTTCTATATGTATCTTTGGAATCGATCGACCCCCACTTGCTGAGTGTTTCCCAAAACACTCACCCCTTACAAATTTACGATAAAAATGAAGAACAAATGAACGAGGAGGAGCAAGAAGCGTTTTGGGGATGGTGATCAGAATTCGAGAAATCGAGAAATTGTATTCCTTTTTGTTTAGCTTCTGAAAAACTCTGATATAAAAGCTTATTTCCTTGTCATTGTAAGACAATATATTATTTATGAAAAAGACTGGTTTGATTTGATACGAGGCTTTATTGTTTTCAATGTAATTGCTAAACAATGCCGGATGTCATCGATGCTTCGGACTCGGGCCGTGACATTTAAGTGATATCAGAGCCACCAGGTTCATAATCCCTCTGGGATTTTGATAGACAAAATTTGGCGAAGTCAAATTTTGGCAAAAGCCTAGTGCATCCCAATTTGAGTCCAACTTTCATCTGTTCTTGAAATCCAACTTTCATCTGATGCTTAAATTTTGAATAGACTTCAGAAATCTATCCCTTCAATCGCTTCGCAATTCTTAGTATCAAAATTTTTCCACGACCACTTTGTTTCTATTATTTGTGCCTTTCTATCCTTCATACGATTCTGATGCTTTGCCTTCGATTTTATCCAAGGAAATGGCTGCTCCACGTACCCGTGCTCAGGCTGCCCTTCGCATGCGCCAGCTCACGATTGACAATCAGACTAGAGAAATTGCGACCCTGAAGGCGCAACTGGCTAGAGAAAAGTTGGAGAAACAGGAGATTATTGAGAGTAGACTCATACTGGAGACCGATGTACAACGATTGACTCATCATCTGGACTTGGCGGAGAGCCAGCTGCTACAGATACCGACCGATTCCACTCGCATCACGCGCTTAGCTACACTTAACAAGAATTTATTGGATAGAGTGGAGATAGAGCGAGGACGTGCTGCTCAGGCCCGTCAGCGCCGGGAGGAGTACAACGCCAGACAGGATCGGTACATTTCGAAGCTCCATGGCACCATGGACAGACTTCAAGATCAGAATAATTACCTGCATTTGGTGATAGAGAACATGGAGGAAGAGAAGGTAGCACCGATGGAGGTGGCCGGAGATGACAGCGCCAGTGACAGCGATGGCGGAGAGATGTTCGATTAGATTAGTTTTATAATATCTGGGTTGTAATAAAATTTGTGACTAAGAAAATACTATGTGTACCAAATTATTTTGAAAATTTCAATTATCCTTTTATTGCATATTTAAAAATTTGATAAGTATCTTAAGTATAAAATTGTTTTTTATAGGAAAACATTATGGATCTTCAACGCATTAGAAATGAACTTCAAAATCAACTTCAGGAAAAGGAGTCAGAAATTAAAACACTGAAAGAAAAAAATGAGAAACTCGAAAGAGATAATTTCCAGTTAGACGGGAATAATGTATGCATGACGGAGGATCTTCGTGAGGCCAAAGAGGAAGAGAAGAAACTACGCGAGGACGTAAGTCGTTATGCCGCTTATCATCTAGAGTCGGAATGTCGACACGAAATCACCAAGCAAGAGTTAAACAAAGCTCAGGATAGGATTTTTACCCTCAAAATCCGGGACGATAGCCTTCTCAAAACACAACGCCGTCTGGAGGAACAGATCGCAGATCAAGAAATCAATGAGAAAGTAAGCCAATCAACAATACAGGAGCTACAAGATCAAGTAAACAACCTTGATCATCACAACACACAACTGCAGAATTACATTGAGCACCTGCAAAACGATATGATCAATATGGAAGAACTCATGGAACAACTAGAAGAAAACCCCGTAGAGGAAGGAATTAATGAAGCAGAAGGAGACGGTGAAGTTATAGATGAGTAGGGAAAAAAACTCTAGAATAGGCACCACTTGTACCTAGAGCTATTTGATTAAACATTTATTCTGAAAAGATTGATTGTATGAAAATTTTTACAATTTAATGAAATGATTTATTTGATTAAATATTGTGGCAAACAAATTAATAAAATACATATTTATAGAATATGGCAGGCAGACCACCCCGAAACAACCGTAACCCTCGTGGCGCCAACCAAAATGAAAATCCACCACCACCTCAGAGAGTAAACCTCAGCCAAGAAGATATGATGGCAATAGCCACTATCGTAGCTGCGACGTTGCAAGGATCCGTGAACCCATTAGCTAACGCTATCCAACCACCTCAAGAACCACAACCTCGTGGAATTAAATACCATTATGAATCTCTAAGAAGGAATCGAGTTCCAACTTTTGATGGAAACCCAGACCCGGAAGTCAGTCACAACTGGCTCAAGAACGTCGAAACACAATTGCATTTACTGGAGATACCTGAAGAACTGAGAGTGGAGGTTGTAACACCGTTTTTGGAAGAACGGGCTAGGAAATGGTGGGAAACTGTGTCGCCATCTTGGACAGAGGTGGAAGAGATCACATGGCAGATATTTAAAAGAGAGTTTTTGAAACAATACTACCCAGCCGAATTTCGACTACAGAAGTTGGGTGAATTTGAAAGCTTCAAACAGGCTCCAAACATGTTAGTAATGGAGTACACCTCACGATTCAACGATTTGGGAAATTATGTCCCAACGATCATGTCGGATGAAACGTTAAAAATGCATCGTTTCAAGAAGGGACTCAACAGTCGAATTCAGTCAGCATTGGCAGTATTCAAGCCAAACAACTTTGCGGATTTGATGGGCGTTGCAATGAGCGCAGAAACTGATATGAAGCGACGCGAGGAAGAAAACAAGAACAAAAGGCCGATGAACAATCAATCTACTCAGAATGGCCCCAAGTTTAAGAAACCAAATTATTCAGGTGGGTCTTTCAAAGGAAGTTCTTGCAGTGCTGGTAACACCGAAGGAAAGTGGTGTGATACATGTCAACGGAAACATGTTGGACAATGTTACCGGAAGACAGGCGCTTGTTTTAGGTGGGTCATAGAATTAAAGATTGTCTAGACAACAAAGACAAAGGGACGGGGCCCAGTAAACAGCATGAAAACAAGACTAATGCTCAGGTGTACGCGATAACCCAAGAAGAAGATGATAATACCAACGAAGTGGTGGCAGGTACCATTTTACTCAATAAAATGCCTGTATATGCTTTGTTTGATTGTGGTGCCACACATTCATTTGTATCTAGAAGATTTGCTAAAAAGCTTAAACTTAAACATGATACTCTTAGTGAACCCTTAAGAGTGGCAACACAGACGAGTAAAGTAATTGAATCACACAAAGTGTATCGAAACTGTAAAATTTGTATCAGCAATCAAACTTTCAGAGCGGAATTGATTCAACTCAATATGGTTGAGTTTGACATCATTCTTGGAATGGACTGGTTGGCTAAAAACCATGTGGATTCAACTCAATATGGTTGAGTACGACATCATTCCTGGAATGGACTGGGTGGCTAAAAACCATGCCAAGGTAGACTGTCAAAGGAAAGATATTAGAATTCAGACTTCGAACAAAGAGGAAGTCATATACGACGGAAAATCCAAAGAACGGAAATCTCTACTATCTGCCTCACAAGCCTGGAAGGCCATAAAAGAAGGTGAAGGAGATTTATCTGGCAATGATCAATGAGATCAAGGAAGAAGAAGCCCTAACGTTAGGAGATATACCAATTGTTCAAGAATTTCCAGACGTTTTCCCCGAAGAACTACCGGGTGAGATACCCGATAGGGAAATAGAATTTGAAATCAACTTGGCCCCTGGTGCTGCTCCCATATCAAAGGTACCATACCGAATGGCTCCAGCTGAATTGAAGGAGTTAAAAGAGTAACTCCAGGAATTACTGGACAAGAAGCAGATTCGCCCAAGTTTATCCTCGTGGGGAGCTCCAGTGCTATTCGTAAAGAAAAAGGACGGGAGCATGAGGCTATGTATTGATTACCGGGAGTTGAACAAGATAACCATAAAGAATAAGTACCCACTCCCGAGAATAGATGATCTTTTTGATCAGCTAAAAGGAGCAAAATTTTTCTCAAAGCTTGATTTAATTTCAGGATATCATCAGTTAAAGGTCAAAGCAGAAGATATCCCTAAAACTGCTTTTATAACAAGATATGGACATTACGAATTCACAGTAATGCCCTTTGGTCTGACAAATGCTCCTGCAGCATTCATGGACCTGATGAATCGAGTATTCAAACCATACCTTGACAGATTTGTGGTTGTTTTTATAGATGATATCTTAGTATACTCACCAAGTGAAGAAGAACATAGAGAACATCTACGTCTCACTCTGCAAACACTACGTGAGAAGGAACTCTATGCCAAATTCAAGAAGTGTGAATTTTGGTTAAAGAGTGTGGCATTCCTAGGCCATATAATTTCTGAACTTGGAGTGTCAGTAGACCCTAAGAAAGTGGAAGCAATAAAAGATTGGCAACAACCAAAGACGGTGACTGAGGTAAGGAGTTTTCTGGTTTAGCAGGCTACTACGGAAAATTTAAGGAAGGATTTTTTTCGATAGCCATTCCACTCACCAAGCTTACTCAGAAAAACTCGAAGTTCATTTGGAATGAAGCTTGTGAAAGAATTTTTGGAACCCTGAAGACGAAACTCGCATCCACACCAGTACTAGTTCTTCCCGAGGATGGTAAGAATTTCACTGTGTACAGTGACGCTTCCAAGGAAAGATTAGGGTGTGTGCTTATGCAAGAGGGTCAGGTAATTGCGTATGCCTCACGACCAATATGAGCAGAATTACCCCACTCATGACCTTGAGTTAGCTGCGGTTGTGTTTGCACTTAAAATCTTGAGGCATTACCTTTATGGAGTAAAATGTGAGGTGTTTACCGATCACCAGAGCCTCAAGTACATTTTCACCCAGAAAGAATTAAACATTAGGCAAAGAAGGTGGATGGAACTTCTAAAGGATTATAATTTGGTAATCAATTATCATCCAAGAAAGACGAATAAGGTGGCTGATGCATTGAGTCAAAGAAATTTTGGAAAAGTAAGCTTATCTTCACTATCAGCGCGACCAGGACTACGGGAAACCGTCAAATTAAAGAAGAGTCAAGACACCTCCATCCTTAAAATTAGAGAACAAATCTGAGAAGGAAAAATTCCAGAATTTCAAATAGATGATAATGGGATACTCTGGTTGAAAGGACGATTGTATGTGCCAAATATCGATGGAATTCGAGATGAGGTAATGGCCGAGGCGCATAAATCAAGATTTTCGATGCATCCAGGGAGTACCAAAATGTATAGAGACTTAAAAAATAATTGCTGGTAGAACGGAATGAAGAGAGACGTGGCTGTCTTTGTTTCCAAATGCCTAACCTGTCAACAAGTTAAGGCAGAACATTAAAGAACTGGAGGACTTTTACAACCATTGGAAATACCGGAGTGGAAGTGGGATAACATCTCCATGGATTTTTTTGTAGGGCTACCAAGATCCTGGTAGGGTCACGATGGTATCTTGGTAATCGTTGACAGATTGACCAAGTCTGCACATTTCTTGCCAGTGCGGATGACTTATAACCTGATAAGCTTGCTACCTTGTATATGGACAACATAGTGAGACTACACGGAGTCCCGACAAGTATACTGTCTGACAGAGATCCAAGATTTGTATCAAGATTTTGGAAGAGTTTCCATAAGGCTATGGGAACCAAGATTACTCTCAGCACGGTTTATCATCCCCAGACTGATGGCCAAACCGAAAGGACAATTTAGACCCTCGAGGATATGTTGCGGGCATGTGCGCTGGATTTTTCCGGAAATTGGAGTGAACAGTTACCCCTGATCGAATTCGCCTATAACAACAGCTATTACAGTAGCATCGAGATGGCTCCGTATGAGGCCTTGTATGGAAGAAAATGTAGGTTGCCCCTATATTGGGACGAGGTCGGAGAAAAAGCTGTCACTGGACCAGAACTTATTCAGTTAACCGTTGATAAATTAGTCATAATCGAGGAGAGGCTCAAAGCAGCCCAAGATAGGCAAAAGAGTTGGGCCGATTTGAAGAGAAGACCGTTTGAATTGGAAGTTGGTGAAGAAGCTTATGTCAAGGTCTCTCCCATGAAAGGAGTGGTTCGGTTCCGTAAATCTGAAAAGTTAAATCCAAGGTATGTCGGACCGTTCGAGATACTGGAAAAGGTAGGAACCATAGCTTACCGATTGGCGTTACCACCAGAAATGTCCAGAATACATAACGTTTTCCATATCTCGCAATTGAGAAAATCATCTCAGACCCTAGTCACGTACTCAAAGTTGCACCACTGATGATTGAGGGAAACCTCAATGAAGAACTCAAATACGAAGAAGTCCCTACTCGAATAGTGGACTCGAAAGACCAAGTATTGAGAAATCGGACAATACCTTATGTCAAAGTACAGTGGTCAAATCACACTGAAAGGGAGGCAACTTGGGAACTCGAAGAGAAAATGCAATCTCTGTACCCTCATCTATTCGAAAGATCAAGCTAACGCAAGTTTCGAGGACGAAACTTTCAATAAGGAGGGAGGGATGTGAGAACCCGGGATTTTACTAGCCAAGTAAGTAATACGAACTTGAAGTTTAACTCAAACTAAGCACTAAAATTTTTATTCCAACTAGATAACTTGAATATTAACTTAGATTTCAGCTAACTTAACTCGAAGAAATGGCTTCAAAGCTCGGAGATTAACTCAACGAGAGGCCAAGCTGGAAATAACTGCATCCATTGAAGTACTGTCACGGGAGGAATACAACCCCAGCTCAGGGACTCAATTCGTCAGCACAAAGCAACTCAACCAATCTTGTCCTAACAAGAACAAAAAGGGAGCTAAGGGAGGAGCAAAAGGTTTGGACAAATTAATTATGCAAGAAATAATAAATGAAGGAGCTAAGGGTTAAGACAAACTTAAATTGCATGGGAGTTTGGATAATCATCCTAGAACTTGAAGAATGCATGGGAGTTTGAGTAATCATCCTAGAGCTTGAGGGATACATGTATCTTTGAACCAAAATAATGAGCAATCAAGCCTTTCTTGTTGACCAAGATTTCGGCCATGATGGGGCTAGGTGGAAGGGTTTTTCTTGCCTATAAATACTACATGCTAGACATCAAAAATTACAACAAAAGTTCCCCTCAAAACACCAAAATTTCGGCCCACTCCCCTTCATCAAACTCTCCCAATTTTCGGCCAAGGCTAGCAAGGAAGAAGGAAAAAATTTTCGTGAAGTCGATTGCTAGAATTCTGCGTCAAAGTGCTGCTGGATCGAAGACCTCAGTTATCAAAGTTAAGCCGAAGTGCTGCCCGAATTTTTGGAAAGAAAGCATCGTACAAAAATCTGCAAGGGTAAGTGGACTTTTGTTATGTACTTCGTTTCTATTTTAAACTTTGATATAAATAACGTGACATGCATGCTGGTGTGTCCTTTTTTTTTTATTTTCAGTGTGTTCTATTTTAAAATTTCGATCGATTATGTGTTCTCTTTTGTGCTTTGAATTTCTTGGTTCTGTTGTGTCTGAATAACTCTGAAATCTGAATATCTGAAAAGCTCTGTCCGTTATTTCTGAATTCTGTTGCACTGTTATGATTCGAATTTGAAATGGGACGAGAATTGTAATTCTGTTCTGGCCCCCATTGGTGGGTATAAAACCATGTTCTGTTCTGGCCCCCATTGGTGGGTATAATACCATGTTCTCGCCTCACCCCTTAGAGGACTAACATATTGGGGACAATTTGACCATGGAAATGAGATGAGTAACAGTGTGTTTTGTCTGTTCTGAAATGATCTGAATTGTTTCTGTTCTATTCTGAATCATTTGATAAGCTGCGTCTTTTATTCGCTTCATTTCTGTTGTGTCAAGTCAGGAATATTGAGTTTTGCAAGTATGTTAAAAGAAATTTTTAAAGAATTAAGTTCTATATGTATATTTGGAATCGATCGACCCCCACTTGCTGAGTGTTTCCCAAAACACTTACCCCTTACAAATTTCAGATAAAAAATAAGAACAAATGAACGAGGAGGAGCAAGAAGCGTTTTGGGGATGGTGATCAGAATTCGAGAAATCGAGAAATTATATTTCTTTTTGTTTAGCTTCTGAAAAACTCTGATGTAAAAGCTTATTTCCTTGTCATTGTAAGACAATATATTATTTATGAAAAAGACTGGTTTGATTTGATACGAGGCTTTATTGTTTTCAATGTAATTGGTAAACAATGTCGGATGTCACCGATGCTTCGGACTCGGGGCGTGACATTTACTACATGGATTGGATCGTTCCCAGGCTCGTTGCGACCAAAATGTAACATAAAAGTATGCAAATGATTTTCTTGACCAAAATTTGTAATTGAATCCAAAAACGAGACAATTACGCCCAACGACTTCGTATTTAATCATGACTCCGTGCCAACCCGAACCAACACCGAACCATCATTTAGTCATGATTAAAATACACTTAAAATGATGAAATAATTGTAACGCTCTGACCCGTCAGCGGAAATAAAGATTTTTCTCGAAGGGAGGAAGGAAGGATTCAAAATACATTTTCAATATATAACCAAAAGTATAAACACATGATCAATAAAATAATACAACAAAATACAAAATGTCATTTTGATCATGTATATCAAAATATCTTTCTTCCTTCCATCTTTCATACATATGACCTCGGCTCCAATCAACGTCCTGACTCGTCGCTCTTATCTGCATCACATAAATAACTGAAATGAGTATAAAACTCAGCAAGTGGAACTCTTACATAGCAATGAATACATATCATACTCTGTAAAACATGGCTTTGAAAACATTAAATACCATCAACTCTGAAACATGAATAACATAGCATAATATAACAATAAGATGGTATTTCTCTTTTCTCTGTTGGATTGATATCTATATAGTAACTCTGTCTCTGTACCTATATCCCATCGATATACATCGATAACTCTGAGGGATATAAGCCTATGGTCGTTGATCAACTAATTGCATGCAATCTCTGACTATGTATCTATCAATCCAATAAAACATTTGAATTCTCTCTTTGGCATTAAAACAAACACTTTGAAGACTCTATTTTCTTTTGTATTCCCTTTTTCATAATTGAGACAAAAATGCCTCTAATATACAACAAAGTGTATTAATACATAGCATGAATCAAATGGAAGGGAATAACATGTTAAAACCATTGAAACACAATACATATATTATCATGTGAGCACAAGGAAATGAATTCCACTTACAACACTTGGAACCTTGAATCTACTCTCTTGGTACACAACCTACAACAATAAACCATAAACTTCACCATCAACATCTCAAAAATCATAAACCCATACCATAAACTTCATAAAGCTAACACACTCTAAATACCCAAGACTTCTCCCAACACCATAAACCAAGAAATAATCAAAGCCACAAGCTTACCTTAGCTCCTTGAACTCAAAATAACCTTGTTCTCTCTTCAATAATCCAACAAGAAGCTTGAATCTAAGAAATAAAAGAAAGAAAATGGAACCCTAGCTTCCCGTGCGCTGAAGAAATCGAGAATGAGGAGAGAAATGAGGGAAAAGTGAACCAACTCATGTATTTAAGCACTTAAATCCAAAAACACGACTTTACTGTTCACGGACCGCGGGTGCGCTATCCCTTGCACCGCGGGTGCGCAATGCCTTCGGCATCTCATCCAAAAATCTGAAACAGTAGACCGCGGGTGCGCTACATTTTGGAGTGCGGGTGCACTCTGGTCACCGCGGGTGCACTGAACAATAGAGTGCGGGTGCACTCTGGTTACTCTGCGCACAGCTTCTCCAAAGATCGCCTCCGAAACGCCTCTTCCCTTCATAATTTGGAAAAATGGTAAACTA
>NC_133323.1:11921707-11936267 GCF_012295235.1 Primulina huaijiensis | reverse complement strand
AAAATACATTTTCAATATATAACCAAAAGTATAAACACATGATCAATAAAATGATACAACAAAATACAAAATGTCATTTTGATCATGTATATCAAAATATCTTTCTTCCTTCCATCTTTCATACATATGACCTCGGCTCCAATCAACGTCCTGGCTCGTCGCTCTTATCTGCATCACATGAATAACTGAAATGAGTATAAAACTCAGCAAGTGGAACTCTTACATAGCAATGAATACATATCATAATCTGTAAAACATGGCTTTGAAAACATTAAATACCATCAACTCTGAAACATGAATAACATAGCATAATATAACAATAAGATGGTATTTCTCTTTTCTCTGTTGGATTGATTTCTATATAGTAACTCTGTCTTTGTACCTATATCCCATCGATATACATCGATAACTCTGAGGGATATAAGACTATGGTCGTTGATCAACTAATTGCATGCAATCTCTGACTATGTATCTATCAATCCAATAAAACATTTGAACTCTCTCTTTGGCATTAAAACAAACACTTTGATGACTCTATTTTCTTTTGTATTCCCTTTTTCATAATTGAGACAAAAATGCCTATAATATACAACAAAGTGTATTAATACATAGCATGAATCAAATGGAAGGGAATAACATGTTAAAACCATTGACACACAATACATATATTATCATGTGAGCACATGGAAATGAATTCCACTTACAACACTTGGAACCTTGAATCTACTCTCTTGGTACACAACCTACAACAATAAACCATAAACTTCACCATAAACATTTCAAAAATAATAAACTCATACCATAAACTTCATAAAGCTAACACACTCCAAATACCCAAGACTTCTCCTAACACCATAAACCAAGAAATAATCAAAGCCACAAGCTTACCTTAGCTCCTTGAACTCAAAATAACCTTGTTCTCTCTTCAATAATCCAACAAGAAGCTTGAATCTAAGAAATAAAAGAAATAAAATGGAACCCTAGCTTCCCTTGAGCTGAAGAAATCGAGAATGAGAAGAGAAATGAGGGAAAAGTGAACCAACTCATGTATTTAAGCACTTAAATCCAAAAACACGACTTTACTGTTCACGGACTGCGGGTGCGCTATCCCTTGCACCGCGGGTGCGCTATGCCTTCGGCACCTCATCCAAAAATCTGAAACAGTAGACCGCGGGTGCGCTGCATTTTGGAGTGCGGGTGCACTCTGGTCACCGCGGGTGCACTGAACAATAGAGTGCGGGTGCACTTTGGTTACTCTGCGCACAGCTTCTCCAAAGATCGCCTCCGAAATGCCTCTTCCCTTCATCATTTGGAAAAATGGTAAACTACAAAGTTGTAGATCTATGTCTTTTCTTGAACCTTTCCAAATATCAGATCATTTGGAGGTCTGAGTAAAACTTTAAGATAAATCTCTCAACATGTGTCACTGGAGGAACGTCGAAACACACGACACATTTCGGGGCACTTTTGGCTTACCTTTCACAATGATTTGAACAAAACTCAAAATAAGAAAGTTACACCTCTATGTCTTATCTAACCACTCCAATTGGCTTAACATACGAATTACCATGAATTAAATCGCAACGATGCTACAAAAACTACACAACAACTATAAACAACAATACTATAAACCATAAATCACAACTCTTAACATCAAAACTATACATAAACTTAACCAAATAGTCCATAAGCATACAAAATCTTAAACCGTACCGTTCACCATTCTTGGATATTACAATAATGCTCCTAAAATGATAAGGGCCGAAATTTTGGTGAATGGAGGCCAAAACATAAAACGCTCTTTCGAGAGTCAATTTGGCACATCGCACCGAAATTTCTCGTACGCCCTCAAAAATGATCCGAATCACAAACGGCCAAAAACATGCCCTTCTCAAATGAGGCACTGTCTAGCCCAAGGCCATAGGCTAAAAGCCAACCAAGAACTCGAACAAGCCACAGAATCGAAGCAACAAGTTGCTGTCCAGAAATTCCAGCAACCGCACTAGTGCTTACATTGCTTCGTTTGCGAGACTATTGGCCATTGGGGCTTGAACCACCAACCAGAACCTCTTCCCAACATCCTAAGGTGTGGCTTGAACCATGGCTAAGGGCCCTAGGCCAAACACAATCCAATCCAACACCTAGGACAACACCAAGCTTCAACCGAGAACACAAAAATCTGTACGGTGACGTTTCTGAAATTTTGATTTATTGCTATCATGCATCATACCGGTGGCCATATGGTTGACCATGGCTTGATCTAGACATCATGGGGTATGGCGTGAACCAGGGCTAAGGGCCAGAGGCCAACCAAGGTCCACTCCAAACCACCAAAACCGAAATGACATATGCAGATTTCAAACAAGGGTCAAAGGGGGCTGTTCTTGTCTTTTATTTGAAAACCGATTCCATTGTAGAACAAGCTTCAAAAGGATGACTTGATCACGTCTTAGACATGATTAGGAGAGGTCCTAACCATGGCTATAGCCTTTAGGCCAGCCAAGATCAGATCCATCAATTTTTGACATCAATCAAGAAAATCGAATGCACTTGGGACATATTTGGGAAGTTGCTGTCATTTCGATTTCCAGCAAACATGGGGGCTGAACTAATGGACCAACGTAGTCCTAATCCATCCTAGAACATTTCTAGATGTAGCCTTCGGAGCCTGGAATCGAACCATCCACCTGTACTCACAAAAACAAGCAAACCGTGAAGCATGAAAGAAGAACAAAATTCTGCACTTCATTTCCGAAAATTGTATGAAAAGATTTCGGTTTTTGAGCTTAAATAAATCATGATTATGATGTTTCAAAATACTACTATGGCTTGATTGAAGAGTTAAAAAAAGGAACATATACATGCCTGGTTTCGTTTTGAAAAGAAACGATCGAAACGCACGACGCGGCGCGGAGATGGAGCGTTTCTTTTCTTGCTTGCTACTCGATTATTTTTCTTTAAGAGCTCTTGGTTTTCCTCACTAAACCCACGAAAATGCTCTGAAATTCTCTCAATATTTTGGTGATGGGGGAGGGGAAATGGTTAGGAGAGTGAGGGAGATCAAATAATAAAGGGATACAAAGGTATGACCATGTCTCTCTCTTTTTAAATTTTGAATTGCTTGATATCAAATGATTTGTTGGAGAGGGAAATGGATGGGGTGGCCGATTTTACATGCTAGACTAGGTTAGGATATTGATCTAATATTAATTAATTAAGGGTGATTAATAAATTAAAAGATTATCATGCTAATGGATGACAAGGAAAGGGTCAAAGGTGAGTTGGCATAGAATTGTTGTCTCACTAAGGGGTGGCCGAAATTTATCAAATAAATGGAGGGAAAATATTGTTTAGCTAGTGTATTATTAAACCTTAAGAGCCTTACCTATCCTTTAATTAATTTAGTGAATTGACACCTCAATTAAGGAACCTAAATGAACCAATTTCCTACTTACCTCAAGTTGCTTAAATAATTCCTTAAACCTTCTTTTAACTTAAATCAACTTATTTGCTAGCTAAAATAAATTCTAGGAATGATTTCTAAATCTTAAATTTTATCTCAAAACTCCAACTCCAGTCCTACCTCACTGAATTAAGTGAAAAGATAAAAATTAAACTACTATGTAAAATAATTAAATTTAAATACTCATGCAATAAAAAAAATCATTTTAATTTAAAATACTAGAATTATGCATGGCTTATACGTAGTCTAATTTACCGGTTCTACATTACTCGTTGTCGAATCAAACTTGCCTCAGATCTCTTTGCCCTATTCAAGGCGTCAGCAAAATGATGGGGTCGTTCCATATTTACCAATGCAAATATCTCAGGATTCAATCCATTGATGAACTGATCAGCTACAGCTTCATCATTCACAACTATGTAGGGAGCAAAACGTAATAAAGTATAGAATTTAGCAACATATTCTTCCATGTTCAGTTGACCCTGTTTCAAATTTTCAAACTCTGCCTTCTTGTCCTCTCGGTACGAAACTGGGAAAAACCTTAGATATAATTCAGCTCTGAAGATTTTCCACGTAATCACCGTACCACGCTGTTCTAAGGCTTCCTTAGTTGCGATCCACCAACTCTTTGCGACCTCTTGTAATTGGTGCCCAATCAGTTTAACTCTCCGTTCATCTGGGTAATCAAGTGAAACAAACAATATTTCTATATCATCTAGCCAATTTTCACAATCATCAGACGTCTCAGTACCATTCAGAATCGGCGGTTGGAATGACTGAAACCTCATCAACTGTGTTTCCATCAGAGTTTCTGACACATCCAACTGTTTAGTCACAATACTACCTCGTTCTGGAATTCTTCGAGGAGGTATATCTGATTACCAAAAGAATTAGTAACTACATACAACAAACCTGTTTCAGTCCTCCTCTGATCATCTTACTGCTGATCAAGAATCAGTTCTGATTCATACTAAATAATACACATTACCAAATCAAATCAGATAATCAGGTAAACATGTATTTCAAAGCAGTAAAACATAATGCCATGCTAGCATATAAAAACAGGAAAGAACACTCAATCTACCCCGCTCATTTTCTTCTATCTCAATCTACAGAACCTACAGTTCTAGACCTACTGCTCTGTTCTAGTTCAATCTCAGGAACCTACTGCTCTGATACCACCTGTTGTGGGGACCCGGACGCTAATTCATTTCTTAATCGTCTTTGGAATAATTGTATCAATTAAGATAAACATGGTCTAAAATTTTTTTAAAAAAAATACAAATGCGGAAACGTACTGTAAATCACTCTGAGATACATATTAAACACAAACATATAAGTCTTGTACTGTCTACAATAAATCAACTAGGTTCAACTACATATCAGTGCTGAATCCTAATCTACTTCTGAGCCCGGATCTCCACGCTAATCTTGAATCTCTCCGCTTCTTCATGACCCTGATCCTGTCCCACCCGTTGTCATGCACACATACAAACACAACAACAGCCGGATAACTCCCGTGAGAATTATATTCCCAGTATAAATCAAGTATACATGCATTTCATATAACAGAAATAAAAGCATGAAACAGATATTCATAACATGTATCACCATCAGAAACCTGAATCAATATCAAACTATAAATCATACTCTGAACATGTATCACAATTAGGAACATGAATCAGTATCAACCAATAAAACACACTCTGTGACTCTTAGACAGACTCGACTCATTCCTAATATAGGGATCCCGATCTGAATAAGAACTTAACACCCACCTACTCTCTCGATCGCTGTAGTGGTAAGTCCTCATTCACGGACTTTGGCCCTCTCTATATCGAATTTTGGCGATAGGAGTCGCTCCTCTCCTAAATACCATCGATACAACCAACCGTCCGGTGTCTTGGCATCTCCGCCAATGACTAGGAATATCCGCCCTGGCATGTCCTGCCACTTACTAGGCAAATCCTGCCAAAGACTCGTCACAACACATGCTAGACAATAAATCAATAGCCTAAGAATAACAGTCTCATTAATTGCAAATATCAATGCAATAAAATAAAGTATGTGATTTAGGGAAACTCAAGTCAAATCTAACTCGAGTTGTGCAATCCCGAATCAACATTGATTTATACCTTTGTCTTCTCGGTGTGATGAACTCGAAGTCTCTAATTCAAATCTGTCCATACTCCATCTGGTAATGACAATACCGAATAGACACAATATCAATATACAACTCAATTCAAATCAATACTCGATAAAATCATAACTAAATCAAATTCTGTTTCAACGGCATAATTGCACAATCTCAATATACCCAGCAAACAATTCAACAGATATCAATTCCCACAATTCATAGTCAATAATAGTACAAATCTGATATCAAATCTCAATCACATCTATTCAACTCAACCCCGATCTGTTCTGATCAATACTCAAATCAAAACATAACCTGATCAATGTCAACTATACAACGATACAATCTCACTCAATAGCGCATCTGATTAGTATCAATCTACTGATGTTTCGACGGCATAACAATACAATCTCAATAACCCCGTCAATCTCAACATCACAGGTATAATAACATGGCTCATAATCAATATCAGTACAAATCATAGTCTCAACAATAACCGATCATAATCTAAAATATGTACAATCTCGATCATATTAGTTCTGAAAATCATAACAATTGCATAAAGAGTCTGTTCTTCGATCTGACTCCGATTATACGATGTCTACCATGTCAAGAAAACTATATATCAATTATATCTGATTCTGGCAATGTCATAATTTCAAATCGTATCAAAAACGTAAGAAACTTACGTCCAGTTGAAGTTCTCGTCGATAGGAACTCAGTACTGAAGTCAGAGTCCAATTCGAACGGTCGGATCTTTCGTAAATCACAAATCTAAGAGATAAAAGCCGTAAGGATTTCTACCAAACTTTCCTCGATTCTTGCTTCCTTTTGAGGGAAATGAAGGCTTGACACATATATATACTCTGCATGTTAAGGACCAAATGGCTTCATCATGGTGCAACAAGTCTCGCGCATATGCGCGTCCCACTCCGGCGCATATGCGCGAGACATTCTGTCTCGGCGCCTAGCTTCTCAGCAACTCACGCATATGCGCGCCCTCACTCCGCACATATGCGCGAGAATCTCTGTTCTCGCACAAAGTTTGCTCCAACGCTCGCGCATATGCGCGCCCCTGAGCCGCGCATGTGCGCCTAAATCTCTGTCTCGGAACTTTGGCAATCTACCAGCTCGCGCATATGCACGTCCCTCATCCGCGCATGTGCGCAACATTCTCTGGACTCGGCACTTCTGGCATTCTCCCTCTCGCGCATATGCGCGTCCTGTCTCCCGCATATGCGTGAGATTTTCTGTCTCGCGGCTGCTGCTCCGTGCATGTGCGCGTACTTCTCTGCCCGTCCACTCATGTGCATGCATTACTAATCAAATTCATTCTAATGCACTTTAATTCCCGATATCTTCATTAATCACAACTCTGCCAATTCATTCAGGATTAAGTACAGTGATATAATCTCGGGCATTACACTTGTGATGATAAATTTTACCGAAACGGCGATACCGAAGCGGAAACGAAGCGAGGGTTGATCTGGGACGATCGTGCAACGATTTTCTTGCAACAAAACTCACGAAAAATTGCTGGAGAAATAAAAGGAGAGGGGCGGCTGCTGAAGGTTCTTAGAACCCTAAAATTTTTGCTCTCAAAATAAAAACTGAAGAATGAAAGTGAATGTGTATTTGTGTGTTGGCGTGTAAGTGTGTGTACGTGTGTTAGGTGTGTGTAAAAGTGTGAGTTTAGTGGTTAATTAGGGGAATTAAATGAATTAATTAATAATTTAAAAATGTTAAATAAAAGTTAATCAACACTAACTTTTACAAATCTCCTAATTAAAAATAATATTGACAATGACTAAACTATAAAAGTTTTAAAATCATAAAATCACTAAACAAATAATTTAGGATTTAAAAATGTTTAAACTAAGTAAATTATTTAAAATACCCCAAACACCACTTAAAATAAAATACAGCAATAAAATTTTGCCAAAAATCGTCACCGGTCTTTTCCTCGATCCCGCATCTAATAATCGCCTGGAACATGAAACTAGAAAAACATTTTAACGTGCATCATATAACATAAGTAATTTAAAATAATGCATTTAAATAAATCATGCATGGTAAAAATCAATTAATCAAATGATTTAACAATTAAATAAATGAATGGTTATACGTGTACAGAATATGGGCACTACACAAATGGTCCGATGAACCTCGGACTAAGCTTTCCCTTCTTTTCGAATCTCATGACACCCTTAATCGGTGCTATCTTCACGAAAACATGGTCGCCAACAACAAACTCAAGATCTCTCCTCCTCCGATCGGCATAACTCTTCTGTCGACTCTGAGCAGTCCTCATCCTATCACGGATTACGACTACTAGATCAGTAGTCTGCTGAACGATCTCTGAACCTAACTCCGATCTCTCGCCTACTTCATCCCAATGAATAGGCGATCTACACTTCCTTCCGTACAGTGCTTCATAAGGAGCCATACCTATGGATGACTGAAAGCTGTTGTTATAGGTAAACTCCACTAATGGCAACTTCGATTCCCAGCTCACTGAGAAATCGATGACACAAGCACGGAGAAGATCCTCCAAGATCTGAATAACTCTCTCTGATTGACCGTCTGTCTGAGGGTGAAAAGCTGTGCTAAACAACAACTTCGTACCCATCGCTGAATGCAGACTCTTCCAAAATAAGGAAGTGAATCTCGGATCTCTGTCAGAAACAATAGAGATTGGGATACCTTGCAATCGGACTATCTCACGGATATATAACTCGGCATACTGAATCATGGAGAAAGTCATCTTAATAGGCAAGAAATGCGCAGACTTGGTAAGACAATCAACAATCACCCATATAGCATTCGAACCTCTAGCTGACTTCGATAAACCAACCACGAAATCCATGTTAACGTTCTCCCACTTCCACTCGGGAATGGGAAGTGGCTTGAGTAAGCCGGCTGGTCTCTGATGTTCAGCTTTCACGAGCTGACAAGTCAAACACTCGGATACAAATCTCCGGATCTCTCTCTTCATACCGGGCAACCAATATAACATCTGCAAATCTTTGTACATCTTCGTACTCCCATGATGAATAGAGCACGGGGACATAAGGGCCTCAACTAATATGTCTGTTCGAATAGAATCTTTGATAGGAACCCACATCCTGTCTCGATAACGAACAATGCCATCACTCAATGTGTACAAAACACTGTCCTTCGCTTCATCTCTCTGCCTACACTTCGCCAACTGCTCATCAGATGACTGACCGCTGCGAATACGATCTAATAAAGAAGACTGAATCATCAAGGTAGATAGACGGGGAACTCTACCTCGAGTATAAATCTCTAGATCAAACCTCTGAATCTCACTCTGAAGAGGTCTCTGAACTGTCAAATGAGCCATCACTGCGACTTTCCGGCTCAAAGCATCCGCTACTACATTAGCTTTACCAGGATGGTAGCTAATGTCACAGTCATAATCCTTGACTAACTCCAACCAACGCCTCTGACGCATATTCAACTCTTTCAGCGTAAAGAAGTACTTGAGGCTCTTGTGGTCGGTAAAAATCTGACACTTCTCTCCATATAGATAATGCCTCCAAATCTTCAAGGCAAAAACTACAGCAGCTAACTCAAGATCATGAGTAGGGTATTTCTTCTCGTGGATCTTCAACTGACGAGAAGCATACGCTATTACTTTCCCATGCTGCATCAACACTGCGCCTAGACTGAGTTTCGAAGCATCGGTATACAATACAAAATCTCCGGGCCCAGAAGGCATGGACAAGATCGGCGCTGAAATAAGAGCTTGCTTCAAAGAATCGAAGCTCTTCTGGCACTCATCGCTCCACACGTACTTAGCATTCTTCTTAGTCAATGACGTGAGTGGAACTGCGATAGAGGAGAAACCCTGAATAAACTTTCGATAGTATCCTGCTAGACCAAGGAAACTACGGATCTCTGATGCACTCTGCGGCACCTCCCAATCTCTGACTGTCGCAACCTTCACTGGGTCTTCCTCAATGCCACTGCTAGTTATGATGTTGTAATGCCCGAGATTTTATCCTGTTAATCTGAGCCGATTTATTGATTCATTGATATGATTATAGATAGAGCACGTCGAATTTGGATTGGAGTTATTGAGTTGTAATTATGTGCAAAGATTTTGGGTGAGATGTCCAGAGAAGTGGGCGCATATGCGCCGAGAAGGGGAAAAATATGCGCGAGATGTCCAGAGAAGTGGGCGCATATGCGCCGAGAAGGGGCGCGCATATGCGCTAACAGATAAAATTGTTAAGTGCCGAGACAGTAGGTCTCGCGTATATGCGCCGGTTGAGGTCGCGCATATGCGAGAGACGTGCAGACTAAAGAATAAGCCATGTGTACTTTACATGCAATATATATGTTTTCAAAGTCATTCTTCTTCAGAATTGCATCCGAGGAACTCTGAGAAATCTTTCAGTATTTTCATCTTCAACACTTGGTTTTGCAAGATCCGGCCAACCGAATTTGAATCCGAGGCTAGATTCGTGTTCCTCTCATCCTAAGCTTCAAGGGGATGTAAGTATCTTTTAGTTTCAGCATGTTTGGGAGTTTACATATTGGGGAAATTCTGATATGCTTGTAATTATGTGTTCTCGAGATCATTGACATCGTAGAAACGTAAACGAATCGAGAAAGTGATACCGTATGTGATTGTTATGAGTTTTCCAGCATATATTGAGTTGAGATGGTGCAGAATTCAGTCTTCTGAATTGATGTTGATAAGAATTATGAGTATTGCTATTGAGTATTGATATTTGAGTTGATTAGTATCGAGAAATTAAGGCGTTATGCCGTCGAATTGTATTAAGATTTAATAATGAGTTGTACAAGATTTGCTTTGAGTTGTGTCTTGATAAATTATATCTATACATTGCCATTTCAGAGTTGATATTATCAGATTCGACATCGAGACTCCGACTACGACAAATACTGTACAACGAAAGGTATAATTCATGTTGATTCGGGAAGATATAACTCGAATTAGATCTGATTTGAGTTTCCCAAAATCACATACTAGATTGTTACCTTTTTATATGTTGATGCTGTGTTTATAGATTTATATTCAAGCATTTAAGATAGGAGAGTCATTGGCAGACTTGCCAAGCTAGACGTTCGGTGATATCGACGCATAGGAGCAGAATTGACTCCGAATGTAGACATTCGATACAGACATGACCGAAGTCTAGGAATAAGACGTACTGTCACCCCGATTGGGAGGGTAGGTGGCAGACTGTGACGTCTTATTCACACCGGGATCCCTAGAGTTAGAGTCGAGTCGAGTCAAGATATGATTTCGATTTCAATTGCATGCTGATATTAACTTGGTTGCATAGATTATGGAACCTAGTGCCATTGATTCTATTCATGAGAGTATGTTTCATGATTTATATTGTGTATATGCATGTGTACCATGTTTTATTCTGGTATTTGTTCTCACCGTAGTATCCGGCTGTTGTTGTGTCTGTATGTGTGCATGACAACAGGTGGGACATGATCGGGGTCACGCAGAGGATGATAGATCGAGATAGCGTGGAGATTACGGGCGTAGAAGATTACTAGTGGTTTCTTACTAGACATGTACTGAATTTCTAAACACTAGTATGTTAATTGTAGCCGAAAATGTGAAGGTTAATTGTAGTTGAATAAGATGACAGTATTTTATATAATGTCTTGTGCTTGTTTATATACATTTGAATAAATGTTAAAAGAAAAATTTTGACCCACATTTTCTAGCAAAGATCCAATTAATCCCAAAAGATAATCGAGTTAGAGTCCGGGTCCCCACAACAGGTGGTATCAGAGCGATAGATCCTTTAGCCTGAGATAGAATAGAATGAGCGGGGTAGATGAGCCTTCTTCCTTGCTTTCGTGTGTTAGCATGATTTATTGCTTTCACTATTATCTGTTGTATTGTTATCTGAGTTGATTTCAGCATCTAATTGCAAAGACTGAATCAGAACCGATTCTGGATCAGAGGTATATGATCAGAGGAGGGCTGAGACAGACTGTATAGATTGTGTACTAATCTGTTTGATAATTAGATATGCCTCCTCGAAGTATACCACAACCAGCCGCAGGTCAAGTGCCAGAACAGGGTAGTACGTCAGGTACTCAGATGGACGTTACTGCAACACCGATGGAGACTTTATTGAAGATGTTTCAGTCATTTCATCCTCCGACCTTGAAGGGTACTGAGACTGCAGTGGATTGTGAGAGTTGGCTAGACGATATAGAGATGCTGTTTAAATCTCTTGCCTATACAGATGAAAGAAGAGTGAAATTAATAGGGCATCAGTTGCAAGAAGTGGCGAAGAGTTGGTGGCTTACCACGAAAAGAGCATTGGAGCATCGAGGTATCGATATTACTTGGAAGGTATTTAAAGATGAGTTTTATCAACGTTTATTTCCAGTGTCGTATCGAAAAGACAAAGGGGCAGAATTTGCAAACTTACGACAGGGGCAGTGGAACAATGAAGAATATGTTGCCAAGTTTTCTTCCTTGCTCCGATTTGCGCCACATGTAGCAGGAAGTGATGAAGCGGTCGCTGATCAGTTCATCATTGGCTTAAACCCTGACGTCTTTACTTTGGTGAACACGGGACGACCCAACACTTTTTCTAATGCACTGAACAGAGCGAAAGGAGCCGAGGCTGGATTGATTCGACAGCGAGTAGCTTCATATAGTGCTCAGAGTCAGAGACCACCACAGCCCGCCGCCCAGTTTCCACCACCTCCTCCTCGATTTGATAGTGGAAGCAGTAGTAGTGGCAAGAAAGATTTTTTGAAAGCGAGAGGTAGACAGTTTAAGAGATCAGGGAGCAGTTCGTGGAGCTCCAGTGGGTCACGACAGAGAGGTCCTGGCCAGAGTTTAGAGTATACAGGTGTTTATTGTAGTTCTTGTAGAGGCAGACATGCGACAGAGCAGTGTCAAGGTGTGACGGGCCGATGTAATATCTGTAGACAACAGGGACACTTTGCCAGGGTCTGTCCACAGAGAGGGGCACCGCAAACTCAGAGTGTAGGAGCATCTGGCTCAGTAGCTCAGCCTGAGAGGCAAGCTTCATCTGTTCACTCCTTTCAGCCGCCACCTGCACAGCCCCAATCCCGAGCCAGAGGTGGCTAGACAGTGAGCCAACCTCCCAGACAGCAGGCTCGAGTATTTGCACTGACAGAAGAGCAGGCCCAAGATGCGCCAGATGATGTGATTGCAGGTAACTGTTTTCTTTGCGGTTATCCTGCTTATGTGTTGATAGACACCGGTGCATCTCATACTTTTATATCTGAGCGTTTTTCGTTGATGCATGCTTTACCTGTCGAGTCCTTGTCTGCTGTAGTGTCTAATTCTTCTCCGTTGGGAAGTGGTCTTGTATCTGTGACTTCAGTTAGGCATTGTATACTACAGTTTGAGGGTCACGAGATTGATTTAGATTGCATTGTGCTTGGTTTAGCTGATTTTGATTGTATTGTCGGTATCGATATGTTAACCAAGTACAGAGCCACTGTAGATTGTTTCCAGAAGATTGTTAGATTCAGACCAGAGATGGCTAACGAATGGAAATTCTACGGTAAGGGTTTCAGATCTCGGATTCCCTTAGTATCTGCTCTGACTATGAGTAGATTGTTACAGAAAGGAACAGAGGGGTTCCTTGTATATTCAGTAGATCTACTGAAATCGAGCCCAGTATTGGCAAATCTGCCAGTGGTTTGCGAGTTTACTGATGTATTCCAGACGAGATTCCAGGGTTACCTCCAGCTCGAGAGGTAGATTTTAGCATAGACCTAGTACCAGGTACGGTTCCTATTTCTCGAGCTCCTTATAGAATGGCCCCGATAGAGTTAAAAGAATTGAAAGAACAGCTTGAAGATTTGCTGGCCAAGGGATATATCAGACCGAGTGTATCTCCTTGGGGCGCACCAGTGCTATTCGTGCGAAAGAAAGACGGTTCGATGAGATTGTGTATCGATTACCGGTAACTGAACAAGGCAACAGTAAAGAACAAGTACCCATTGCCTCGCATCGATGATTTGTTTGATCAGTTGCATGGATCCTCTGTCTATTCCAAGATCGACTTGAGATCTGGATATCATCAGCTGCGAGTCAGAGTTTCAGATATACCGAAGACTGCATTCCGAACCAGGTATGGACATTTCGAGTTTATTGTCAGGCCTTTTGGTTTAACGAATGCGCCAGCGGTGTTTATGGGACTGATGAATCATGTCTTTCAGAAATATCTGGATGAGTTTGTGATTGTTTTTAAAGATGATATTTTGGTTTACTAAAGAAATGAGATTGATCATGCTGAGCATTTGAGAATTGTGTTGCAGACGTTAAGAAATGAGCAACTGTATGCTAAACTGTCAAAGTGTGAGTTTTGGCTGAGACAGGTTGTCTTCTTGGGTCATATCATATCTGGAGACGGTATATCTGTTGATCCGAGTAAAGTGGAAGCTGTGATCAGTTGGCCGAGACCGACTTCTATGCCCGAGATACGCAGTTTCATGGGTTTAGTAGGGTAATATCAACGATTTATTAAAGATTTCTCCAGTATTGCGAAACCGATTACCCAGTTGACACAGAAGAATACTTCATTTGTGTGGTCTGAAGATTGTGAGTCTAGTTTCTTAGAGTTGAAGAGACGACTAACCAGTGCTCCAGTGTTGACGATACCTTCAGGTACAGGTGATTTCGTTGTATATTGTGATGCATCGCACAGAGGGTTAGGATGTGTTCTTATGCAGCGACAGCATGTTATTGCCTATGCTTCGAGACAGTTGAAGCTACACGAGACTCGATACCCAATTCATGATCTTGAATTGGCGGCTATCGTATTTGCACTGAAGATATGGCGACACTATCAGTACGGCGAGAAATTTGAGATCTACTCTGATCACAAGAGCTTGAAATATCTGTTTTCTCAGTCAGAATTGAATATGAGACAGCGTAGATGGCTTGA
>NC_133323.1:11908295-11921439 GCF_012295235.1 Primulina huaijiensis | reverse complement strand
AATTGCCAACAGGTGAAGGCCGAGAGAAAGAAGCCCGGAGGGTTACTTCAGAGTTTAGCTATTCCTGAATGGAAATGGGATCACATTTCCATGGATTTCGTCACGAAGTTACCACGATCATCCCGAGGCTGCGATGCGATTTGGGTTGTGATAGATAGATTGACCAAATCCGCATGCTTCATTCCGTACAAGATGACATACAGATATGATCAGATGGGCGAGATATATGTTCGAGAAGTAGTCAGATTACATGGTTTGCCGAAGTCGATCGTATCAGATCGTGATCCACGATTCACTTCACATTTCTGGCATAGTTTGCAGCAGGCTTTAGGTACGACATTACACTTGAGTACTGCTTACCATCCCCAGACAGACGGACAGTCAGAGCGGACTATCCAGACTTTAGAAGATATGCTGAGAGCTGTAGTACTAGATATTGATACTAGTTGGCAAGATTCACTAGCTCTTTGTGAATTCTCGTACAACAACGGCTACCAGACTAGCATCGAGATGGCACCGGTTGAGGCATTATACGGAAAGAAGTGCAGATCTCCGTTGTACTGGGATGACATCTCCGAGGTACCAGACTTAGGGCCAGATATTATCCGTGAAATAACAGAGAAGGTGAAGATCATTCAGAAGAGAATGAAGACAGCGCAGGATAGACAGGAAAAGTACGCGAACATCAGATGTCGACCGTTAGTATTTGAACAGGGAGACAGAGTATTCTTGAAGATTTCTCCTTTCAGAGGCGTTGTCAGATTTGGCAAACGTAGGAAATTGTCTCCACGATACATCGGTCCATACGAGATTCTCGAGAAGATAGGAGATCGTGCCTATCGACTCGCCATTCCGCTTTTTCTATCTGGGATATATGATGTCTTCCATGTATCGATGTTGCGTAGATATATGCCAGATAGTTCTCATGTTATTCAGCCTGAAGAAGCAGAGCTAGATCAGACTTTGAGTTACCTCGAAAAGCCGATACAGATTCTCGATCGTAAAGAGAAACAGCTCAGAACGAAAACCATTACACTTGTGAAGATTCAGTGGAGTCGTCACGGTATGGAAGAAGCGACTTGGGAAACAGAATCAGAGATGAGACAGAAATATCAAGAACTATTTGTATAATGTGAGTATTTATTCAGTCTTGATTATCTTGCTTTTATACCCGCTTTGATTGATTGCCTGAGATTTCGGGGACGAAATTATATCTTAGAGGGGGAGAAATGTAATGCTCGAGATTTTATCCTGTTAATCTGAGCCGATTTATTGATTCATTGATATGATTATAGATAGAGCACGTCGAATTTGGATTGGAGTTATTGAGTTGTAATTATGTGCAAAGATTTTGTGTGAGACCCGAAGGTCTCGCGCATATGCGCGGCTGGTGGGCGCGCATATGCGCTAGCTGAGTGAGTCCAAGAGATGCTGAGACGAAGGTCTCGCGCATATGCGCGACAAGAGGCGCGCATATGCGCGAGATGTCCAGAGAAGTGGGAGCATATGCGCCGAGAAGGGGCGCGCATATGCGCCAGCAGATAAAATTGTTAAGTGCCGAGACAGTAGATCTCGCGCATATGCGCCGGTTGAGGTCGCGCATATGCGCGAGACGTGCAGACTAAAGAATAAGCCATGTGTACTTTACATGCAATATTTATGTTTTCAAAGTCATTCTTCTTCAGAATTGCATCCGAGGAACTCTGAGAAATCCTTCAGCATTTTCATCTTCAACACTTGGTTTTGCAAGATCCGGCCAACCGAATTCGAATCCGAGGCTAGATTCGTGTTCCTTTCATCCTAAGCTTCAAGAGGATGTAAGTATCTTTTAGTTTCAGCATGTTTGGGAGTTTACATATTGGGGAAATTCTGATATGCTTGTAATTATGTGTTCTCGAGATCATTGACATCATAGAAACGTAAATGAATCGAGAAAGTGATACCGTATGTGATTGTTATGAGTTTTCCAGCATATATTGAGTTGAGATGGTGCAGAATTCAGTCTTATGAATTGATGTTGATAAGAATTATGAGTATTGCTATTGAGTATTGATATTTGAGTTCATTAGTATCGAGAAATTAAGCCGTTATGCCGTCGAATTGTATTAAGATTGAATAATGAGTTGTACAAGATTTGCTATGAGTTGTGTCTTGATAGATTATATCTATACATTGCCATTTCAGAGTTGATATTATCAGATTCGACATCGAGACTCCGACTACGACAAATACTGTACAACGAAAGGCATAATTCATGTTGATTCGGGAAGATATAACTCGAATTAGATCTGATTTGATTTTCCCAAAATCACATACTAGATTGTTACCTTTTTATATGTTGATGCTGTGTTTATAGATTTGTATTCAAGCATTTAAGATTGGAGAGTCATTGGCAGACTTGCCAAGCTAGACGTTCGGTGATATCGACGCATAGGAGCAGAATTGACTCCGAATGTAGACATTCGATACAGACATGACCGAAGTCTAGGAATAAGACGTACCGTCACCCCGATTGGGAGGGTAGGTGGCAGACTGTGACGTCTTATTCACACCGGGATCCCTAGAGTTAGAGTCGAGTCGAGTCAAGATATGATTTCGATTTCAATTGCATGCTGATATTGACTTGGTTACATAGATTATGGAACCTAGTGCCATTGATTCTATTCATGAGAGTATGTTTCACGATTTATATTGTGTATATGCATATGTACCATGTTTTATACTGGGATTTGTTCTCACCGGAGTATCCGGCTGTTGTTGTGTCTGTATGTGTGCATGACAACAGGTGGGACAGGATCGGGTTCACGCAGAGGATGAGAGATCGAGATAGCGTGGAGATTACGGGCGTAGAAGATTACTAGTGGTTTCTTACTAGATATGTACTGAATTTCTAAACACTAGTATGTTAATTGTAGCCGAACATGTGAAGGTTAAATGTAGTTGAATAAGATGACATTATTTTATATAATGTCTTGTGCTTGTTTATATACATTTGAATAAATGTTAAAAGCAAAATTTTGACCCACATTTTCTAGCAAAGATCCAATTAATCCCAAAAGATAATCGAGTTGGAGCCCGGGTCCCCACAGATGTGGCCTAGGAACGCCAATTTCTCCAACCACAACTCGCACTTGCTGAACTTAGCGAACAGCTTGTGCCTCTGCAATGTCTGCAATACTACGGTCAGATGCCTGCTGTGATCCTCTTGACTCTTTGTGTAGACGAGAATGTCATCTATGAATACAATAACGAACTGATCAAGATACGGCTGAAATACACGATTCAAGAGATCCGTGAAGATCGCCGGCGCATTCGTCAGACCAAACGGCATTACAAGGAACTCGAAGTGCCCATAACGAGTCCTAAAAGCAGTCTTAAAAGTATCTGTGTCTTTCACCCTCAACTGGCGATATCCGGAACGCAGATCTATCTTGGAGAATACTGAGGCTCCCTGCAACTGATCAAACAAATCCTCGATCCGCGGAAGTGGGTATTTATTCTTCACTGTAACCCTGTTCAACTCCCGGTAGTCAATGCAAAGCCTCATAGATCCGTCTTTCTTCTTCACGAATAAGACAGGCACGCCCCATGGAGAGAAACTCGGGCGAATAAACTCCTTGTCAAGAAGCTCTTGAATCTGCTTCTTGAGCTCAACCATCTCTGACGGTGCTAATCTGTAAGGCGCCTTAGAGATAGGCGCGATACCTGGCATAAGATCGATCGAAAACTCAACCTATCGTACCGGTTGTCTACCAGAGACATCATCGGGAAAAACGTCTGAAAAGTCCCTGACAACTGGGACATCTGCAACTAACTGAGTGGGGACCTCGGGAACAGATATAATAGTCGCAATGAATGCTCGACAACCCCTATGTATGAGCCTCCTAGCCTGAATAAAAGATATCATGATAGGCAAATTAAAGTACATGTTAGGCTCAAATAGGAACTGCTCCCTTCCAAGCGGTCGGACTAGAACAGATCTCCGCTGAAAATCAATAAGTACTATGTTCTTGTGTAGCCAATCCATGTAGCCAATCCATCCCAAGGATAATATTGAACTCTGGCATCGGCAGCACGATCAAATCCGCATAGACAAATTTCCATGAATCTCGAGGTCTATCTCTCGGACTACGCTAGTCGCTGCCATCTCCTCACCAGATGGAATAACCACAGAATACGCCACATCCAATCCAATCGTCTTGACCTCGATGGAATTCGCAAAGGTCTCAGATATGAATGAATGAGTGGCCCCTGAATCAATCAAGGCGTTCGTAGATAAATATTCTTCCTGTCAAGAGCATGGTCCCTGGGTTCGCCTCCGCTGCATGGAGTGCAAACACTCTGACCTGAGTAGGCAATGTCCCCTGAGGACAATCCTTCAGCAAATGGCCAGTACCGCCACACTTGAAACACTTCCCAGAGCCATACATGCAAGCTCCGGTATAGCGGCGTGTGCACCTGGCACAGACCGTGTAATGCCCGAGATTTTATCCTGTTAATCTGAGATGAGTATTTTATTGATTGAAATGATTATAGACAGAGCACGTCGAGATTGGATTGGAATTGTTGAGTTGTGAATATGTGCGATGATAAACATAAAAATTGTACATTAATTAAATGTTTTATAATATAAATAGATTGTTTTTGTTTTATTAAATGTTTAAATATTATGTGTTTTATAATAAATTGTATAAAATATAAGTTGTTGTGTAATTACAAGTTTTTATTATTTTTTTACAGGTTCGATAAAACAAGAATAAATTTGGCGTTGCAAATGGGATTAAGATGATTCTTGGACCTGTAGAAAGTTGATTATAATATCTACAATATTTTTGACAAGAATGAGATAAAAATCATATCACAATTGGGATCAAATTAAGCAACAAATTAAGTTACCAAAGGAGTGGCAGTTTTACCATGCTCTAGTATTTTGACCATATCTCTCAAATTACTTGGTCAAATGGTTTGAAAAAAATACCACAACTAGACAACTCATTTATCCACATGTTTTTTTTTATGTGAAGAAGCAAATTCTGAGAAGAAGATTTTCAAAAGTGATGTGTAATATAATATAATATCTTGGAACACCAATGAAGACTTATGTGTAAAAAAAAATATTTTATTTGTGGTTGTCTCCCCAAATTTGGCTATAAATAGGGGTGCATTGTAATGTATTGAGATATCCCTCATTTTATGAACAAACCTTTGAGTTCATAATATTTCTCTCTATATTTTTCCTTTATTTCTTCATTTAACTACAATTAACATGTTAATTTCATATTCAAAGTTTTACACTTTGAATAATGAATAGCTAACTTCCTAAAGTTGAGATGATAACGTGAAACTCTTGGCATGATAATAAGGTTATTAAAAGGTAAGAATCTATTTTTTATTTTATTTAATCATTATTTATTATTTATGTTATATTTATTTCTTTAAGCATTTTTATACCCTACTTATAAGTGGGAGTTTTGATTTATTGTTGCTATATGTTACACTAAATTCTTGGAACCATTTAAATGTTTGTTTGGTATTACCAACCATTTAAAGTGGATGCCTTGATTTATTATATATGAATATATTATAATATTAAATTCTTAGAACTATTTAAATGTTTGTTTGGTTTTACCAACCATTTAACTTGGATTCCTTGATTTATGATATATGAATATATCATAGTATTAATTTATTGGTACCATTTAAATGTTTGTTTGGTTTTACCAACCATTTAAAGTGGGAACCTTGATTTACTATATATAAATATATCATAATATTAATTTCTTGGTACCATTTAAATTTTAGTTTGGTTTTACCAACCATTTAAAGTGGGAACCTTGATTTAGTGTTTACAAATATATATAGCACAATAAATACTTGACCACATTTATAAGTTTTGGTATATATTATATACTTATAAGATAATAATTTATAACATAATATAAATATGATTATTTAATATATTGGAACCATTTTATAAAGTGGATTTCAATATTGTTCGTTAATGTTAACTTTATTAAAATACCAAGAGTGAATCCTTTAATCTCAACTACTTAAATTAAAATTTGAACAATTAAAATTTACCCATTAAAGATTCAAACAATTAAAATTAAAAAGAAACAAAAACAAAAACAAAACAAAAAGACATTGTAATGGACTTGTAATTACTTTAGCTTCCCTGTGGATACGATTTCGGACTCACTGAATTATACTACTTGTGGACAACCTGCTCTTGGGAGTGCAACAATCAAAGTGACAAAAAGTTTTTGGCGCCGTTGCCGGGGAAGTATAATTTAATTTCAAGTCTATTTAATTTTGTTTATAGTTTATTTTTCTTTATTTGAATTTTTATTGCTTTTGTGTGTTTTTATTCTTTTGCATTTGCATTTGCATGAGCATTTGGTCACGTACACTTAGTGGTCGACTCATTCGAAATAACCCTTTATTTTTACAAAACATGGCAGAAGAACCCATCCAAGAAAATGAAGATGAAATTCAATCTCAACATGATAATGATAGACGAAGAGCACTTAGAGATCACATGAATCCTACAGGTACTAGTGCACCTTCATGTCTAGTTTTTCCCCCCGATGCGTCTCATTTCAATTTTAAGCCTGGTATTATCCAACTTTTACCCAATTTTCATTGCTTAGATTCTGAAAATCCATACATGCATTTACGAGAGTTTGAAGAAGTGTGCAACACATATAATGATCTAAATTGTAACATGAACACCATTCGACTTAAGCTTTTTCCTTTTTCTTTAAAAGATAAAGCTAAAACTTGGCTACAAAATCTTAGATCGGGATCCATTCGAACTTGGGATGAATTGCAACAACAATTTTTGAAAAAGTTTTTTCCATCTCATAGAACAAATTCTTTCAAAAGGCAAATCATCACTTTCACTCAAAAACAAGGAGAAACTTTTTATCAGTGTTGGGATAGATATAAAGAATTGCTTAATCTTTGTCCACATCATGGTTTTGAAATTTGGAGAGTTGTTTCTCAATTTTATGAAGGCTTAACACCTAAAGATAGGCAAATGGTTGAATTTATGTGTAATGGAACATTTGAAGATAAAGATCCAAATGAGGCAATTGAGTATCTCGATTCATTAGCTGAAAATGCTCAAAATTGGGACACTATAGGTACAATCGAACCATCAAACAAGATTCAATCTCCTACATCTGGTGGAGGTATGTACACTCTCAAAGATGAACATGATCTTCAAGCTAGATTTACCTCTTTGGCAAGAAAAGTTGAGGCACTTGAATTGAAAAAGAATGGTCAATTAAAATCTGTTCAAGAAATTGCATGTCACATCTGTGATACAAGTGATCATTCTACAAAAGATTGTCCCACTTTGCCTTCTTTTAAAGAATGTCTCCATGAACAAGCCAATGTTTTAAACAATCTCAAAAGGCCAAATTTTGAACCATTTTCTCAAAGTTACAATCCAGGTTGGCGAAATCATCCAAATTTTAGTTTGAGGAATGATAATGCTTCACAATTTTCACAACCACATTTCCAAAATCAACAAAATTTTCAAAATTATGCACATTATGTTCCTCCACCTAAAAGGAATTTGGAAGATATATTGAATTCTTTCATTGCAAAGCAAGAGTCTATCAATACTTAAACTGCTCAAACCATGACAGATTTGAAAGATACTCTTGCTAAATTTGCATCTGCACTTAATGTTAATGAAAAAGGTAAATTTCCTTCACAACCACAGCCTAATCCCAAGGATCATCATTCACAAACTGGAACATCTGGAACTCAATCGATGGATCAGGTAAAATCTGTTATTACCCTTCGAAGTGGTAAGGTTGTGGAAAAATCCATTCTTGAACCTTGTGAAGATGATGATAAATCAACTCCAAAGGGTAAGGAAGTGGAACCCATAACTAGCGAAGAGGAGGTTCAACAGATAGTGTCATCGCCATTCCCTCATGCATTGAAAAATACAAAAAAAATCAAATTTGAATTCTGATATATATGATATTTTTAAACAAGTAAAAGTTAATATTACTTTATTAGATGCAATAAAACAGGTACCATCATACGCCAAATTTTTGAAAGACTTGTAAACTGTGAAAAGAAAATTGAATGTGAAAAAGAAAGCATTTTAGCCAAACAAGTAAGTGCAATCATTCAAAATAATAATGCTTTGAAATACAAAGACCCTGGTTGTCCTACTATTTCTTGTATTATTGGAGAACGAAAGATTAAAAAAGCCTTGCTTGACCTTGGAGCTAGTGTGAATTTACTTCCATATTCAGTTTATCAAGAACTCAATCTAGGCGAGTTAGAAACTACTTCGGTAACACTTTTACTCGCTGATAGATCTGTTAAAGTGCCAAGAGGTATGGTAGAAGACGTGTTGGTCCAAGTTGATAACTTTGTATATCCTGTCGATTTCATAGTTTTAGATACACAACCTATCGAAGCTTGTAATGCAATTCCTGTAATTTTAGGTCGTCCATTTTTAGCAACTTCTAATGCTCTTATAAATTGCAGGAATGGAATAATGAAGTTGTCATTTGGTAACATGACCTTGGAGCTTAATGTGTTTAATCTTTGTAAGCAACCACATGACAAAGGAGATGAAAGTGAAGATGAAAATCTTATTGAAACTCTTGTGGAAGAAAACATTCAAGAAGGGAGTACTCGTGATCAATTAGATATTTGTTCAATTGAAACTGTTAAAGAAAATATTGAAATTGATCTTGATGATTTTATCAGGTATCACTCGTTACCAGGATCAGAGAAAGAATTTGATGCAAAATATGAGAACAAAGACGAACCACCCATATTGGAGTTAAAACCCTTGCCAGAAGAATTGAAGTATGCATTTCTTGGAGAAGATGAAACATATCCGGTGGTAATTTCTTCCAAACTAGCAAGTGATGAAGAAGGTAAATTAGTTGATATGCTTAAAAGACATAAAAATGCAATTGGTTGGACACTAAAAGATCTCAAGGGCATTAATCCACTAATTTGCACTCACAAAATTCACTTAGAAGAAAATGCAAAAACATCTCAACAACCACAAAGGAGATTAAATCCACACATGAAAGATGTTGTGAAAACTGAAGTTCTCAAACTACTTGATGTTGGGATTATCTACCCTATTTCTGATAGTAAGTGGGTAAGCCCAACACAAGTAGTTCCGAAAAAATCTGGCATCACAGTGATAAAAAATGAAAAAGGTGAATTGTTAACAAGTCGAGTCCCATCTAGTTGGCGGATGTGTATTGATTATAGAAAATTAAATGACGCCACTAGAAAAGATCATTTTCCATTACCATTTTTGGATCAAATTTTAGAAAGAGTAGCAGGTCATCCATACTACTGTTTTCTTGATGGATATTCAGGTTATTATCAAATTCCCATTGCACTCGAAGATCAAGATAAAACTACATTCACATGTCCTTTTGGAACATTTGCATTTAGAAGGATGCCATTTGGATTATGCAATGCCCCAGCAACATTTCAAAGATGTATGCTAAGCATTTTTTGCGACATGGTTGAAAATTGTTTGGAAATTTTCATGGATGATTTAACTGTCTTTGGGAATACATTTGATAATTGTCTTGAAAATTTGGAAAAAGTTTTAAAAAGATGCGAGGAAAAAGGTCTTATTTTAAATTGGGAAAAATGTCATTACATGATTACTTCTGGAATTGTTTTGGGACATGTCGTGTCATCTCATGGAATTGAAGTTGATAAAGCAAAAGTTGATGTCATTGCCAATTTACCCCCTCCAAAAACCATTAAAGAAATTCGCTCATTTTTGGGACATGCTGGATTTTATAGGAGGTTTATAAAGGACTTTAGTTTAATCTCTAAACCCATTTGTAACCTCTTAACAAAAGACAGTGCATTTGAGTGGACTCAAGAATGTCAAAATGCTTTTGATAAAATCATTCGACATTTAACATCAGCTCCTATCATGCAACCTCCTGATTGGTCTTTACCATTTGAAATCATGTGCGATGCGAGTGATTATGCAGTCGGTGCAGTATTGGGTCAAAGAAGAAACGGTAAGCCTTATGTGATATATTATGCAAGTAGAACTTTAAACAATGCTCAAATGAATTACTCCACAACTGAAAAAGAACTACTTGCTGTAATATTTGCATTAGATAAATTTCGTTCTTATTTGATTGGATCAACAACTATCGTGTTTACTGATCATTCTGCTATTAGATATTTGTTGACCAAACAGGATGCAAAGCCACGACTGATACGATGGATTTTGTTGCTCCAAGAATTTGACATTGTGATCAAAGATAAAAAAGGAACCGAGAATGTCGTAGCCGATCATTTATCGAGACTAGTAACAGGATCATCTTGTGAAATGACACCAATTAACGATAATTTTCCTGATGAACATCTATTTTCAGTTACTACTACACCTTGGTTTGCTAACATAGTAAATTTTCTTGTGACAGGAAAAATGCCACCGCAATGGAGTTCTCAAGATAAAAGAAAATTTTTGAATGAGGTAAAAAACTTTTATTGGGATGATCCGTATCTGTTCAAGTATTGTCCGGATCAAATTTTTCGACGTTGCATACCCGACAATGAGGTAAGTAGTGTCATTAAATTTTGTCATTCAGAAGCATGCGGAGGACATTTTTCTTCAAAGAAAACAGCTGCAAAAATCTTGCAGTGTGGATTTTATTGGCCCACTTTGTTTAAAGACACCCACGAAATCTGCAAGATCTGTGAAAATTGTCAAAAATTGGGTGCGATTTCAAAAAGAAACATGATGCCTTTGAATCCTATTATTGAAATTGAAATCTTTGATTGTTGGGGAATAGATTTTATGGGACCTTTTCCACCGTCGTTTGGATACTTGTATATTTTAGTTGCAGTTGATTATGTTTCCAAATGGATAGAGGCAATTCCATGTCGAACAAATGATCATAAAATCGTCATCAAATTTTTAAAAGAAAATATTTTTAGTAGATTTGGAATTCCTCGAGCCATGATAAGTGATGGGGGAACTCACTTTGTTAATAAACCATTTGCTTCATTAATGAAAAAATATGGTATTACTCACAAAGTAACTACTCCTTATCATCCTCAAACAAATGGACAAGTTGAATTAGCTAATAGGGAGATAAAGCAAATTTTGGAAAAAACTGTTAACTCAAATAGAAAAGATTGGTCTCTGCGACTTAATGATGCACTTTGGGCATATCGAACAGCTTTTAAAACATCATTGAATATGTCTCCCTATAGGTTGGTTTATGGAAAACATTGTCATTTGCCTGTGGAATTGGAACAAAAAGCTTATTGAGCGATCAAAACTTTAAATTCAAGCATGGATGATGCCAACAAATTGCGTAAATTGCAACTTAATGAACTTGATGAACTCAGAAATGACGCGTATGAGAATTCAAGGATTTATAAAGCAAAAATCAAATCATTTCATGATAAAACAATTCTTAGAAAATCTTTTGAGATTGGTAAAAAAGTTTTGCTTTATAATTCTCGATTTCACATATTCCCAAGAAAATTACGATCAAGATGGACATGCCCATATGTTGTAAAGCATGTGTATACTTATGGAGCTGTGGATATTGAAAATCCTAAAAATGGTGATGTTTTTAAAGTGAATGGACAAAGGATTAAACCATTTTTGAAAAATGAAATCTTTCAAGAAGAGTTTATTTCCCTTTCTGATCCTTGATTTTTTTTTTGTGTTGTATTTAATTTTGTTTGTTTTTATTTCAGGTTTCCTTAATCTTTTTATTTTCCCGATTAAATGGCGGATAACGGTACTCCGTGACTCTCATAGTCGGTTTAATCAGTTTCCCATAATTGCTGATACAAAAAATAAAAAAAAATCATTTCTTTTCTTTTCAAAATGGATGAAATTGTCTCAAAAATTTGTAAATATTTTCCCTCTGTTTCTGAAAATGTTCTAAGAAAAATTTATGCAGGAAGGTGTGAAAGATTGAGATTGCTAATGCAAAAAGGAATTCCAGAAGATATTCGTCTTGTAAAAGAAGCTAAGGTCCGATTAAGAGGAGAAGTTCCACAATCATTGCTCATTCGGTATTTGCCTGGATTAGGAAAAAGCACTTATGCGAAAAAACGAAGGGCCAAAAGTTTAGGGGTTTGTCATAAGTGTGCAAGATGGACTTGTGACAAACGATGCAGATCTTTGGGATGTGTTTCCAATAACAGAGAAGATAAAATTGGTTTCATTAAGAATGGGCTGAGTAAGGAATCTTTAGATAACATCTTATTGACTATTGAGACGCATTCTAGTGGACATGTGCATATTGAACTTCTCCGTTTATGGAAACAATTCCAAGATGAGCGTCATAGTCTTGGGAATCCGACTGAAAAAGACCATATTTGGCAATTTATAAGAAAATTGAAAGGGAAGCATATCTTCGACTCATAGAAGGCGTTGAAGCCGTTTCTGGACTTAAAACCAGAGGAAAATTGTGGGCCACAATCACACTACTGTTTACATGCATGTGTGTCATTATTGTTTTTACTGTTTATTTTGTTTACATCTGTGACCCATTGTTTTGTCCTGATAACATATTACCCCTATAAAATCTCTCATCTTTCTCTCTATTTTCGCAGAAAAAAAAGAAGAAAGTAAAAAAAACATGGCTGGAACCTCTGCACAATCATTGAAAAATATTTGTGTATTTTGTGGGTCGAGTCCTGGAAAAAATGAAGTGTTTGTAGAAGCAGCGAATAATCTTGGAAAGATATTGGCTGAGAGAAAAATTCACTTGGTATATGGGGGAGGTAATATTGGGTTAATGGGATCTGTTTCAACATCTGCTCATCTTGGAGGTAGTCAGGTTTTGGGTATTATTCCTACAGCTTTAGCTGAAGGAAATATTACAGGTGTTACGATTGGTGAGGAATTAAAAGTTTCTTCTATGTATGAAAGAATCACAAAAATGATTGAAAATTCTGATGCTTTTATCGCACTACCAGGTGGTTTTGGTACATTAGAAGAAATTTTTCACACTGTTTCTTGGGCACAACTTAATATCCATAATAAACCTGTGGGCTTGTTGAATATCAATAATTATTATGACAGTTTGTTGACATTTCTTGATAAAGCTGTGGAACAGAATTTCATTTCAGAAAATTCACGACG
>NC_133323.1:11890938-11908278 GCF_012295235.1 Primulina huaijiensis | reverse complement strand
ATATATTATTTTAAAATAAAATCATGTTTATTGTTTGTATCTTAGTAATTTTTGCAAAAATGTCATACATTACATGTTTGAAAGATTTAAATTAGAACATGCATTAATCTAGTTAAGAATGTTTGAATTTTTATTTGAAAAAAAAATTCAAAATTAATATTCTGATCAATATAAAAATATGATTTATGAAATCTTTTTGAGTGATTAACAATTGTGATAAAATCAGGTATTAAAGTATATGGCCCAAGATATACCTTATAAGAGTGCCTAAAATTTTAAACTCACACATATTTTGTGAGTGAGTGGAGAGGACTGAGAAAACAGCTTTCGAGCCTTTATTGATCATGAGAGAGACTATCTATTGTTTAGATCTTGAGTTATTATTTTGAAAAAAAAATGATATTTCCTGAAAAAAAAGAGAAAAATACAAAAAGAAAGATATTGAAGATCTATGTAATTTTTAAGTTATATGCTACGATCCATGTATCTCTCATAAAAAAAAAAGAAAGAAAGAGAGAAATTTATTGTACAAATTAAATAAATATGTGGTCAAGAAGCATAAACTTAGTCTGATTCCATGATGTTATGAAAAAATATATATATCAGGAAAAAATATATAATAAGAACAAGTAGATTTTGAATCAATGGATTTTCTATCTTTTGATTATTTTGGCTCGTTTGTCTGTCTGCATTCTGTAAACCATTTTTCTGTGTTCCAACTCCATGAGAAAAATCGTTGCCATAAATTGAAACATTTATTAACCTGTGAGGATATGGAGTTGAGACTCTTACTAGGAATTTCTGAAGGCCGTGTACATTTAACTACCTGAAATAAGCTTTGAATTGATCATCTCAAATTATTTCATAATTTATAATTATGGTGATTTTGATATAACTTTGACAATTTTCAAATTTAATTTAAACACTTAGATAATTTTGATTACATTTCTATTTAAATTAATCAATATGTTTTGTATTGCTATTAACGCATAAATTGCTAGGGACTAGCAATAAGCTGGTTGGGAGGTGTGATAAACATAAAAATTGTACATTAATTAAATGTTTTATAATATAAATATATAGTTTTTGTTTTATTAAATGTTTAAATATTATATGTTTTATAATAAATTGTATAAAATATAAGTTGTTGTGTAATTACAAGTTTTTATTATTTTTTTACAGGTTCGATAAAACAAGAATAAACTTGGCGTTGCAAATGAGATTAAGATGATTCTTGGACCTGTAGAAATTTGATTATAATATCTACAATATTGTTGAAAAGCATGAGATAAAAATCCTCTCACAATTAGGATCAAATTAAGCAAGAAATAAAGTTATCAAAGGAGTGGCAGTTTTACCATGCTCTAGTATTTTGACCATATCTCTCAAATTACTTGGTCAAATGGTTTGAAAAAAATACCACAACTAGACAACTCAATTATCCACATGTTTCTTTTTATGTGAAGAAGCAAATTCGGAGAAGAAGATTTTCAAAAGTGATGTGTAATATAATATAATATCTTGGAACACCAATGAAGACTTATGTGTAAAAAAATAATATTTTATTTGTGGTTGTCTCCCCAAATTTGGATATAAATAGGGGTGCATTGTAATGTATTGAGATATCCCTCATTTTATCAACAAACCTTTGAGTTCATAATATTTCTCTATATTTTTCCTTTATTTCTTCATTTAAATACAATTAGCATGTTAATTTCATATTCAAAGTTTTACACTTTGAATAATGAATAGCTAACTTCCTAAAGTTGAGATGATAGGTGAAACTCTTGGCATGATAATAAGGTTATTAAAAGGAAAGAATATATGTTTTATATTATTTAATCATTATTTATTGTTTATGTTATATTTATTTTTTTAAGCATTTTTATACCCTACTTATAAGTGGGAGTTTTGATTTATTGTTACTATATGTTACACTAAAATCTTGTAACCATTTAAATGTTTGTTTGGTATTACCAACCATTTAAAGTGGATGCCTTGATTTATTATATATGAATATATTTTAATATTAAATTCTTATAACCATTTAAATGTTTGTTTGGTTTTACCAACCATTTATAGTGGGAACCTTGATTTACTATATATAAATATATCGTAATATTAATTTCTTGGTACCATTTAAATGTTAGTTTTGTTTTACCAACCATTTAAAGTGGGAACCTTGATTTAGTGTTTACAAATATATATAGCACAATAAATACTTGACCACGTTTATAAGTTTTGGTATATATTATATACTTATAAGATAATAATTTATAACATAATATAAATATGATTATTTAATATATTGGAACCATTTTATTAAGTGGATTTCAATATTGTTCGTTAATGTTAACTTTATTAAAATACCAAGAGTGGATCCTTTAATCTCAACTACTTAAATTAAAATTTGAACAATTAAAATTTACCCATTAAAGATTCAAACAATTAAAATTAAAAAGAAACAAAAACAAAAACAAAACAAAAAGACNAAAGAATAAGCCATGTGTCCTTGCCATGCATATATAATGTGTTATCTTCATTCCCAGCTTGATATGAACGAGAGAGAGACAAGAAAAGCTTCAGAATTTCCTTCAAGTTGCATCCTAGCTTAGATTGATGGTTTCGCAAGATCCGGCCAACCGAATTTGAATCCGAGTCTACATTTGTGCTCCTGTTATTATTAGCTTCAAAAGGATGTAAGTATTAATACATTCATCATGTTTTGAAGTTGAGATGATTGGGGAAATCAGAGTTTGATTGTTATTATTTGTTCTTGTGATTATTGGGAACGTTTATTCGCAACCGGATCGAAGAACAATTATGATATGCGATTTTTGTATAAATTTCAGCATGTCTTGAGTTGAGTTATGTAGATTTTGAGATGATGGAATATATTTGGGATGATTATGAGTTATTGATATTGATTATTGATAATTGAGTTGACCAGTATCGCGAGATTATGTCGTTACGCCGTCAAAATATACCGAGATTGAATATTGATCCATATGTGTGTTCCTTTGAATTAGAGGTTGATATGGTACATTTATACATGTCGTTGCAGATCTGTGTTGACATATTTGATATCAAGATTTCAAGACTTCGACTTATTCAACCATAACTACGACAAGAAAGGTATAATTCATGTTGATTCGGGAAGATACAACTCGAGTTAGATTTGATTCGATTTTCCCAAAATCACATACTAGATTTCTATACCTTGCTATGCTTGTGTTTTATCTTGATTTATTTACACGCATTGAGATAGGAGAGTCATTTGCAGATTTGCCAAACTTTCTAGATGTTCGGTGGTATCGAAGCATAGGAGAAGATCGACTCCGATTGTAGATATTCGATACAGACATGACCGAAGTCTAGGAATAAGACGTACCACCACCACGATTGGGAGAGTAGGTGGGAGACTTGTTACGTCTTATTCACAACGGGATCCCTAGACTTAGATATGAGTCGAGTCAAAGAATAAGAGTCAAAGAGTTTTATCCGTAACTGATATATGTTTTATTATCTTGTGTTTATTTGCATGACATGCATGTATACATGTTTTATACTGGGATTTGTTTTCACCGGAGTTTCCGGCTGTTGTTGTGTCTGTATGTGTGCATGACAACCGGTGGGACAGGATCAGGGTTGAGACAAGGATGAGAGATCGAGATAGCATGGTGATTACGGGCATAGACGATGAACTAGTGATTCTACATGTTGATCTGTAGTTGTTTGTTTTTAAAACGCCAGTTTGTATGACTGTAATGAACCAAGACATGTATTTACTTCGGTTGAAATAAAATAGAGATATCATTTGTGTATGATTTATATACAATTGTTTTGATATTAAAAGCAAAATTTTGACCCACATTTTCTAGCAAAGATCCACTTAATCCCAAAGATAATTGAGTTAGAGCCCGGGTCCCCCAACAGGTGGTATCAGAGTGATAGATCCTTTAGACTGACATAGAATAGAATAGAATAGAATGAGCGGAGATAGAACGAATTTTTCTTCCTTGCTCTGATTGTGCTAGAATGATTTATTGCTTTCACTATTATATGTTGTATTGTTATCTGAGTTGATTACAGTATCTATTTTCAAAGACTGAATAGGAACTGATTCTGGATCAGAGATATATGATCAGAGGAGGGCTGAGACATATTGTATAGATTGTGTACTAATCCGTTTGATAATAAGATATGCCTCCTCGACGAGTACCGCAACCAGTAACAGGTCGGGCACCAAAACAGGGCAGTACATCCAATGATCCGATGGATGTGACCCCTACACCGATGGAGACTTTGTTAAAGCGGTTTCAGTCATTCCGACCACCGACATTGAAGGGCACAGAAAATTCAGTTGAATGTGAAAGTTGGCTCGATGACATCGAGATGTTATTTGAATCTCTTGACTACAGTGACGAGCGACGAGTAAAACTTATTGGGCATCAACTGCAAGAAGTTGTAAAGAACTGGTGGCTTACCACGAAAAGAGCCTTGCAGCATCGTGGCACAGAGATCATTTGGAAAGTTTTCAAAGCAGAGTTCTATCAACGATTCTTTCCCGTGTCCTACCGAAAAGACAAAGGTGCTGAATTTTCCAATTTGAGACATGGACAACTGAACATCAAAGACTATGTTGCTAAGTTCTCTGCATTGCTCCGATTTGTCCCTCATGTTGCAGAAAATGATGAGGCCATTGCAGATCAGTTTATTAATGGCTTGAATCCAGATATTTTTACTTGGTGAATACCGGTAGACCTAACAACTTCGCTGAAGCGTTGAACCGTGCCAAGGGGGCGGAAGCTGGACTGCTTAGGCAACGAAGCACTCCTTACGTAACTCCGAGTCCAAGACCACCACAGCCCTCTTTTCAACCTCTTTCTAGATTCGAGAGCAGTGGTAGTAGTAGCGGGAGAAAAGACCAGTTGAAAGCGAAAGGAAAACAGTTCAGGAGATCAGGGAGCAGTTCGACGAGCTCCAGTGGATCACGACAAAGAGGTCCTTGTCAGAGTACAGAATATACAGGTGTGTATTGCAGCTCTTGTAAAGGTAGACATGCTACCGAGCAGTGTCAGGGTGTGATGGGTCGCTGCAATATCTGCAGACAGCAGGGACACTTTGCCAGGGTTTGTCCACAGAAAGGGGTACAGCAAGCTCAGAGTGTAGGAGCATCTGGGTCAGTAACTCAGCCTGAGAGGCAAGTTTCATCTGTTCAATCCTTTCAGCCAACCCCTACACAGACCCAGCCCTGAGCCAGAGGTAGCCAGACAGTGAGCCAGCCTTCTAGACAGCAGGCTCGAGTATTTGCAATGACAAAGGAGCAGGCCCAAGATGTACCAGACGATGTTGTCACAGGTAACTGTTTTCTTTGCGGTTATCCTGCCTATGTTCTGATAGATACAGGTGCATCTCATACACTTATATCAGAACGTTTTGCATTGATACATGCATTGCCTGTCGAGTCATTATCTACCGTAGTGTCTGTTACATCTCCGTTGGGAAGTGGTCTTATATCCGTGACTTCAGTTAGACAGTGTATGCTACAGTTCGAGGGTCACGAGATTGAGTTAGACTGTGCTGTGCTTGGGCTATCTGATTTTTATTGTATTTTCGGTATTGATATGTTAACAAAGTACCGAGCCACTGTAGATTGTTTCCAGAAGATTTTCAGGTTCAGACTAGAGATGGCTGACGAATGGAACTTCTACAGTAAGGGTTCTAGATCTCGGATTCCCTTAGTATCTGTTTTGACGATGAAACTATTGTTACAGAAAGGAGCAGAAGGGTTCCTTGTCTATTCAGTAGATCTACTGAAAGCGAGCCCGTCATTGGCAGATTTGTCAGTGGTACGTGAGTTTGCCGATGTATTCCCCGACGAGATTCCAGGGTTACCTCCAGCGCGAGAGGTAGATTTTAGCATCGATCTCATTCCAGGTACTGTTCCTATATCCCGAGCCCCGTACAGAATGGCGCCAATCGAATTGAAAGAATTAAAGACTCAGCTAGAAGATCTTCTAGCCAGGGGATATATCAGACCAAGTGTTTCTCCTTGGGGCGCTCCAGTGCTATTTGTGCGAAAGAAAGACGGTTCGATGAGATTGTGTATTGATTACCGGCAACTGAACAAGGCGACGGTAAAGAACAAATACCCATTGCCTCGTATCAACGATTTATTTAATCAGTTGCAGGGATCTTCTGTCTATTCTAAGATCGATTTGAGATCCGGATATCACCAACTGAGAGTCTGAGATGTTGATATACCGAAGACAGCATTCCGAACCAGGTATGGACATTATGAGTTTATTGTCATGCCTTTCGGTTTAACGAATGCTCCAGCGGTGTTTATGGGACTGATGAATCGTGTCTTTCAGAAATATCTGGATTAGTTTGTAACTTTTTATCGATGATATTTTGGTATATTCCAAGAGTATGGTTGAGCATGCCGAACACTTAAGAATTGTGTTCCAGACGCTGAGAAATGAGAAATTATATGCTAAACTGTCAAAATGTGAGTTTTGGTTGAGACATGTTGTCTTTTTGGGGCAAATCATATCTGGAGACGGTATTTCTGTTGATCCAAGTAAAGTTGAAGCTGTAATCAGTTGGCCTAGACCGAATTCTGTGGCAGAGATACGCAGTTTCATGGGTCTAGCAGGGTACTATCGACGATTCATCAAAGATTTCTCCAGTATCGCGAAGCCGATTACCCAGTTGACACAAAAGAATGCGCCATTTGTGTGGTCTGAAGCTTGTGAGTCTAGCTTCTTGGAGTTGAAAAGACGATTGACCAGTGCTCCAGTATTGACGATGCCTTCAGGTACAGGTGATTTCGTTGTATATTGTGATGCATCTCACAAAGGGATAGGATGTATTCTTATGTAGCGAGGACATGTGATTGCATATGCCTCGAGACAGTTGAAGCCACACGAGACTCGGTACCAAATTCATGATCTTGAATTGACGGCCATTGTATTTGCGCTCAAGATATGGTGACACTATCTCTACGGCGAGAAGTTTGAAATCTATTATGATCACAAAACCCTGAAGTATCTGTTTTATCAGTCAGAATTGAACATGAGACAACGAAGATGGCTTGATCTGCTGAAAGACTTTGATTGCGAGATCAAGTATTCTCTAGGAAAATCAAATGCAGCAGCAGATGCCTTGAGTCGAAAAGTATGTGCTTTATCCTTATCGACGATAGGTGTTTCTAAGTTGATTGAAAATTTCTATTTGTCTGGATTAGTATTTGATACAGATTGTAGACCATTGCGACTTGCTGCGATTCAAATGGAACCAAATCTGATTGTTCGCATTAAAGAAGCACAGAAAAATGATCAGAATGTGCGGAAGTCGATTCAGATGGTCAGATCGGGACATCACTCAGAGTATCAGGTACATGATCATGTTCTATATGTAAATAACCATTTTGTGGTGCCAGATGTTTCATATTTGAAACAACAGATTCTATCAGAAGCGCACTGTAGTCGGTTCAGTATTCATCCTGGTGGCAGAAAGATGTACAACGATCTAAAAACACAGTTTTGGTGGAAACAGATGAAATCAGACATTGCAGAATTTGTGTCAAAATGTTTGAATTGCCAACAGGTGAAGGCCGAGAGAATGAAGCCCGGAGGTTTACTTCAGAGTTTATCTATTCCTGAATGGAAATGGGATCACATTTCCATGGACTTTGTTACGAAGTTACCACGATCATCCAGGGGTTGTGATGCGATTTGGGTTGTGATAGAAAGATTGACCAAATCAGCATGTTTTATTCCAGACAGAATGACGTATCGATATGATCAGATGGCAGAGATATATGTCAGAGAGATAGTCAGATTGCGTGGTGTGCCGAAGTCGATCGTATCAGATCGTGATCCACGATTCACTTCACATTTTTGGCACAGTTTATAGTAGGCTTTAGGTACGACATTGCACCTGAGTACTGCATACCATCCCCAGACACATGGACAGTCAGAGCAGACTATCCAGACCTTAGAGGATATGCTAAGGGCTGTAGTACTAGATTTTGGCACTAGTTGGCAAGATTCACTCCCTCTTTGTGAATTCTCGTACAACAACAGCTATCAAACGAGCATTGAGATGGCACCGTTTGAGGCTTTATATGGAAAGAAGTGCAGATCTCTGCTGTATTGGGATGACATCTCAGAAGTACCAGAGCGTGGGCCTGATATGATCCGAGAGATGACTGATAAAGTAAGACTGATCCAGAAAAGAATGAAGACAACTCAAGATAGACAATCCAAGTATGCGAATGTACGTCGTCGACCGTTAATGTTTGAACAGGGAAACAGAGTATTCATGAAGATCTCTCCTTTCAGAGGTGTTGTCAGATTTGGTAAACACGGTAAGTTGTCTCCTAGATACATCGGTCCGTACGAAATTCTTGAAAAGATTGGCGATCGTGCATATCGACTTGCTCTTCCTCCTTCTCTATCTGGGATACATGATGTCTTCCATGTATCGATGCTGCGTAAATATATGTCTGATGCTTCTCATGTCATTCAGCCTGACGAGGCCGAACTCGATTAGACTTTGAGTTATTTTGAGCAGCCGATTCAGATTATTGATCGGAAAGACAAACAACTCAGAACGAAGACAATTCCACTCGTGAAAGTTCAATCGAGTCGTCATGGCACTGAAGAAGTGACATGGGGACAGAATCAGAGATGAGACATAAATATACAGAGTTATTTTCATGACGTAAGTATTTATTTAGCTTTTGAGTATATTGCTTCCTTTACAAGCTTTGATTGATTGCCTGCGAGTTCGAGGACGAACTCATATCTAAGAGGGGGAGAAATGTAATGCCCGAGATTTTATCCTGCTAATCTGAGATGAGTATTTGATTGATGGAAATGATTATAGACAGAGCACGTCGATATTGGATTGGAATTGTTGAGTTGTGAATATGTGCGAGGACAGAAGTTCTCGCGCATATGCGCGGCTGGTGGGCACGCATATGCACGAGCTGTGTGGTACCAAGATGTGCCGAGACAATGGTCTCGCGCATATGCGCGACAAGAGGTGCGCATATGCGCGAGGTGTACAGTAGCCAAAGTGTTTGTCAAGAGAAGTTGGCACATATGCGCAGAGAGAGGGATATGCGCCAGAAGCTGAAATTGTCAAGTGCCGAGACAGAGCGTCTCGAGCATATGCGCCGGTGATGGTCGCGCATATGCCCGAGACGTGCAGACCAAAGAATAGGCCATGTATCCTTGCCATTCATATATAATGTGTTATCTTCATTCCCAGCTTGATATGGACGAGAGAGAAACAAGAAAAGCTTCAGAATTTCCTTTAAGTTGCATCCTAGCTTAGATTGATGGTTTCGCAAGATCCGGCCAACCGAATTTGAATCCGAGTCTATATTTGTGCTCCTCTTATTATTAGCTTCAAAAGGATGTAAGTATTAATACATTCAGCATGTTTTGAGGTTGATATGATTGGGGAAATCATAGTTTGATTGTTATTATTTGTTCTTGTGATTATTGGGAACGTTTATTCGTAACCGGATCGAAGAACGGTTATGATATGCGATTTTTGTATAAATTTCAGCATGTCTTGAGTTGAGTTATGTAGATTTTGAGAAGATGGAATATATTTGGGATGATTATGAGTTATTGATATTGATTATTGATAATTTAGTTGACCGGCATCGCGAGATTACGCAGTTACGCCGTCAAAATATACCGAGATTGAATATTGATCCATATGTGTGTTCCTTTGAGTTAGAGGTTGATATGGTACATTTACACATGTCGTTGCAGATCTGTGTTGACATATTTGACATCGAGATTTCAAGACTTCGACTTATTCAACCGAAACTACGACAAGAAAGGTATAATTCATGTTGATTCGGGAAGATACAACTCGAGTAAGATTTGATTCGAGTTTCCCAAAATCACATACTAGATTTCTATACCTTGCTATGCTCGTGCTTTATCTTGATTTATTGACACACATTGAGATAGGAGAGTCATTCGCAGATTTGCCAAACTTTCTAGATGTTCGATGGTATCGAAGCATAGGAGAAGATCGACCCAGATTGTAGATATTAGATACAGACATGGCCGAAGTTTAGGAATAAGACGTACCGTCACCATGATTGGGAGAGTAGGTGGGAGACTTGTTACGTCTTATTCACACTGGGATCCCTAGAATTAGATATGAGTCGAGTCAAAGAATAAGAGTCAAAGAGTTTTATCCGTAACTGATATATGTTATATTATCTTGTGTTTATTTGCATGACATGCATGTATACATGTTTTATACTGGGATTTGTTCTCACCGGAGTTTCCGGCTGTTTTTATGTCTGTATGTGTGCATGACAACAGGTGGGACAGGATCAGGGTCGAGACAAAGATGCGAGATCGAGATAGCGTGGTGATTACGGGCATAGACGATGAACTAGTGATTCTACATGTTGATCTGTAATTGTTTGTTTTTAAAACGCCAGTTTGTATGACTGTAATGAACCAAGACATGTATTTACTTCGGTTGAAATAAAATAGAGATATCATTTGTGTATGATTTATATACATTTGTTTTGATATTAAAAGCAAAATTTTGACCCACATTTTCTAGCAAAGATCCACTTAATCCCAAAGATAATTGAGTTAGAGCCCGGGTCCCCACAGACGTGGTACTCCTACCTCCTTGGGACCACACGTCCCTGCTGCTGCTAGCCTATGCTCCTCGATGGGCCATGGAAAGGCCTCTTATGCTGCTTCTGCTGAGGAGGGCGATGGGGCACCTGAAATGGCCGCTTACCCTGGCGGTCATTCTCGATATCTCTCTGATCCTGCTCTGCAGTAAGAGCTCTAGAGACAGTGACCTCATATGTCGTAGGGCCAGCAACCCTAACATCACGGCGCAAGATCGGCCGCAATCCATCCATGAATTGCCTAAGCCTGGCACCCTCGTCGTTTGCTATCAGAGGTACAAAGTGACAACCCCTCTCGAACTTACGGATAAACTCCGTAACAGTTATTTCACCCTATCTCAGGGTCATAAACTCCCTGGTTAACCTCGAACGTACGTCATCAGTAAAATACTTAGAGAAGAACACCTCTCTAAAGCGCGTCCAACTGAGAGTAGCTAGATCCAGAGCCACAGATGCGCCCTCCCACCATAGATGTGCGTCTCCTCTAAAAAGATAGGTCGCACAGCGGACCCTGTCAACATCCTCCAGCTCCATAAATCTGAAAGTAACCTCTAGGGACTTAATCCATCCCTCAGCAACCATGGGATCAGACGTCCCAGTGAACTCCTTCGGGTTCATCCTCACGAACCGCTCACATATAGCCTCGGGTCTAGGCGGCCTAGCTACCGCTGCAGCATTGTTCCCCGCAAACTGTGCGAAGAACTGAGTCATACCCGCCATCATCTGGGTATGCATATCAGGTGGTGGAGGAGGTGGCGGTGGACCTATATCCTCATAATGGCTCTGAGTCTCATCAGCCTCGCTCTCAGCACCCCTCGGGCGGTCAATAACTCGTCTAGGAGGCATATTGTACCATGTTAAATCCTTACTTAACCAACATGCATAATTCTACTATTTTTCTTTAAATTTAAATATATATTTACTAAAACATTATCTTGACATAAAATACTTTTCATGAGAACATGCTGATAAAATATTTCATGAGAACATGCTGGTAAACTATTTCATGCTCAAAAAAATGTAATACGTGAAAGTATGACTTACAGACTGAAGACGTGACTTCGTGAGCTTCACGAGATCAGTAGTAAGTACAACGCTTTACAAGAAACATCGATCTGATACCAACAGTGACGGCCCGTATTTCTTATTCATAATTTTTCAGAATTATTAAAAATTTTCTCTTTAAATAAATAAACTTGCAATGTATAAAAACTTTCGTATAATAACTCAACGGTTTAACATAAACATAGCAGCGGAAACTGAATAATATTTTAAACAATAACTTCAAATATATAAAAGTTTTAACAAGAGTTTGAACAAAAAACTGAATAACTAAACGTGAGGTCCTCGGGTTCGTACTACCACCGATCCGAGCTAACTCACTGGTCCCCGCCCTCAGCTTCTGCATCGTCAGGACCTACAACAATCAAGTCTAGTGAGTCTAAAGACTCAGCATGCATATATCGTGAGTAACAAGTAAATATATCATAAAATCGCATGCAAAGTAAAAATATCGTATCATAAAGCGTAACGTGAAAATCGTATCATGAGTAATTATAATTACTTGCATAACTGAAACTCATACGTAAAAGCTTTGCTCGATAGAGCTCTGTCATAACATATCATATCGTAAATTTTTTTTATAGAGATAATGTTTCTACGCAAGTGGCCCATAACATTACATGCACGTCTGATCAGACTAAACCACAGTATACTGGGTGGTAGAGATCATCACAGCCCTTGGACTGGATATCCATACCCATACATAATCGTAAACTGGTCGTAAGTCACCGGGTGAAGAAATCCCATAAGCGTAAGGTGGCCACAAGACATATCGCATATATCTAAAAAATAAACATTTTCTATTTTTATGCACGTAATATAATTATTATCCTGTTTTAATTTACCAATTGAGTTGGATCATTCTCAGGCTCGCTGCGACCTAATTTTAACATGAGACACGTGCAAATAATCTCAACTTGACCAACATCTCATAAGCAAACTAAAAACGAGACAATTACGCCCAACAAACTTAGTATTTAACCATGACTCTGTACCAACCCGAACCAACATCGAACCATCGTTTAGTCATGATTAAAATACACCTAAAATATTGGAAAATATATACCAAGGGCTGTAATATAATAAAATTATGCATGGAGGCCAAAATCATGAAACGCTCTTTCGAGAGTCACTTTGGCACATTGCACCATAAATTCTCGTACGACTTCTAAACTTAACCAAATCACAAACGGCCAAAAACATGACCTTCCCAACTCAATAAGGTACAGTCCAAGACCGTAGGCTAAAAGCCAACCAAGAACTCGTACGTCACCTCTGAACCGAAGCTCAAGCTGCTGTAAAATTCCAGCGGCAGCAGCTGTGCTTGCTTCGCTTCGATTACAAGGCTAATTGTCATTTGGTCGTGAAACAACAACCAGAACCTCTTACCAACATCCTAAGGTGTGGCTTGAACCATGGCTAAGGGCCCTAGGCCAACAACAATCGAAGCAACCACCCAAAACAATCCAAAGCTTCACTCGAGAACACATATGCTGTACCGTGGAGAGTGTTTCTTGTTCTTGCTGTCATGTATCATTCCAGTGGCCATATGATCGACCAGGGCATGATCTAAACATCATTAGGTATTGTGTGAACCATGGCTAAGGGCTAGAAGCCAACCAGGATCCACCCCCAACCTCAAAACCGAAACTACTCACACAAAACAGAAATGAAAACAGAAGGGGCACTTGTCTTGTTTATTTTAAAAACCGATGAGACCATGAACTAAGCCATGAAAGGTCATCTTGGTCACGTCCTAGACATGCTAAGGAGAGGTTCTAACCATGGCTACAGCCCCTAGGGCAGCCATGGTCCGAACATATACCTTAGACAACAAACCAAGAAAATCAAGACTCAAATCTGCACTATGGAGAGTTGCTGTCCATTCAGTGTTGTTGGGGGGGAAAGAGACTTAAACCAATGGACTAACACCTTCCTAACACACTCTAAATCATGTCTAGATGCAGCCTTGGGTGCCTGGAAATCGAGCCAACATCCTGAACCACAAAACAAGCCAAAACCGTGAGACATAAATGAAAGCCAAAAACATATTGCACAGAATTTTAGAAGGTTTCTTGACATGATTTCGGTTTTGTCATGGATCAAGCACATGTAATGGTTTAAAAATAGATATATAACTTTATTGAAGATCAAAGAAATAATATAGACATGCCTTAAGTTATTTTTACAATAAACAACACAATACGTCGGATCGGGAGACACGGCAACGGAAATGAAGACACCTTGCTATTGTTGTTGTCTTGGCCAAGAATGGGAGCTGCCAAATCTCCTAATTTTCGTGCTAGGGAGAATGAAGAAGGTGGTGAAGGGTTGTGGTCAAATAAGGTGGTGCATGGGGGAGTAAATGATGCCAAGTTGGGGGGGGGGGAACATGCATGATGAATGGGTGGCCTTTGTTTACTTTTTGGGGGAGTTAAATGGTGTCAAGTTGAGATTGTGTGGAGTGAAATGACCGAGAGTTGTCTTTCCAAATTGGTGTAGGCTTTGTTTAAGTTTTGCTAATTAGAATCCTAGGTTAGCTAAGCATGATTAAAAGGTTAATTAAGCACAATCTTGATGAATTAAGAAGCCTACAATTAAATTTGTGATTAATTAATTAAAGTAGACTTAAATCCACTTGATTTCATTAAATTAAATTATTTCTTAGCTCGTAATAAATTTAGGAATATTTTTGGATCATAAAATTCATCTCCGATTTCCTATCTCCGGTCCGGTCTCGCGTATATATATCTAAAAGATAAAATTTAAAATACGCGATTAACAGTTTCTTAAAATAATAACCATTTAAAATTAAATAATAGAAATTATGCACATATATACGCATATTGGTTTTTCGGGTACTACAATATTCCTTTGTTTTAATAGGACTCCTTACAAGCGTTGTTTCTATCTACTATTAGATAAAAATAATCAAGTTATTAATGACTGGACGAAACCAAGAAATCACCCCTCACGTGCGAAATTATAGAAGATCTTCTTTAAGATCAAACAATTCTATCGAATTGAGTATGATTGTATGTGTAATAGCAACTACTATACGAAGAATATCAATGAACCCGATTATTACAATTGCTCAGGATACCCTTTTTTAGCTTCTAGGGTCTATTTCTTAGTTCAAGATCCCTCTTACTAACTGGAATCAAAGAATTAGTAGATCTGTTCCGACCAAAACGGGAATGGGCTAGGGTTATGAACTTATAATCTGATGATCGAGCCGATTCCATGATTATAAGTTCATTCCATACCGGACCAGGCCGGAATAAGGTTATATACATTCTCAAGGGGTCGTTCGAGAGTATCTAAATAGATACTATGTTTACATATGGATCTCCTACGTCGTTCCATCCCATATAGGATTAGGAATAGGCGTAATCGGACCTGCTTTTTCCATATCTCTTGTTATTCTGGGGACCCTATTCACCTCGTTGAGCTTCTATTGAATCGAGAAATAAAGTAGATGCCATCTTTTTGATATTTGCTATATACATAAGGCATTGCATTCTCCAGATAATTCAAATCGAAGCAATTGTATGTCAAACTCGGGCCTATATGACCGATCAATAGAAATACTCCACCTTTGTCATATATTCCATACATCACACTAGATAGATATCATATTCATGGAATAGGATGCACTTTCAAGATGCCTTGGGGGTGAAATGGTAGACACGCGAGACTAAAAATCTCGTGCTAAAGAGCGTCGAGGTTTGAGTCCTCTTCAAGGTATAATATTGAGAATGCTCGTTGAATGAGCAATTCACTAATAGACGCCTGTTGGCATTCCATCCTTCGTTCTTCTTTCAGGGCCTATCCGAAAGAGAATCCAGCACTTCTTGGTCGTGAATATCTGAATTGGTTGTTCGCTGTTCAAGAATTCTTGTTTGGGCAGTTCATACCATCCATACATAGTGTTTTGATATAAGATTTCAATTCTTCCGTGTTTCAGCAGTAACATATTGTTCCATGGAGCTAAGGCCAAAATATGGAAGAAAGAAGCGTTTCCACCACTCTATCGCCCAGTCAATTCTGTTCCACTTAATCTTTCTTTCGTAGCCACATATCTTTCCGGCTAAGGAATGAGAAATCTTTCTCCTGTTACATGAATACAATTTTCATTTCATCCGGGAAAAGCCATATTTTTCTTAACAATGTGTTTGTCATTTAATCCAATAGCGTTCCGTTAGATAGGAACAGAGTTGATAAATACTGATAACTCTCGGATAGAGTAGTAGAACAGAAAGATCCATTAGATAATGAACTGTTGGTTCTAAGTCATCTTTAACGATTAATCAACAATTCGAAGTGCTTTTCTTGTGTATTCTTGATAAACCAGCGTTTATTATGGATGTAAGAGGTTATGTTTGGGCAGTAAGAAGCCCCTTTGACATCTCTTCATCTGCAAATAATTCTCGATGTTAAAACACAGAGTCGGGGGGCTGATCTTTGAATAGGAAAAAGAGCGGATCTGCAGGGTCCCAAATTAATTGGCTTATTCGAAAAAGACCTTGTTCTTTGGAAGATCTATCTTGTGTCTTGTACTGCATGGTTTCACTCTGCAAGAAGTCCGAATCAATCTCTTGAAGCTCATCCTCTTCGTTATAAATGATCCGCTTGCCCTGAAATGACCTGGACCAATAGGGAAATCCCAATGAATTGGGCCTTTCGATACAATCAAATAGAAGCCCCAAGGACGCCATATTCTAGGAGCCCAAACTATGTGATTGAATAAATCTTCCTCTATCTGTTGCGGGTCAAGGGCTCCTTCTCCCTCCCCTTCTTCAAACTCCGATTCGTATTTTTCATAGAGAAATCTCTGATCAAAGATAGAACAAGATCCATTTTGCATCATATCTTAGGGATTCCTTGGTTCGGGCCGAAGAAGCAATGTAACTCGATCATTATCAAACGAACTGCAATCTTTTTCTGTCCGTGAAGATCCCACCAGAGCGCCTTCTATTTCTAATAGGCCATGAACTAGATCCAAATCATTCTCAACGAGTCCATAAGAAGTGATTCTGTAATATCCAAGCTTGGTGAACGGTACGATTTGAGATTTCATATGTTTATTGACTACTTGGTCAATTTTAAGTATAGTGTTGATGTTAAGAATTTCGATCTATGATTCATAGTATTGTTGATAGATGATGTGTAGTTATATTGTAGCGGCGTTACAATTAAATTCATGATAATTTTTATGTTGAGCCAATTGATATGAGGCCAATTGGAATGGTTAGATAAGACATAAAGGCGTAACTTTCATATTTTGACTTTTGTTCAAATCATTGTGGAAGATAAGCCAAAAGCGCCCCAAAGTTGTCATGGGTGTGTCGTCGTTCCTCTAGTGACATATGTTGGGAGATTGAGCATAACTCTTAACTCAGACCTTCAAATGATGTGAGGCAAATTGCAGATGCAAGCTAAGACATAGAGCTACAATTTTCATGTTTACCACTTTTTCAAATTATGACTGGAAGAGGCGTTTCGGAGGCAATCTTTGAGGCGGCTGTGCGCAGAGCGGCGCCCGATCGGTAAGAAATGACTGCCCGAGCGCCGCCGGTTCT
>NC_133323.1:11873438-11883438 GCF_012295235.1 Primulina huaijiensis | reverse complement strand
CAATTCCCGTGACACTCTTTCATTTCATAGAAGTTCATTCTTATTCTTACGAAGCAAATAGCATTTCCTATTAATTTGTCTCCTGGTCCTATTCTGTGTCTGATTTTTCATTATCCGTTGCTACGCTGTTCCCAAGGACTAGAAAAATAGAAATAGCGAAATTCTTGGGTCATCTCAATTGGTTCAGAAACCACACGTTTCTCTGGGTCATCATAGCGTACTTCCAAATATCCACTTAGAGGAAGGTCTTTTCGTAATGGATGACCCTCGAAACCATAATCTGTTGATATACGACGTAGATCCGGATGATTGATGGAAGAAACACCAAACATATCCCAAACTTCTCGCTCCCACCGGCCGGCTGATTGAAATGGACTTACTACCGGAGATATTCGTGTTACTTCGTCTGCACTGGGTTGTACACGAATGCGTGAGTTATACCGAGTACTCAGTAAATTATAGACCATTTTAAATCTTAGTTTTCGAGAGGGATAATCAACTCCGCAAATATCGATCGAAACTTGAACCCTTGTATAGGTATGCAATTTAAGAAAGCACAACAATTGAAATGGGTAGTCCTTATTGGTATCAGATCTATTCCCATGTTCCGATCTTTCCATTTTTTTTACCCATCTCTTTGGTAAAATCTCCCAACTATATTTGAAAATGAATTAATTATCCATAAAAAAAGATAAAGAAAGCTTTCTTGTAGTTCCACTTCTTGCTCTAAAAATGAAGAAAGACTTGTCAGAAATCGCCTTGGTCCAACTAAGAAAGACATGGGAATTTTAGACCGTGTCATCTCAAAGCAAGATTGTGCTTATATATGTAATTGTCTGTCTGACTTTTGATAGGTCGAAAGACAAGATCAATCATTGAAATCTCCGAATTCTGGCATTAAACTAAGCTCAAAAGTTCCTTGGCTCCCAAAAGATTTCCAGCAACTAGGCGAGGAGGGGCATCCTACTTCATTTCTAATCTAAATTGCCCACGTTCATGTGAAAAGCAGAAGAAAAAGAAGACTTTCGCTAAAGACGAGCTATTCTTTATCCCGGGATCAGAATCAGAAGGAAAGGCCAGGCACTCAGGCTACTTTAATACACTATTCTTCCCATCTTCCAAGTACTAAATAGTAATAATGAAGTGGCAGCAGAAGAATCTTATCAAAATGGATGGACTAGTTAGGTATATTCGTAGGAGTCAGCGAACAAAGATTCTATACTAGTAGAATACACAAGGATTCTCCCCCCACTATTATCGTATTATAGAGATGAGATGTCGAAAGATAGAGATAGAATCGAGACAGATCTTCTTTCTTCTATCTCTCTTGCTTGTGGCAATCATCATGTTGTGTGCACAATGTGTCTGTCTCTCATGCGAATGAGGAAAGCAAGATAACAGAGTAGCTTCCGCCCACAGAGTCCTCTCCCTTCAAAGGCTGAACTGGTCCCCGGAGGTGAAGCCAACTTCTTACTGATTGAGCATGATGACAGGCGGCAGTACTTTCTTCGCAACCTTCGCTTCAGGACAAGAAACATCAGGTTTTATTATTTAATAATATTATTGGTAAATCGATTATGCTCCTGCGGAAGTATCTACTCGTTATGGAATCTTAGATGTCAAAGTGTGGATTTCATATAGTCAAAAAAGAAGGGGGCGTGCTATATCCAAAACGTACGAAATATAGTCAATATCGTAAAGGCAGATGTAGTAGAGGTTGCAAAGCGGACGGTACACAACTTAGTTTTGGAAGATATGGCACTAAAAGTTGTAGAGCGGGTCGTCTTTCATATCGAGCCATTGAAGCAGCGCGTCGGGCTATAATCAGACACTTCCATCGTGCTATGAGCGGAAAATTCCGAAGAAATGGTAAGATATGGGTAAGAGTTCTCGCAGATATCCCTATTACCGGAAAACCTACAGAAGTCACAATGGGAAGAGGAAAAGGAAATCCTACGGGTTGGATTGCTCGTGTGTCCACGGGACAAATCCTATTTGAAATGGATGGTGTGAGTTTGTCAACTGCTCGACAAGCCGCTACATTAGCGGCGCATAAACTATGTTCGTCAACCAAGTTTGTTCAGTGGTCGTAAGCTAATTAGTTAGTGGGGAAAAAGAGGGCCGGGATTTAAAAGAATTAGGCGAAGTGTTTGTTCCTGAACGACGGAAGTGACTACTTGACTTTCGTATACTAGCTATTTGAAGATCTACCTTATCTTGCTTATTGTTGCAAAAGGCGATCCACTAGCGGTTGTAATCTGATTGATCTATAAAGTCAAGAGGGCGAGGCTCCTAGCAATGGGAGGAAAGGGGAGTGGGTAAGCGGGTTCCTTTCACTGTGAAAGTTACGGATCTCTCCCCTTCTTTTTAAGGCAAGATAGCGCTCTTCACCCGAAATGGATAGCGGAGATAACTGATGTAAAAAGGGCTTTCCTTCTCTCTCAAATGCTTCTCTCTAGCTTTCTAATTAGCTATAGAGAGCTACTTTCCTTTCCATGCTTCATGCATATCATAACATAAAGGGCGGTGATAAATTTCTATTAGGGAGTAGCGATCAATTAGAAAGAGGTTGGCATAGGCTCTTCTATGCCAATCAGAAGTTGAGGATCCCCTTACGTACGTGAAATCCTATAATGTTATGCCCACCCGCCTAATGTGCTGAAGTGGTTCATGATGATAGTCTTATGATCAGACTATTCCCAAGGAGCCTTACTGATCAAACTATGGAATGGTACTTCACTCTCTCTAGGTATTCAATTCAATCCTTTGCCCCCGCGCCAGCTTGCTCTCTCATCCCTCCCACCTTTGCCTATACCTATGCTTCTATTCTCTTCACTGGTTGATCGACGAGTCCACTAGCACCTGGAGCAGTATATGTAACTTCAAGGTATGCCACTAGACCAGGTGCTAGCTATAGAGGCTAGAAACCTTACAACGAGCGAAAGGTTGGAATTTATTTAAAAGGGCTTGGGGTCCTATTCCCATACTTGGGTGATCGGATAACTATCTCAGTGCTTGCCCAAAAGGAAAGATTGGCCACGGCCCACTGCGGGTACACTAAGTAAGCGACCCACTCTACTCTATCATTCAATCGTGACAGCCTGCCTTTCCATAAAGATCTCAATCCCAAGAAAGAAAGTAGGAATATTGGCTTGGTCTATCCCTTTGTGTAGTACAAACAAGATCTATAAGCAAATAGATTAATTCAAGGGCGACGAGACGAAGGAGCTGCTTCAAAGCCCGATGCAATTCAAATTCTTAGTCATTCGCTCCCAAAATAGGGTATTCCCCCGCCTCTCCTTCCCTATTTCTTTGGTATTGCTACCGCACCAGGAGCTGAAAGCGGTTCAAGATGAGATGTTTTGGCTCACCCAGGAATAAAAACCTTCCACACCTGGGCAGACCCGAACATGGCTTAAAAGTCATAGTTCTCTCTGTTGTCGAGGTTGCTTGCAGAGAGATAGAAGAACTAGAGTCCTTGACCTGGATAGCGGTGAATTCATTTTCATTGTGCTTCGGATACCACTTAAGAGAGCCCCGCATCGGGATAAAAAGAGAATATGGTACCACAAGCTACAAGCATAGAAAAAGAAAAATGAGTGAATTCCACATCTTGCTATTCCACAGTACATTATTCATTAGTGTGAGTCAACGGATAAAGCTCCTCAATTTAATGCTACACCATTGGGGGTTGGGTCAATTACTCTATTCTATGTCTCTCTCTGATATAGCGAATAATAAGGGAAGATTTCAATGCCAATGACCGGGAAACGTAACTATGATTCAATTACTTCTGTGTTTGGATCTTTCTGACTAAGCTACCGCTAGCTAGCAACATGAGGGGAAATGACAATCTACATATGAAAGAAAAAATTCGATGTTCGGGCAGACATCAATGTCTGGTAAGATAAGGTGGTTCACCCAAGCCAACATACTTATCCTTTCACTTGGAAGAATTCTTTATAGGTAACTATCAAAATAATGGGCCGGTGAGTGGGGAAGGAAAAGGTAGGCTTAGAACCAGCTCTAGCAAGAGAGCGAAAAAGGGAAGTAGGTCACACAGTCACATAGTATAGCTAGAGAAGAACATCCTTGCTTACCAGAGCTTCCTAGCTACCTTAACTATAGGAAGAAAAACCTCGTTAGGACGACAGCCAGAAGGGCAGGTCTTTTACTTTCTTACTTTGGATACCGGATACCCATTTCCATTAACCTGGGACGAAAGCGCCCCGATTGACATCAATTCATGATTCATGAACTCCCTTGAACGTAGCATTTATATTATAGGCTAGCGCCTTGAACTCAGATGTAACTACCCCCTCGGATCTGAGGATACCCGAAAACCTAGACCTCAAGAAAGACCTTCTTAGACGCCTCCTAACCTTCTTTCTTTTTAGTAAGGGAAGGAACTTGCTTTACGACTTAAGGTATTCAGCAACTGATACTACCTAAGGGGTTTGATAGAGACCTTTTGCACTGACCCGACTTCCGATACAACCGGAACCGGAGATACTTCCTAGATTGACAAGTCAAAATAAGAAGCACTACTGCAATCAGAAAAAGAGAAGGCAAGCAGAGCAGAAGGAGTTGAGGCAGCTATCAGTGCTTCCAAAGCAGCCAACTCAGAGCTCTTTTTTATGCCAAAATTTCTTCAGATGTTGGAGACCGATAGGCTGCATTTAATTGGGTTTTGGGGCTGCAATCTCGGTGTCTTTTTGTGCTACAATCTCATTTTTTGGGCCAAGGCTGCCCTAATTTCTGCCAGTTGTTCTTCCACTGTAAGGGACTGGAGATGAATCGGTCGTAGTCATTTCGAGTAATAAAACTAGCCCACGCTGTGAAGGGAATGAGCTAGCTGAAGCTTCTGACGATTCTGACTGAGACCTCGGTGAGGAGACTGAGTCTTCTTCTGACGGAGCCGGACTCCGACTCCTTTGGAGAAAATTTTTGATATGGATCAATCGAGGCTCCTAGCCTTTCTTTAAGGTTTTTATTCCTTGGGGTGGATTTTGGTTTAAGGATTATTCTTTGCGGTGGCAAAGGCATTTGTGAGCCAAGGCTTGCCCCTTCTTGATTGATCCTAATATCTATCGAAGCAACGAATTCAACGCTTTAGCTTTAGCCTCCTTTTCGATCAAGGGAACGTCCGTTTAGGATCCCATTTGAATGAGCAGAACAGACAGGAGCCCTCCTTTTCTATAAAAAAGGGGAAGCTTACTGATTGACATGCCAGCGAGGACAGAAGAAAGAAGGCAATTTTTGCTGTCTGCTAGCTAGTGGCATTAGCGTCTGAGGTTGATGCAAAGAGTAGAGCGAAGGCCAGTGGGGAAAGACTTGATAGACTAGATATTAAGTACTACTCTAGAAATAGGGGAAAGGATGATTCGCTCGTAAGCCCAGCTCAAACTCATTCAGAAAGTCTAGCTCGATCGATCACATGTCAGTTGACCCAATAAAAAGGGGAGAATTGCCTCCTTGAGACCCAAAACGCAGCCCTTCTCCTGGGTCTGGGCAAGTGAGTTTAGCTACTTTCCGTGTCCACGGATCATAATAAAAAACATAAAAAAAAAGAGTCAGTTTTTTTCGGAGAAGAAAGAAAGGATCGTAGGGTTGGTTGACCAGTTCCGGCTTGCTCCGCCCTCTTATTCCTGCCCCACAAGCCGTCGCTCGAACGAATCAAAGAATTTATCAGGGAATCATAATTACATATAATCAGTGAAGGGAGAAAGATTTGAAACCTACCATTTAGGTTGGGCTTAGTTCCCGAGTCTAGTTCTCAGGGAGAAAAGAGAGGCATTCCTTTCAAGTTTTGGTGCCGCTAGCATCACATCAATAGAGTTAAGGAATATGAGCCAGGGCACCCACTAGGCATCTCGCTCGGAAAGATTTTCCTATCTCTATTTGTCTCTGTTCCTCTCAGAGAAAAACCTGACATCAACCTCCCACCCACCTATGCCACAAAAGAATAAGTGGGAGTTTATTTTGATGAGACTAAATGGTCGAAGCCTGAAATGTTAATGATTGATCAAGTCGATAATTGGCCAGTTAGACCACGAATGAGTCTGCTTCCACTCATTGATTGGGCCTCTTGATCTCGCTATCATTGAATCAGTCATTCATGCGATGGTGCAATTGAATTAGCGATTGCTGCTACTCGGTCTTGATCTGCTATGGAAAAAACAGTACATTGGACTGGTAATTTAAAACCTTATGCTAGCTCTGCTTCTGCTTCCGCAGGGCAAACTGCCGAATCCTTTATCTCTCGGGATGTCACATTCATTTAGACTCTTCCATATTACTCTCCATCTTCTTTCTTTCTCATCGGCTCCATCGACATCCGCTCCTTTGTCAGTCCCCGGCCCCTAATATGGTATAAATAATGTTGGTCATCGGGCAAGACCTACATGTCCAGCCTTATGCTGATTGACTAGCAGGAAGAACTGGTTGGCCCCCTATCTATGGATAGGGGACAAAGTAGTGCTATTGCCTGCGCTTTGGGCACTATACCAGCTGAGGAAATGGACTAAAAAATCTGGGACTACACAGATGGAAGAGGGAGAGTGGGCGAGTTTCTGGAAGGGGAAGATCCCGCCTAAACTAAAGCACTGCTTTTTTTTGGCTAGCCAGACAAGACAGATTGTTAAAAAATAAAGTGCGTCTCACCAGGCACTTAACCACTGATTGCTCGTGCAAAAGCTGTGGATTCCCAGTGGAAAACTGCCTACACATTATAAGGGGCTGCCCTATGGCAAGGCCAGTGTGAGAGCTACTCATCCCTCACAACCTTCACCAGCATTTCTTTGGCCTAAACCTCGGAATATGCTCAGTTACAACTGCTGAATTATGGGCCCTGTACCATGGCTTGATGATAGCATGGATGGAGGACCATAGGAAGGTGGCTGTCACAGTGGACCCCTCTGCGGTGGTTACCTTAGTTTTGTGAGAACCATAAAGGACTAACCTACATCCCCCCTCATCAGTGCTTGCCTAACTAGAGGTCCCCTTCTCTATTGGGTGCCATCCCATTACTCGGGTGAAACCTAACAGACTAAATCTCCGGTGAGGCTCGAGAGACCATGCCCGTGACTCACGATGTCTTTCCGCCTAGAAGTAGAGCATTTAAGAAACTATCCGTCAACTAATCCTCTTTTCCATGCATGCCTGTTTAGTTAATAATGCGATCTCTTGAATTCGCTGGTAGTGAGTAAGTCAACCGAGTCTGATCTTCTTTCCCCATCCTCCATGCCCACTATTGGTGGATCGAGAGGGGTATAGATAATGGGCGCGGTTGGTTGATCAAAACCCTTCTCCCGGGGTGGATGCGTATGGAGTGGACTCCCCTCATCTACTTCATTGAATAGCCGGAAAGAGATGCAGTCGATTGGTACCTTTATCTATATTTATGATGCAATTCGTGCAATGCGATTGATTACGATCTCGATCTAGTGAATGACCCACCGACGACAATTCCCCCTCTATTAGATTACCGAATTAAAGAACGTCGTTTGTAGCGATTCTTGCTGGAAGTGGTTATGGCCGATCGACCCGAGTATAAGCAACAATGGCTAGGGAAAAATACAGGAGCAGAACCATTCATTGGAGAGACAGACACTGATCAGTCAGTTGCCTGAGTGGTGACCCGGAACCGCTTTCAGCAGCTGGTAAGCTGCTGCTGTTCTAGAACCGTGAGATTCTATTCTATATCTTGTTTTAGCTTTAACTTAACAAAAGTTTACCAAGCTTCAGTTCGAGTAGATTCTGAAAGGGGGGGTTAGTTCTTTTTTCAATCATTTCTACATTACCCCTCTTTTTAGCCTTATAAGAAGCAAAGAATGGTGATAGTCTGCAGGCTAATAGCTAAATATAGAGCTTGATGTCATATCTACCATAGTTGGTCAAAAGAAAATGGCAAGGAAAGATCCGCGTCGACTATCGAGACCTCAACAAGGCCTGCCCAAATGATGACTTCCCTCTGCCGAACATGGATATACTTACTCATCGACAGTGGTTCGAAAAGTTTACATTTATAGATTGCTATAGTGGGTATAATCAGATAAGGATGGCTCCTGAGGATGCCAAGAAGACTGCGTTCCGAACGCCTAAGGGGCATTTTTCTAACAAAGTTATGCCATTCGGGTCAAAGGGTGCTACATATCAACGAGCCATGACCACCATATTCCAAGACATGATGCACAAAGAGATCGAGGACTACGTCGATGATATAGTGGTGAAATCAGACAAAGGGGAGAATCACATTGTAGTACTGGATCGGGTCTTCGAGAGGTGTCAAGAAAATAAGATGAAGATAAACCCACTGAAATGTGCCTTCGGTGTTTCAGCTGGTACATTTTTGGGATTCGTTTTCCATCGGAACAGAATAGAGGTTGACCCTTTGAAGATCAAGGCAATACTCGAGATGCCACCTACGATTACTCTGAAACAACTAAATAGTGTCATGGGCTTGATATCCTACATTCGCTTCTTTATTCCAAACCTCTCGAAGAAAGTAAAGCCCTAGTCAGTTATAATATAATGAAAAGGGTGCCGTGTTTGTGTGGTCCGAAGAAGAAGGCTTTCCAAGCGATGAAGAACGATCTCTTGTCTCCGTCAGTCTTGATGGTGGGGAAACCCTATCATCAACTATTTTTCCACTACGACAAGTTTGCTCGGGGTGTTGCTAGTGCAGGAGGACCACGATGGTAAGGAGCGGCCTATATACTACCTTACCTGTCTCGAGTGTTGAAGCCAGCAGAATCACGGTACAGTAAAATTGAGCAGGCTTGTTTAGCTTTAGTCTTTCTTTGCGGCTGAGAAGGTTATTTTGATCACGAGGTCTGATCCGACCAGGCATATGTTGAAGCAACCGGTCCTTTGTTAAGGCTGTCCGAGTTCGACATTACGTGCACTTCTCGAAAGGCGATGAAAGGGCAAGCTATAGCGGATCTACTGGCCGAGTACCCGATCGAGTCCTCGACTGACCTATTCTATTGGTGGAGCTGCTCGACTAAAAGAAAGGGGTTACTTTTTTGATTCTTGCCGTCAGAGAATGCAGAACAGACTGCCAACGATCTGACGATAAAAAGTCTTCGCCTTGTAGACTCACTTTCAGCTAATGGGAATCTTTGTCTTTCCCTCTGTCTTTCTAGTCATAGGGGATGGGATATTTCCTATTCCCGGAATTTGCCATCCCCCCTTGTCTTGATTCTCCTCTTGTCTCTTCTTTGACCAGTGGAAATTGATTTATTTCATTTTTCCGGGTATTCTGGTCGAGAAATTCCTTTGATAGGATAGAAAACAGAGGGCTTGATGTGACGCGATTAACGGGTTTGGGAAATAGATAGAACAGATAGACTCTCTGCAACTCGGCTTCCAAGCACTGGAAGAAGACTCACTCCATTTCTCTATGATCCTTACCTACTATCCTAGCCATAGTTCTCTTAACCCTTAGGAGATGGATGATGAAACAAGTAAACCAGACCTTACAGGAGTGCTACCAATTAAAAATTCCTCACTGCACTAAGTCTCGAAGCCTGACGTTCGGGACGAACTGAACTCACTGAGCCGGGACGGAAACCCGGAGGGAAGCTCTCTTTTCCGCTGACTCCTCATAGCCTACCACTAAAGAAATGCGAAACAAGAGGTCAAACTCGGACTCACACTTTACCGGATCTAAATCTTTCTCCTATGGAAGAAAAGCTATTTGTGCATCTTACATAGTGTCCTTCTTTCCCTGTGTATGAGAGTTTATAGTAGTCAGTCTTTCCCTTCTCTAGTGGATTAATCACCATTCAATTGATCGGACTATATCAGCACTCATAGAAAGAGATCGGTAGTTAGATGTGATGACAAGGAATAACCAAAGGGATCAGGATGAATCCCATTCCTTTCTTTCTTGGTTTGTTGGTCCAATTCCAGATATCGGAACAGAGACGGAAAGCAGCAACCAGAGATCAAACTCCATAGTGGGAAATCCCATGATTTGAGCCTATCAGTATGGGCT
>NC_133323.1:11832141-11872373 GCF_012295235.1 Primulina huaijiensis | reverse complement strand
ATCTTCTTTGTAGTCCAACTTGGTATATGTATGAATTCATGTTGTCAATCTATTTTCAAGAAACTGAAGCCTATTTGAACCTGGCTTCTCTGCTTGCTTGGAATAGAGGTCTAAGCATCAAGCAATACGCGAGCTACAAGCAGCCAAGAAAAGCTAAGCTTGGCTAAGCAATTCTCATCTAAACAGATTCTATTCGATTCGCTATTCAGTGGTTACCACGCTGTCCACTAGTAATAGATAAGATAACTATCCATTTAGCTACCCACGTTTTTTCTTTCCTATCTGTCTTACTGAAGAGTGCTGGGTTTTTCTTCTTCTCTAATTGATATTTGTGTCATGCTTAAGTATGCACAAAAAGCAGAGATTTCCAGTTATTTTATTCTCGGAGGTGAAAAGAGAATTCCTACTCCTACGTTTCAGCCTAAGTCAAAGGGAAAGCACGAGGGCTGGTTCAAGGCAAGTCGAATCATATCATAAGTCGAGGCCCTATTTCACTAATATAAGAAAGGTATGCCCCTCCTTCATTCAATCAATTCATTTATTTTTGAACCTTTGCCCTTACACACGCCGCGATCTCGATGGTGTTTTGGCTTTTATTTTGACCAAGAGAACGAGCTAGACACAAAAGGTATCACCGAAAGGGGTTCAACCGAAGCCAGGTTGAAGTAGAAGATCTTTTTTTACGGTCGGCTTCTTCCTGATATCTCGCCCAGGTCAAAGACTGAATCAAGCTGTAATATCCAAGCTTGGTGATCGGTACGGTTTAAGATTTAATATGTTCATTGACTCCTTGGTTAAGTTTAAATATAGTTTTGATGTTAAGAGTTGAGATTTATGATTTATAGTATTGTGGTTATAGATGTTGTGTGGTGATACTGTAGTGTCGTTGCGAAAAAATTCATGATAATTTGTATGTTGATCCAATTGGTATGAGGCCAATTGGAGTGGTTAGATAAGACATAGTAACTTTCATGTTTTGAGTTTTGTTCAAATCATTGTGGAAGACAAGCCAATAGCGCCCCGAAGTTTGTCGTGTGTGTCGTCGTTCCTCCAGTGACATATGTTGGGAGATTGATCATAACTTTTTACTCAGACCTTCAAATGACATGAGTCAATTGGAGAAGCAAGCCAAGACATAGATCTACAACTTTCATGTTTACCAGTTTTCCAAATTATGACGGGAAGAGGCGTTTCGGAGGCAATCTTTGAGGCGGCTGTGCGCAGAGCGGGAGCGGTAAGAAATGACCACCCGAGCGCCACTGATTCTGAAAGTTTGGTATCGGACAGTATGGTCCGCGCTCGAGCGGTAATTTTTGACCGCCCGAGCGCCCAACACAGTACAAAAACGTGTTTTCGAGATTTAAATGATATAATACATGAGTTGGTCTAATTTTCTCTCATTTCTCTCCATTCTCTCGGTTCTTTCTCTCAAGGGGAGGTTAGGGTTTCATTTCCTATCTTTGATTCAAGCTTGTTGTTGGATTGTGGTGGTGATACAAGGTTCTTGTGGGTTTAAGAAGCTAAGGTAAGCTTGTGGCTTTGTTTATTCTTGGATTATGATGTTGGGAAATCTTGGGTTTGTTGATGGTGTTGGTTTTATGGATTTAATGATATGGTTGTTTGATTATTGGGTTATTGATGGTGCAATATATGGTTTATTGTTGTAGGAATTCAACCAAGAGTTTAGAATCAAGGTTTCCAAGTGTAGTAAGTGGAATTTCATTCCTTGTGCTCACATGATAATATATGTATTGTGTTTCAATGGTTTTAACATGTTATTCCCTTCCATTTGATTCATGCTATGTATTAATACACTTTGTTGTATATTAGAGGCATTTTTGTCTCAATTATGTTAAAGGGAATACAAAAGAGAATAGAGTCTTCAAAGTGTTTGTTTTAATGCCAAAGAGAGATTTCAAATGTTTTATTGGATTGATAGATACATAGTCAGAGATTGCATGCAATTAGTTGATCAACGACCATAGGCTTATATCCCGACAGAGTAATCGATTTATATCGATGGGATATAGGTACAGAGACAGAGATACTATATAGATATCAATCCATCAGAGAAAAGAGAAATACCATCGTTATTGTTATTCATTCTATGATATTCATGTTTCAGAGTTGATGGTATTTAATGTTTTCAAAGCCATGTTTTACAGAGTATGATATGTATTCATTGCTATGTAAGAGTTCCACTTGCTGAGTTTTATACTCATTTCAGTTATTTCATGTGATGCAGATAAGAGTGACGGGCCAGGATGTTGATTGGAGCCGAGGTCATATGCATAGAAGATGGAAGGAAGAAGGCTATTTTGTTAGAACTTTTGGACATGATCAAAATGACATTTTGTATTTTGATGCAACGCTCATTTGATCATGTATATAATGAAATGTATTTTAAATCCTTCTTCCCTTCAAGAAAAATTTTAAATTCCGCTGTTACTTTATGAAATAGGGTCAGAGCGTTACATTTAGTGGTATGAGAGCAACGTTCTTCGGACCAATGCATATGACTTCATCTACTTTCAACAGTCCGGGTATGTCTTCTTCATCTATGTATTGTTATTGGTTGATATGTATTGTGTGATCACATCATAGGATTTAATGCCTCCTAAGAGAAAAGCCTCAGAGGGTGAGGAATGCCCCTCATCGAGAGTTGTTGACGAGTTCGGAAAATTATTGAAAGAGCAAGCCAAGGTTCATAGTGAGCAGATCCAACAGTTGCTCCGTTTGCAAGGTACAGGTCAAGGTAGAGGCCAAGTGACAGGCCAAGTGGTTCAAGCGGTTGGAACTGATGGGATCTTTACTGATTTTAAGAGAATGGATCCGCCTGAGTTTGCAGGAAGCACTGATCCATTGGTGGCCGTAGAGTGGATTAAAGCACTTGAGGCGATATTTGATCATCTCAATTATGAAGACAAGGACAGAGTTGGTTGTGCATTATTCATGCTAGTCAAAGCTGCACGTATTTGGTGAATGCTACCAAGGTAGGTGTTGATGTTCCGGCATTGAAGTGGCAAGATTTCACGGATCTTTTCTATGACAAGTACTTCCCAGATGCACTTCGAGCTCGGAAGGTGACTGAATTTTTAGAGCTTCGTCAAGGAGGTATGAATGTTGGCGAGTACATCTTGAAGTTTGAGGAGGGTTGTCTGTTTGCCCCATATATTGCCTCCAATGACAAAGACAAGGGTTCTCATCTCATTAGAGGCCTTCGAGCAGAGATCAGGAGGGACATCAATATGTCTAAGGCTGTGACATTTAAAGAGATTGTGGCTAAGGCATTGTTAGCCGAGCAAGATGAAAAAGACATTGCCAGAGAGAGACAGGCGAGGCAGCAGTTTTTGCTCAAGGAGGTCAAGGTTCGAGCCAAAGAGGAAATGACCATTTTAAAGGGAAAGGCAAGATAGAGCCGAGTTCTAAAGCACCGACAGTTCCATCTGATCCAGAGAAGCCGTTGTGTCCCAAGTGTAGTAGGCATCATCGGGGAGAGTGCAGATTTGGTACTCATACTTGCTACCGTGGTGGCACTGCAGGCCATATAGCCAAGGATTGTCCGAGAGGCTCGAGTAAAGAGAAGGTGCAGGGTCGCATCTTCACCATGACGAAGGAAGGTATAAACCCTGATCCTTCTGTGATCTCTAGCACTATCTTAATTTCAGGCAGAGTAGCTACGACATTGATTGATACAGGTGCCACTCATTCTTTTATGTCTGAACTATTTTTGAGATCTTTGGGTTTAGTTCTTTCTATTCTTCCCCCCCAGTTTAATGTTGTATTGCCTTCGAGAGATGTGTTTTGCCCGACGTCTATTGTGTATGCGTGTTCTGTTCAAATCGATGGGCGAGTGGTTTATGCCGATTTGATTGTTATTTCGATGGTTGCATTTGATAGTATACTTGGCATGGATTGGCTATCAACTTACCGTGCAGTGATTGATTGCGTTGCTACGACGGTGAAATTTGCAGATGATGGAAATAAGGAAGGTATGCTCGCCAGTGCAGGTACTTCGCTGGTCCTTCCTTTTATTTCGTGTCTTGAGGCTAAGAAGTTGTTGTTTGGAGGTTGTGATAGATTTTTGGCTTCGATTGTTGATACGGATAGAATTGTGAAGTTGAATATTGATGATATTGATGTTGTGAGAGAGTTCTCTGATGTATTTGAGGATGATGTGCCGGGTTTACCGCCGGACAGAGATGTAGTGTTTGTGATCGATCTAGTTCCGGGTACGGTTCCTATTTCTAAGGCTCCGTACAGGATGGCCCCTACAGAGATGAAAGAGTTGAAGACGCAATTGCAGGATCTATTAGATAAAGGTATTATTCGGCCGAGTTCTTCGCCTTGGGGAGCTCCGGTTCTTTTCCTCAAAAAGAAAGACGGGTCTTTGCGGCTTTGCATTGATTATGGAGAGATCAACAAAGTGACTATCAAGAATAAATATATGTTGCCACTAATAGACGATCTTTTTGATCAACTGGAGGGGGCTACAGTGTTTTCGAAGATTGATCTGCGATCTGGCTATTATCAGTTGAAAGTTAGGGAGTCTGATATCCCTAAGACGGCGTTTCGGACCAGGTACGGTCATTACGAATTTCTTGTGATGTCGTTTGGTCTGACTAATGCTCCTTCAGTCTTCATGGATCTTATGAACCGGGTGTTCAAGCCGTAATTGGATAGCTTTGTCATTGTTTTCATCGATGATATACTGATTTATTCCAAGACCAGAGAGCTTCATGCAGAGCACCTCAGAGTCGTTCTTCAATTGTTGGGGGAGAAGAGGTTGTATGCTAAGTTGAAGAATGTGAGTTCTGGTTAGAGCAGATTTCTTTCTTAGGCCATGTTGTCTCAAAGGATGGGTTAGCTGTTGATCCAGCGAAAATAGAGGCGATACAGAAGTGGCCTATCCCTACCACTATATCAGAGGTACGCAGTTTTCTTGGTTTGGCGTGTTATTATTGTCGTTTTATTTCAGATTTTTCCAAAATTGCCCTGCCATTAACCAATTTGACGAGGAAGACTATGAAGTTTGAGTGGTCCAATGAATGCCAAAGAGGATTCCAGGACAGCTCCGGTACTTGCATTGCCCAGTGGTTCAGAGGACTTTGTTGTTTTTACAGATGCATCGAAGAAGTGTCTTGGTGGAGTGCTGATGCAACGTGGAAAGGTTATAGCTTATGCTTTTCGTCAATTGAAATACTACGAGAAAAATTATCCTACGCATGACCTGGAACTGGCAGCTGTAGTTTTCGCCCTGAAAATCTGGAGACACTATTTATGTGGCGAAAAGTGTGAAATTTTCACGGACCACAAGAGTTTAAGGTATTTGTTTTCCCAGAAAGAACTCAATATGCTGCAAAGACGGTGGTTAGAGCTTGTCAAAGATTATGATGTGACGATTAGTCGCCACCCTGGGAAGGCGAATGTTGTAGCAGATGCATTGAGCCGTAAGTCAAGTTCCTCTTTGAGTTCTATGATCTAGAAGTCGTTGTTGTTAGACTTGGAACGAGAGGAGATAGCTTTGGTGGTTCCAGGAACCATTGCTCGCTTTTCAGCGTTGGTCATTCGGGCTACATTGACGGACAGGATCCGTAGAGAGCATGCCAATGATGTACAGTTGACAGAGATGAGAGCCAGAGCAGAAGAGAGAGGTAATTCAGAGTTCGGGATGAATAGAGATGGTTTGGTGACATTCAGAGGCCGTATTTGTATTCCTGTTGCTGATGATATTCGGCGAGAAGTCTTGACAGAGGCTCATACCGCGCCATACTCGATACACCTAGGTAGCACCAAGATGTATCAAGATCTTCGTAGACTCTATTGGTGGCCAGGTATGAAGAAAGATATTGCCATGTTTATTTCTCAGTGCCTAACCTGTCAGCAGGTTAAAATCGAGCACCAGAGACCTGCTGGGACATTGCTATCATTTCCGATTCCTCAATGGAAATGGGAGCATATTACGATGGACTTCGTGACTGGTCTTCCCAGAACGCAGAAAGGCTATAACTCTATTTGGGTTATCGTTGATCGGTTGACCAAGTCAGCTCATTTTCTCCCAGTCAAGACAACGTATTCCATGAACCAGTATGCCGAAGAGTACATAGCAGAGATTGTTAGACTTCATGGTGTTCCTGTGTCGATTGTGTCTGATCGTGACCCTAGATTTACTTCAGAGTTTTGGAAGAGTTTACATAGAGCCTTGGGTACACGGTTAGCATTCAGTACAGCATATCATCCTCAGAGCGACGGTCAATCAGAGAGAGTTATTCAGATTTTGGAGGATATGCTCAGAGCTTGTACTATAGACTATCCTGGTAGTTGGGATTCCAAATTGCCTCTTGTTGAGTTCACGTACAATAACAGTTACCAGGCGACGATTGGCATGGCACCTTATGAAGCACTTTATGGCAGAAAATGTAGATCTCCCTTGTATTGGGACGAGATTGGTGAGAGGAAGATGTTGGGTCCAGAGTTGGTCCAACAGACAGCTGATGTTGTTACTACTATTCAAGAGATGATGAAGACAGCGCAGTCCAGACAGAAGAGTTATGCTGATGTCAGACGAAGGCCGTTGCAGTTTGAGATTGGCGATCATGTGTTTTTTAAGATTGCACCTCTTAAAGGTGTGATGCGGTTTGGAAAAAAGGGAAAGTTGAGTCCAAGATTCATTGGCCCATTTGAGATCTTGGACAGAGTCGGTGATCGAGCTTACAGGTTAGCCTTACCGCCAGATCTTGATAGAGTTCATAATGTTTTTCATGTCTCCATGCTCAGGAAGTATATTGCGAATCCTTCCCATGTTCTTCGCCACGAGCCAATGGATTTGACGCCGAGTTTGACGTACCAAGAGGTTCCAGTCCAGATTTTGGATAGCAAAGTTAAAGTATTAAGGAATAAAGAGATCGACATTGTTAAATTCCTTTGGAAGAATCAATTGATTGAAGAAGCCATGTGGGAACCAGAGGATGAGATGACAGAAAAGCATCCTGAGTTGTTTGCGCAATGACGTCAATTTCGGGGACGAAATTCCTCTAAGGAGTGGAGATTGTAATATACAAGCTTGGTGATCGGTACGGTTTAAGATTTAATATGTTCATTGACTCCTTGGTTAAGTTTAAATATAGTTTTGATGTTAAGAGTTGAGATTTATGATTTATAGTATTGTGGTTATAGATGTTGTGTGGTGATACTGTAGTGTCGTTAAGATTAAATTCATGATAATTTGTATGTTGATCCAATTTGTATGAGGCCAATTGGAGTGGTTAGATAATACATAGAGGTGTAACTTTCATGTTTTGAGTTTTGTTCAAATCATTGTGGAAGACAAGCCAATAGCGCTCCGAAGTTTGTCATGTGTGTCATCCTTCCTCCAGTGACACATGTTGGGAGATTGATCATAACTTTTTACTCAGACCTTCAAATGACATGAGGTCAATTGGAGAAGCAAGCCAAGACATAGAGCTACAACTTTCATGTTTACCACTTTTCCAAATTATGACGGGAAGAGGCGTTTCGGAGGCAATCTTTGAGCCGGCTGTGCGCAGAGCGGGAGCGGTAAGCAATGACGGCCCGAGCGCCACTGATTCTGAAAGTTTGGTATCGGACAGTATGGTTCGCGCCCGAGCGGTAATTTTTGACCGCCCGAGCGCCCAACACAGTACAAAAACGTGTTTTCGAGATGTAAGTGATATAATACATGAGTTGATCTCATTTTCTCTCATTTCTCTCCATTCTCTCGGTTCTTTCTCTCAAGCGGAGGTTAGGGTTTCATTTCCTTTAATTTCCTATCTTTGATTCAAGCTTGTTGTTGGATTGTGGTGGTGATACAAGGTTCTTGTGGGTTTAAGAAGCTAAGGTAAGCTTGTGGCTTTGTTTATTCTTGGATTATGATGTTGGGAAATCTTGGGTTTTTTGATGGTGTTGGTTTTATGGATTTAATGATATGGTTGTTTGATTATTGGGTTATTGATGGTGCAATATATGGTTTATTGTTGTAGGAATTCAACCAAGAGTTTAGAATCAAGGTTTACAAGTGTAGTAGTGGAATTCATTCCTTGTGCTCACATGAAGTATATGTATTGTATTTCAATGGTTTTAACATTCTATTCCCTTCCACTTGATTCATGTTATGTATGGATACACTTTGTTGTATATTAGAGGCTTTATATGTCTCCATTTTATAAAAGGGAATGTCAAAGAAAAGAGTACTCAAAGTGCTTGTTTTAATGTCCAAAAGAGATTTCAAATGTTTTATTGGATTGATAGATACATAGTCAGAGATTGCATGCAATTAGTTGATCAACGACCATAGGCTTATATCCCGACAGAGTAATCGATTTATATCGATGGGATATAGGTAAAGAGACAGAGATACTATATGGATATCAATCCATCAGAGAAAAGAGAAATATCATCGTTATTGTTATTCATTCTATGATATTCATGTTTCAGAGTAGATGGTATTTAATGTTTTCAAAGCCATGTTTTACTGAGTATGATATGTATTCATTGCTATGTAAGAGTTCCACTTGCTGAGGTTTATACTTATTTCAGTTATTTCATGTGATGCAGATAAGAGTGACGAGCCAGGATGTTGATTGGAGCCGAGGTCATATGCATAGAAGATAGAAGGAAGAAGGCTATTTTGTTAGAACTTTTGGACATGATCAAAATGACATTTTGTATTTTGATGCAACGCTCATTTGATCATGTATATATTTTTGATTATATATTGAAATGTATTTTAAATCCTTCTTCCCTTCAAGAAAAATTTTAAATTCTGCTGTTACTTTATGAAATCGGGTCAGAGCGTTACACAAGCTACATGTGAATATCAGAGGTTACAGATATGATAGACTTAAGAATACCTACCAGAAAGACTCATCCAATCCAAAATTCTGTACAAAAAAATACAAGATTTTTATTACTCGACCAAACATCAGGAGAAGCAAATACAAGGGGTACACTAATAAGTAAGATTGATGAAGTAGAAATGAATACAAAAAAAGAAAAATGTTATAATAGGACGGAAGACTGATCAGATACCTTTCGACTGACAGTGCTTTCAAGGCATAGCGCAATCTCGTGAAGAATATCATATAGTAAGATAAGTGAATCCACGTAATGTTAAGAATTTGCCCTTAGACAAAAAATAACTATCTTATTTCCCATGATTTTTTCTTGGTTAGACCAAGTTTCAAATCAAAGTCTCCTTTTTTGGGAGCAGAACTACATACAAAGGTCTGCTTCATGAACAACGAACTCTATAACCTGGTTCTCTCTTATTTATTTTCGTTAATTGCGGTTATCGTACTGCCCACCACTATTTGGATTATTTCCAGTAGTCGTATTTTTTGTCGGTTTCGCTCCATAAACCACGAGAATTTCCAGGAGCGGGTTCGGGAAAGTATTGAGGAAACGACCATTGAACGGGTTTCTCAAATCCTCGAGGATCTGTTTCCACAGTAGGGGATGACTCCCACTCGGAATGCACCCTTTCCGAGGGTAATTCAGCACTCGCTGAATGGAGTGGAAGAGTCTGAACGCTTAAGTCATCTTGCGAACATTTACAATAGCTTGGTAGAAAACGGGATCCAGAGCCTCAACAAAATTGTTCAAGTTTTCATTTATATGATGGGTGGTGGGGGATAATTAGCGGACCCACTTAGTTATGTATTATTATAAGCTAAAGAAAGATTCGTGGACCTAATGATGGCCTTTTTGATCTCATTCGTATTCTGATCGAAGAAAGAAGGGCAGATTTAGCTATCTTTTTGAAGTCGATAATTCACAGTGCTTATTATATATATACTTTCAAATCCAACTCATGTTTCTACTCTATTTTCATTACGAAAATGTCTCACGTCAGGATCCGTTGCTCAAACCGAATCAAGCCAACGTTATGAAAGTTCCTGGATTGTGTAAAATAAGAGTAGTACCAAAGGCAACACCTTCTACAAAAAATGTGAAATTGGCTATGGAGATTTCGTGCGGTCAGAAATTAATACAGACACAAAGGTGTTCGACAGGAAAGTCGTTTAGATCCAATCCGGGGTCAAATAAAGACAAAAAAGGATATGTCAGTAACCTAGCACGACAAAACACTCTCCGAGGGCGTGGTTTGTATAATTTTTTGGTCAGAATCTCCACAGTAATGTCTCTATTAGATTCTCCTGTCGAAATACGGGAAAACTCTATTCAATTCTCGATGGAAACGGAGTTTTGTGAATTCTCCCCAGAACTGGAAGATAATTTCGAGATCTTCGATCATATTCGAGGGTTCAATGTGACTATTGTAACTTCGTCCAACACACAAGATGAGAATTTATCATCGTGGAACGGCTTTTTGCAAAAAGATGAGGGGGAAACTCAGTAAGATGTCGGAGAAGCGAAATATACGAGATCGCAAACGTAGATTGCTCGCGGCTAAATATGAATTGAGACGAAAGCTTTATAAAGCCTTTTGTAAAGATCCTGATCTTCCTAGTGATATGCGGGACAAACATCGTTATAAGTTGTCCAAATTGCCAAGAAATAGTTCTTTTGCACGAGTAAGAAACCGATGTATTTCCACGGGTTGCCCTCGTTCTGTATATAAGTTCTTTAGAATTTCTCGTATCGTTTTTCGTGGATTAGCATCTCGAGGTCCTTTGATGGGCATAAAGAAATCGTCTTGGTAGCAACTACCAAGAAAAGGGTTAGCAGCTAGTCTACAAGCAAGGTAAGTAGGTCGATTACCGGCCGGCTTTGGCACGAAAAGACCTAACGGAGTAATCCCTTGACCTCGGATCGGAGATGCTAACAGGGCGGGAATCGAAGTGGGGGACCCCTCTACCGCCTCTGTATATCTCCTGTCAAGTATGCTCCCCATACATAGACTACGTACAGGGTAGTCCTTTTGTAAAGATAGAATATCACCACGTGAACATAACATGTTGTTGCGAATGTAATTCATTCCCGAGGTATCGACCACTATGGATTACATTTGGATGTGGGACGTGAAGGTTCTTTTAGAGTGGTTTGCAAATACGTGCAGTGGGCCCTATGGAAAAAGCTCTCTGCTAGGCTGATTTCAAACTTTTGGGAGGCTGTATCGGGTTCTTTTTGATATGTGCGCGAGAATGCGCATGCATTCCGATCAATCCGAAATAAGGACTCTTTGGGCTCCATTGTTTTCTACCCTGAAAAAGATCTCTACTGTGAGTAGGAATCTATTGATATGTGGGGGTCTAAGGGGGGGCCGGTTTTCGTGGATCTAGGCATGGTTTATGCCATGATCAGTATAGGTGTTCTTAGTGACCGCTTTTCTAATGGTAGTCGTTTCAGTGGGTCCATGTATGGGAGCAGACTGTTTTCAGTATCACTTACTGGTCCATTTATCTGGGGGTAAGACTGAAGAGTGGCATGCCGGTACGATTGGTCGATTCGGATTGATACTCTAGTTAGCTTGAAAGGACTTCAACTTTTAGAGAGAGAAAAAGACCTCGTTTCCGATTGGCTCTGGTTCGTTTACCATACCCCATAATCTATTTTTACTTTTTGTTAAAAAGGACCGATCCTTTTGTGCCAGTACTGTTATGAGAGGGAGTGTAGACCGCGCGGGAAAAGGACCGAATCCGTTACTGCTATGTATATCTTGTACTCATTCTGTTCATTTTTGTACAGCTCCTTAGTCTTCGATCGCCTCGGTTATCTAGCCTATTTTTGACCATTTCTTTACTTATGTAAGCCGCAGTTTTTTAATGCTGCGTATAAGCACAACGGATGGTCGTAGAAGGCGGGTTGAATCTCTTTTTTAATGGTTAGCAGAGCCACCCCTTTCTTCTTACTTTACTTTAAAGCTGTGACACTTTACTATCTGGTGACTGATTCAATCATACGCCGGATCTAACAATGCTACTTTCATTTTGGCCTATGATGATAGACTCTTTCCCGAATTGCTTTCTTCATACATCTAGGGTTTTCTCTTAATCAATTTTTGGAGGCCGATTTAAGTTAAGAAAATTTTTTTAGCGGGATGACAAGATATTTTTTAATTTTTAGTTATACAAAAACGAAGGGCCTTATTACGTGGGTCAACGTATATAATCAATAACTTGATGAAGCAATCAATTCCGATTAAGAAGACCTACTTCTCCACCCTGTGGAAGAATAGAATCATAAAAGCGAGGCGATCGGCAGTGAGCAGGAGGAAGAGCAGTCCGTACCACAAGTGTGCGTTCAGCGATTCTTATATCAAGCTGATGACGCAAGAAATGATAGCTTCTTTACAATGAAGATAGTTCCTAAAGACAAGACGGAGTGGAGTCCCCAAGGAAAGCTTTCTTTATATAATACTTGAAGCTGCTAGTGCACTGTACTGGACGTAGGAAACTAAAAACCTCGGCTCACTCGTCAACTGTTATCATGACCTCTATCATTTCTAAGGGGCAGGGCTCACTGAGATGAGAAAAAGCTATCCAGACAGACGTCATGGGGGCGAAGGCGGAGACTAGCTTTCGAGCTGAGCTTTCTACTCTCAGGCTTCCGTCTAAGAAAAGGAGGAGGGTTCCTCGAAATGAACTGAAATAGGTTAGGCAAACCTTTATCCGACCAAATCGCTCAGAAGGCAACTATTCATCAGAACTACGACAATGAATGGGATAGGGAACATGCTTCGACTTGGAGACAAGACGGCTGGCTGTGATTGTGGAAGTAAGACCATATGAATGCCAGTGTGGTAACTAGCCACGGGAGACTCCTTTCACTTCAGATCAGAAACGGATCCTATGTCATTCGACGGTGGCTCCAAACCGGAAAAAAAACATAACCAGTCTTTCCACGGGTATGGAATTCCAGGAAAAAGACAAGGCATATAACTGGAGTTCTCTAAAAGGACATACCAGGCAAGCAAGCAAGCAAATGAGCAATCCGCTTTCAAGCTTCAGTGTGAAAGTGAACGCTAGGGAAGAGAAGCTTTCAGATCTTTGTTTTGACACACTCAAAGAACATATTAGTAATAAGATAATGGAACTACTTCAATCATTTTATGGAGCAACTTCTAAATATTTATAAAAATTTTACGAAAGAGAAGATACAAAGCGCCGAATTTATCCAAGTACTCTATTTATCAATTTTTTGATACGATTTTATTTTAGTTAGGGGTGTTACATCAAGCAATCTTTTTTGGCCACTATGATTTTATGTTAAAGTGAGAACTTTTGGGGAAAAGAAACCAACCTCTAGGAACAGGAGCACCAAGTTGGTATGGAAGAACTGCTTCGCAGCGGGAAATCCATCCCTATATAAGTTCTCGGACGAGGTTCTATTCTTGAATTGAAATGAACAGAACTTGTATAGGCGGAACGCGCCCGCATAGGAGAGCAGAGGCGCCATCCGTACTAATTTCATCCCAACCAATAAGGCGGGCTAGTCCCCGGGGATCAAAATTTTCCTTGATCGTTCCCAGGTCTTTTATTTCATTTTTTTCGCCGCGGTTAGGTGCTTTAACATTCGAAAACATTGAACTCAAGGAGCAACCCATACATAAGGAAAAGCATGAATGAAAGGCTAAGACCATAGCGAAAGGGACAAGAATGCGACAGTAGCATATAGACTAAGGAGATAAAAGATACATCCATACAACAGGAGAACGAAGGGAATATGGGGGACGGGATAAAGCAATTCTCCTTCTTTTCTTTTCCGAGGGGTTAGAGAAGGATAGATGCTTACTAGACATTCGCGGAAGACAAGCCCCATAAAAGATAGACAGGGCACAACATTCTGTCAGAAGTATTGTGGGCATTTTAAAAGCAACACAGGAAAAAGGGTCTGAACTAGCCAAAGGACTGGGGTGCGTTAACTTTCGGGATTAGGACGATGAAGGTATGGTTGAGACTCTCCTCCAACAATGCTGTTGTGAAGGCTTTTTACTAAACTCCTGACACTCTCTTTCCCAGCACTTCTGGGAGTGGTAGAAAAAATGCTGAAAACCGTCTGAAGGGGCTTTCTTTAAAGGCTTCCATGGCGAAGACCGCCTTTTCTTTTTTACTTAAAGTCCTGGTGGGAACTGCTGTGAAGAAGTCCGAGCATACCATTAACTATGCTATATGATGAGCCATATGCAAACCGAACCGTTGGAAAAACCAACGCAAATAAATATCTTATTTACTTTCTCTCGCCCTACTTCTAAAGATAGATAGAAAAGGTTGGAGAGAGTGGCTTTATGAAATTATCTCCTTTTATAATTCCACACACCTTTGCTCTCTTTCACTGAGGAGGAAAGAATAATCTTCCAAGGCGAGCAGAGAAATTTCCATTAGATTCCATTCCTAAACTTGCTTTCTTGCAGCAAGATGATCAGTCCGAAAGTGTTGGAGAAAAGAAAAGAGAAAGCGGTAAAAAAACCTCTCTGATTCGGTCACCGAGTAGTCGGACGACTCTTCAGTAACCCAGGATGACCCGACCCCTTCGACGCTTCTTTCGCTCTATACCCTCTCCATCCTTCTACGGTGGAAGAAAGGGTACTACCAATTTCTATTTATAGTAGGGCCCCAGAATGCCAAAAGGTGGGGGAGCAAGAGTTGTCACGATATAAAAGAGAAATAAATGACTATAAGGAACCAACGATTCTCTCTTCTTAAACAACCTATATCCTCCACACTTAATCAACATTTGATAGATTATCCAACCCCGAGCAATCTTAGTTATTGGTGGGGGTTCGGTTCGTTAGCTAGTATTTGTTTAGTCATTCAGATAGTGACTGCGTTTTTTTAGCTATGCATGACACACCTCATGTGGATCTAGCTTTCAACAGCGTAGAACACATTATGAGAGATGTTGAAGGGGGCTGGTTGCTCCGTTATATGCATGCTAATGGGGCAAGAATGTTTTTCATTGTGGTTCACCTTCATATTTTTCGTGGTTTATATTATGCGAGTTATAGCAGTCCTAGGGAATTTGTTCGGTGCCTCGGAGTTGTAATCTTCCTATTAATGATTGTTACAGCTTTTATAAGATATGTACTACCTTGGGGTCAGATGAGTTTTTGGGGAGCTACAGTAATTACAAGCTTAGCTAGCGCCATACCTGTAGTAGGAGATACCATAGTAACCTGGCATTGGGGTGGGTTCTCCGTGGACAATGCCACCTTAAATCGTTTTTTTAGTCTTCATCATTTACTCCCCTTTATTTTAGTAGGCGCCAGTCTTCTTCATCTGGCCTCATTGCATCAATATGGATCAAATAATCCATTGGGTGTACATTCAGAGATGGATAAAATTTCTTTTCACCCATATTTTTATGTAAAGGATCTAGTAGGTTGGGTAGCTTTTGCTATCTTTTTTTCCATTTGGATTTTTTACGCTCCTAATGTTTTGGGGCATCCCTACAATTATATACCTGCAAATCCGATTTCCACCCCGCCTCATATTTTGCTGGAATGGTATTTCCTACCGATCCATGCCATTCTTCGTAGTATACTTGACAAATCTGGAGGTGTAGCCGCAATAGCACCAGTTTTTATATGTCTGTTGGCTTTACCGTTTTTTAAAAATATGTATATACGTAGTTCAAGTTTTCGCCCGATTCACCAAGGAATATTTTTGTTGCTTTTGGCGGATAGCTTACTACTAGGTTGGATCGGGTGTCAACCTGTGGAGGCACCATTTGTTACTATTGGACAAATTTGTCCTTTTCTTTTCTTCTTTCACACTCCAACAGACTCTCTTAATGGATAGGGTTATCTTACTTTCTATGTCAACCTTGTACACCTTCCAATAGATCTCTTGAGCTTTTTTCATTACACCCCCAAGGAGAAGAATGTCCTGCTTCATATAGTCTAACAAGCTTCTTTTTTTCATTTCAATATTTGACTGTGTAATCTCATCATACGGGATAGAGCCTTTTTGGCCTAGACCTAGGCATAGATTCTTAGCTAGGGATTCCAGTTTGCCAGGGAGTAGATTGAAGGAGTCTCTGAAATGGAATAACAACTTCTTATTAGAATAGACTAATAACTCGTAAAGCCTATGGTTCATCATTAGTGGTTTTAGCTTGTAGTTCTTGTGATGACATGCTAGGTGGTTAAGCAATAGAATTCCATCGAATCTAGAAAATTTGTGGAAGTAAATAGTGAAACATGATTCTTCTTGTCTAACTATCGTTGATATCCGACATACAAAGTCATAAAGTACCTTAGTACTCTTTTCCTTAAAGGAATCCAAGATCATTGAGTAGTCTTCACTGAAGTAGGTTTCTATCATAATATCATTGAACTCTTCACCGGGACGAACCTGCTTCAGATCTGCTGCATAAGGCTTATGAATGTTATCGATCAGTAGTGTCTCAGTATCGGCTACTATGAAGGGTTTCAGCTCTGTCCTACATGCTTTGAGTTCAGTGATATGGCTTGGATAACTACACTGACGATTTTTTATCTCTTTTGCTCTCATAGGCTCGATCTCACTAAACCCACCTTCTATCATTGATGAAAGTATGCGATCTCTATCCTCTAAAGATAGGGATGTCCTATCCTTCTTTTTACCTTCAATATAGACTCGGATCGTAATTCGAACTATATAATCTCCGTCGTAGATTTCACTATATTTATTAATATATCGATATGTATAAGCATACACCTCACTCATTGGAATCAAAACACCATCTTGAGTTGTCAAGGTGATTGCTTGACCAAGCGTAAATGTGACCTCCTCGGAGTATGAGCGTTTCATGGTATATAATATTGTGAACTTTGCGTAACTTTCTATCGTTGGGTAAGAATACTGGATGATGAGATCCATGATTGCACTACTGAGTAGGTCAATTTCGTTAACAAGAGGGGAAGGCTCAATGAAGTGATGTGATGCTATGATTAACCCTGGATGTGGATCTTGGTGGGTACGAGAAAAGCATTGGATAAACGATGTGTACCCCGAGCTAAATAGTTGTTACCAGTATGAACCAACTGTTGCTAAAGATTGGAAGGTTGCTAATGTTGATAACACAGGATACGGAGAAGATATCCAAATATAAGAACTAGAAGAAAGATCTCGAACGAACTGAAAAAGAAAAAGGTATGTGGAATGGAGTTCTTTATTTGACTCCTCCCCTACGAAATGAGCACTCCGAGAATGTATCTATTGATAAGAGACACCTGGGACTATCTGCATACAAACATTCAAGCAATGAAACGAGCTTACGCATGCGAGTGAGTGGTAGAAGCAGGAACAACTGGTTCAGCTAACGAACAAAGTTTGACCCTTTTGATTTTACCTACCAGGCATTAGATTGTTGCTGGCGGAATGTTTGGTTTGTGCAGCCCATTTTTCAAAATGGGATCCTCTAGTGTTGCCGGAGGGACCAATCACGAGGGGACGGATGAATAGATTTAAGGAAGCATGGCATATATTCAAAAGCAATCGAGAGGAGCTTGCAAGCAATGTTCTAAGCCTCGAAGGATTCGTGATGCATTGGAGTGAGCTTGAAGGCCATTTGGATGCTATTAAGAGTGGAGCAAGTTGGATGTACCAGCGGCACAGCGCCCAGGTTCAAGCGCCGCAGCGCTGGTAAAGATGGACTAGCGCCTAGGCGCCACTTTCTAGCACCTACGCGCAAGTCCATGTGAACCTGTAGCACCTAGGCGCTACAGACTGGCGCCTAGGCGCTGAAGGTTTTGGATCAGCGCCGCGGCACTTGGAATGTGGAAAAACTCGATTTTACCTTATTTTGTGGATTAGAAAATTTAAGAACATTATCTTTTCATATATTTTGATTTTGGATGTATATTTGGAAAAATTCTGAACATATTTTTCAGATTATTGAATATTGAATTGAATTGTTCTTGAGTTTTCTCTCAAACAACCAAAAGGTTTTTTCTATGTTATCAAAAATCAAACTTATCAAAGTTTATGCTTTGTGGCATTTGTCACGATCATAGGATTGTTCTTTGAAGGTTCGTTAGAGTTTTCGGTTGTTTTCATTGTGATTCTTTAATACTAAACCTCGTAGTTTAGGGGTAAAAATCATGCACACACTTGATTCAAAAGATCGGGACACAACACGAATCCTTTTTAATGATATTGAGTTGAGGGCGCAGTTCGAAATAATCTTGTTTGCTTTTCGTTCGTACGTGGATTCATATCATTTGGTATCAGAGCTTTGGCTCATTGAATTCGAGTAAGTTTATCTTTCTTTCTATTATCAGATATGTTTATTCCATCGTTCTTTTTTCAGATGTGTTTTTGTTTTATCGTTCTTCGTCAGTTTCTTGAATTTTGGTGATTTTTTTTGTTGAGATTTTCGAGTTGCACTCAGCCTTGCAAAAAAATAAAAATAAAGGAGTACCAAAATTCCGAAAATTCACCATTATTTTGTTTTTGTATTTTGTTCTATTCTCTTGTGGGAGCCATATTAAAGTGCCTCTCACAACCAACAAAAAAAAGTGCTATTATTTAGCATTGAATCTTGTTCTTATATCTATTGTGAGTCCTATTCAAATCACTCACAATAAAAAAAAAACATATTTGTGCTATTATTTAGAATTGAATCTTGTTATTATCTCTATTGTGAGTCCTAATCAAGTGACTCTCACAATAAAAAAAAACATCTTCAAATTTATTGTCTATGCAGTCCAAGTGAGTCGATCACAATTGTTCACGAGTTGAACTTGATCGTTTGATATATAAAAGTACAAAGCTTGAGCACACCTTTGAGAGAACTATGAAATTCGAGTGAAAATACTTGAGTGCGAGTGAATTTCTTTGGAGTGACCGGTGAGTATTTATAGTGAGCAAAAAAAAAGAGAGAATAGTGCAATTTTCTTTGGTGTGACCATGAGAATTTGGATGAGGAATATTCTATTTTGTTTCTGCTAACGTTTCTTATTGGTACAATGTCCGAAAAAAATTGGAGAAGAAGGTAGGAGAGAGTTCGAACCAAGGTTTATCTAAGGTCCAAATGGAGGCGTTGTTTAGACACTTCTCTAGGATGATAAGGGCCGAGTTGGAGCCATTACAGAGCGGTTGTATAAGATTGAAGTTAGTACTAGTGGGGATAAGTATAAGCCTAAGGATTTGGGTAAAGGAGAAGACGAGGAGGAATATGATTTGGGAGGAGACGTGGAGAGCAAAAATGAGAATTGGGGTAGGAACAGACAAGGTAGAGAGTTTGGTAGAGGAAGAAGAGAAGCCGTATGGGGTAGACACAATGATGGGAATAGGGAAGATGGTAACATGGGTAGTATTAAGCTGAAGATTCAATATTTTCTTGGGAAATCTGTCCCTGAAGTATATTTAGAGTGGGAAAGGATTAGAGTTTGTGTGTTTGAATGTCACCACTACTCCGAACAAAAAAGGTTAGGTTGGCGGTGGTTGAATATCTAGACTACGCTCTCATTTGGTGAGATCAACTAGTAACAACTAGGAGGAGATATAATGAGAGGGCCGTTGAAACTTGGGATGAGATGAAGAGGGTCATGAGAAAGAGGTTTGTGCCCAACCACTACAATAGAGAGATATTTAAGAAGTTGCAGAATTTGAAGCAGGGTGCGAGGAGTGTCGAGGACTACTAAAAAGAGTTGGAATTAGTCATGATTAGGACAAATATGGAGGACGATAGAGAGGTTACGATGACACATTTTCTTTGTGGTTTGAACAGGGAGATTCGAGATCAAGTGGAGCTCAGGCACAACTTGGATCTAGACGAGATGGTGCAAATGTCCATAAAGGCCGAGAAACAACTGAAAAGGCGAGGAGTTGGCCGCACCACCCAAGTGGGAAGTGCATCAACGTCTTGGAATTCCAATGTTGCTACACGTGAAGAAGGCAAGGGGGTGGCCAATCCCAAAGCAGAAATTGAGCAAGATGTGCCTAAACAAAGAGTGCAAGGTAAATCTAAAACTCCTATTAATTGTTCTAGAGATATCAAATGTTTTAGGCTTCAGGGAGTTGGCCATATCGTTAGGCAATGTCCTAACAAAAGAGTAATGATAATGAATACTTATGGGGATTATGAATCTCAAAGTGATGAAGATGGAGATGTTGATAATGATAAGATGCCTGAGTTGGAGGATCATGTTGAGGGATATGAGGCGGTTGTCGGTGAAGGGTTACTAGGCGTATCATGAGTGTCCAAGTAGAGGAACGAAGTGAAGAATACAGTGTCTTCCTATCCTGTAGCTATGTAGCTAAGAGTTAAGAGTTAATGTGTTACTATCCTTATAGGTATCTTAATGGGGCTTTATAGGACTTATTAGGGCTTCCTAAAGAGCTATAAGAGGGATATAAGGACTATTAATTGATTAGATGGAAGTTCTTGTATTTACGAGACCGTAGGCACCCCGTAGGGGGGACGAGGGCCAAGGCTCTGCCTCGGTCCACCACCGGAGGGGATGACCAATCAGAGGGGAAACTTATTCCATACTAGGCGCTTTGTAAACAAAAGGTTTATAATCTTATTATAGATGGATGGAGTTGTACCATTGTAGCTAGTTGTGAGATGGTGGATAAGTAGAATTTACCTACTTTAAAACAACCTCAACATTATACGCTACAATGGTTGAATGATTGTGCCGAGGTGAAAGTAAATAGGCAAGTTTTAGTTGCGTTTTTTATTGGGAAGTACGTGGATGAGGTGTTATGCGATGTTGTGCCAATGCATGCTTGTCATATCTTGTTGGATAGACCGTGGCAATACGATAGGAAAGTGACACATGATGGTTTCAAAAATAGGTACTCATTTGTCCTAAACACAGAACCGATTATATTACTTCTCTTGTCCCCAAAACAAATATTGGAGGACCAAATAAAGAAAAGAATAAGAGATGAGGTCGAAAAAAAGAGTGTTCAAAAAAGTGAGATGACTTTAAAAAAAGAAAGAGATATGGTCGAAAGAAAGAGTGAACACAAGAGAGAGATGACCATAGGAAGAAAAAGGGAAGAAATGATGAGATGAAAGAAAAATGAAAAAAGGCCAAAGAAAAGGGGAAAAAAATGATTTGATGGCCCAAAAGAGTGAGATAGAGATTTGATTATTCTTGCATAAACCCTTTCATGTACCTTTGTACAAAGTGTTTTATCTATATTGTGATGATATAGCTGGTTCAATCCCGAGCATTTCTATTTCTTATTTCCATGATTTTGGAGTTTTCATGATGAGAAGACAAACGAGTCTTGTTGAAGAGAGAACCCAAACGTTTGAGCCGCGAGAATACAAGTGCAATCGTGATGAGGTAAGGTTAGTTGCCAACGCGACAACCATGAGGTATGATTTGCTTCCTTATCTTGATTCTATGTGGTTTTCTCTTCAAGAAATTGGAAAACATGTTTCAAATCTGATGGTTAAGGGGCCGGATGTAATTTTCTCCTCATTCTTCGATTGTTATGGATTTGAGAATATTGATAAATTGCATGTACCAATTATGATGTTGGATTCCTCACGAGTTACTAAGTTGGTGGGATTTGTTAGTTACAAGAGTTTATATACATTAGACTTAAATTCTTTTGATGGGAAAAGGAATTGTATGGATCATAGTGTTTTTCTTAATGCGGAGTGAATGAGCTCATTAAGAATGAGAAGTATTGATTTTAGCTCATTTCGATAGGAGTGAGGAGTTCATGATCAAGTGAAAATCGAACGGGCCCATTTGTTATAAGTCTTAGGCGAAGTCCGAAAGTGGCGAGATTGCTCAAGTTGAAAGAATAGATAGTACGGTTTAGTAAAGCTCATGAACTATTTAATCTGATTCACAATCCATTCCAATCTAAGTTATGTGGGCTAGTGAGCTAGTTTAGGTTCGAAGACAGGTAACTCAATCTCCGTAGTGGAATAGGGGGTTGCTTGTATGCTTTGTTCAGACAGCATAGATTCATAATCTGAGTCTTTATCCTCCCCTGCCAATCCGATCAAGCCCAATCCCCTAATGATTCGTCCTCCATGAGTGGCACCTGTCTTGAGGAATCCCTAACGAGTGATGAAAAACCATTGAGGTAACCACCGGAGCCCAGGGGCAAGACTGATGTAATGCGAAGCGCTCTCCAACAACCACTTTCTAGTAGCCTTGTTTTAAGGAACTGTCTTAGTGGGGCTCATTGAACACTAACTTAATCTGAAAGGTGCGATAGTTTGTTAGTGAAGATTAAGCCACGAACTAGCCTCCTCTCCTTCCTCCAACAAGCCTACTTTACCCTTACTAGCTACAGCTTCATAGAAGACTGACTACAAGTTTCCATCGATCGGCATCTCATTTCCATTGGGGCTGCTGCTTTCCCATTGTAACGGCGGTAGAGGCAACCTACGGTCAAGTAGGGGTAAGGAAGCACCTTCTATAAGATAATTGGCTTGGTTCTCTCTATATAAGATTCTTGTACTACTCGTCAACTGGTAAGGCTAATAATGAGTGGGCCTTTAATACTTTGAAGAGAACCCATTAGTTGCAGCCTACAATTCACCAAATAAAGAAGAGTCAAGCTCGGCAATGTTGGTGTCAGTGTACAAAAGTTTTCAGTAGTCTACTGCCATATCCTTTATTTGATTTTTATCATTACACGAGGTGCCATTGCTCTTCTTTAATGCAACCGCTGGAGATAGTGCATAAGCTTCATCCAGTGATGGTTGTGCCTGTGCCGTTTGGAAGGAAGGTTATGAAAATATTTATTTTAAAGTCCTATGCCTTTTTTTAAATAAAATAAAAGGGGTCAGAGGCTAAGGATTTAGATTTGTACAGTGGAGTACAGATTCCAGCTAACCGACGTGGTAGAAAATTAGGGTGTAAATTCGGGTGGATCGAGTGGGTCGGGTCAGGTTGAGCAATAGTACTATTCAAAAATTGCTCAAGATGAACCCGAGCCAACCCGAAAACTCACAACCCGAACCAACCTGATCAACCTGTATAACCCGATTTTGAATTTTTTATAATTTTTTTTAAAGAAAATTAAATAAAATTTTTAAAAAATTGATATTTTAATTAAAACACATAATAACAAAATCTCCTTCATATATATAATTTAAATTTGAAAGTCTAATCATAGAAAAATAAAGTATATTTAGTAAATCAAATAAATAATTGTCTAAAAAATAAAAAATGTTCAAAATAAATATTAAATTATGAAATTGTATAATATAAATATACAATAAATATTTTTTCAGACATACAATATTTAAAAATGTAGGCCATATTTATTAATTATTTCTTTTTTAAAAAAAATTAAATCCGAACCCAACCCAACTCGATCATTTTTTTCGGGTCAGCTATCGGGTCCAACCCGATCTGACCTGAACCCGAAAAATCCAAACCAATCCTGATTTTTTTCGGGTTGAACCATGTCGGCTTGATGGGTCGTGTCTGATTTTGACACCCATACAGAAAGTTCAACTCGGGCTTGAAAAGCACTTCCTTCCACTCGCTTTACAAGGGCCTACCGGACTATCGGCTTAAGATAGTCATCTTCCTCTCCCTTTTTCACTCGCGTCTTTTAGTCATGTAGCTTTCCTCGGTTGAAAAAAACCGCTTATCGGGCTGCCTACCTTTCCTTCTTTTTTGTGGCCTAGCTTTGATCTGTAGGATCTGAGGCAGAGGTTTTCGTTGCTTGCTTTGGGCGTACGATCATATTCTAATATAAGGATTTTCGTAGCTTCGGAGAATCGATCTTAATTTCTTTAAATTGGGAAAAAAAGCTTCCTATAAGTGTTCTCGGTCAACTGGAAATTGTAGAACTGTAGCAGCTCTCGAAATCAGTCCGTAGGTATTTTTTTCTAGTTCAAGAGTTCTAGTACTTACGTTGCGTTGCGGTCAATAGTTCGTTGATTCTTCATCGTCTTTAAGTGTTGTCTTGTTCAATCAATCTCATAGGTTCCTATGGCTTTTCCTATAGGAAAAGGGGTATACCATAACCACAGGGAAGTAAAAGTGTGAGAAAAAAGCTTTTTCTGAGCGTATAGTCCTTAATGCTGGAACAAGAAAATGGATGCACCTTACTATGCAAGAAAAGAAAGGGGCAGCGCTTCTTTGTTCGCTAGGCTTTCGCACCTTAGCGTAAATGTTGGGCTTCGTTCCGTAGTTTCATTTATTTATTCAAAAGACCATAATTCTTTCAAACGCATCTATATCAGCATCCACTTCAACCTATTTGGGATTGGTTCTACCGAGTGCAAAACTTTATTTATTAAATAAATATAGGAGAATGAACAAAAACGATTTAGAATAGTGTCTACCTTGATTGAATTTTATACGAGCATCAAATAAAACATGTCGGCTATTTAATCTCTTTCTGATCTTCTCTATAGGAAATTAACCCGCGAGCGGCCCTTCTCTAATCAAGTTACGAGCATCCTTAGAAGTCGCTTTCTTTTCTCCTTGGAAGTAGCTTTCCCAGTCCTATGACTGACGGTAAGTAGCAGGAGGATACCATCCTTCCTTCCTTATTCTTTGATTATTGGGAGGCTGGCTTTCTGGTGGGGCTAACTTCCTAAAAACTCACTTGAATACGGAGTTCCATCTCAGAAAGCTCTTTGAAATCCTTTCTATGGCCGTTGATCAAGGGAATTGACATTGCGACTCCTAAAAATGAGGGGGCCCCTCTAATAGTACTTATGATAGGAGTTAGCAAGCATACTATCAACAAGGGGCTTTCGCACACAGACATTTTTGACAACTTCCAGGATGTGTCATAAAATGGAGTGCCTCTCCCATAAAATGGCTAAAGAACAGAGGTGATCAGCTCTCCCTATGTACCCAAAGGAAGGTACAGAGGGAGAGTGGAATCCAGTTACCCCAGAAAGTAGGCAGAAGTTCTCTCCCGTAAACAGGCAATGAGAAAACACAAAAACTTTTACACAAACCCTATAACACGTAAAAGAATATAGAAATCCTTGACCTTATGTGGTCGAGCACCTCCCGGAAGAAAGAAAGGTGTAGCCCACATGGAAGTCTTCGTGTCAAACACTTAGGTCGGTGGAAAAGCAAATAGGCTACTTCTGATGCGATCATGGAAGGCCAAAATCCGAGGAAGGCATGGGACCCTTTAGAGTTGCCCGAGGGCCCAATCACGAAAGGGCGAATGAAGAAATTCAAGGATGCATTGAATAGACTTGTAAGCAATCGGGGAGAGCTTGCACACAGAGTTTCGAGCCTAGGAGGATTCATGTTGCATTGAAGTGATCTCGGAGGCCAAACAAGTGTTATTAAGTGCAGAGTAATATGGGTGGATCAGTGTCACAGTGCCTGGAAAGCAACGCCGCAGCGCTAGCGACACAGAACCTAGCGCCTATGTAGCGCCTAGTCACTACAATTTTGAACCATTGTCGCCTAGGCGCCACTAACAGGCGCCTTGGTGCTACCCTGCACGAAGCTTCAGCGCCTAGGCGCTTGGAACACAGGAAAACTCGATTTTTACCTTATTTTGTGCATTAGATAATTTGGGAAGATTATAATTTCATATCTTTTGATTGTGGATGTATATTTGGATGAATTTTGAACATTATTTTCAGATTATTGAATATTGAATTGAATTGTTCTTGAGTTTACTCTCAAACAACCAAAAGGTTTTTTCTCTGTTATCAAAACTCAAACTTATCAAAGTGTATGCTTTTTGTCATTTGTCGATCGTACTTGTGCAGATTGTCTTAGGCTTGTTCTTTGAAGGTTCGTTCGAGTTTTCAGTTGTTTTCTTTGTGATTATTTGTTGCTAAACTTTTCATAGTTTAGAGGTGAAAATCACGCACACACTTGATTCAAAGATTGGGAACAACAAGAATCCTTTTAACGTTATTGAATTGAGGACGCAGTTCGATTAATCGTGTTTTCTTTTGTTCGTACGAGGATTCATATCATTTGGTATCAGAGCTTTGGTTCATTGAATTCAAGTAAGTTTATCTTTCTATCTATTACCAGATCTGTTTATTTTTTCGTTTCTTTTTCAGATCTGCTTTTTGTTCTGTCTTTCTTTGTCAGTTTCTGGAATTTTGGTGATTTATTTTCAAGTGTTTCTCACAATCAAAAAAAAAATTTATTTTTTTTCAAATTTCTTGTCTACACATTCTAAGTGAGTCGATCACAATTGTTCACGATTTGAACTTGATTGTTTGATATGCACAAATACAAAGCTTGAGCACCTTGAGGGAACTCTCGAATTTGAGTGGAAGTACTTCAGTGCGAGTGAATCTTCTTTTGAGTGACTGGTGAGTATTTTTCGTGAGATAAAAAAAAGAGAGGAGAGACGAGCGAATTTTCTTTGGAGTGATCGTGATAATTTTGTTAGGAATATCTTTTATTTCTACTAACGTTTTATTGCAGGTACAAGTCCAAAATTAAAATGGAGAGGAAGGTAGGAGATAGTTGAAACCAAGGATTGTCTAATGTTTAAATGTAGGCGTTGTTCGGTCATTTCAGTAGAATGATGAGGACAGAGTTGGAGCCATTACATGAGAGGTTGGATAGGCTTGAAGTTAGCACTAGTGGAAATAAATCTAATCCTAGAGATTTGGGTAGAGGAGAAGAATAGGAGGAGTATGATTTGGGAGGCGACGAGGAAAGCCAAAATGAGAATCGGGGTAAGAACGGACAAGGTAGAGGGTTTGGTAGAGAAAGAAAACGAGTCGTACGAGGTAGATACGATGATAGGGAAGATGGTAACTTGGGTAGTATTAAGATGAAAATTCCATCGTTCTATCTGACCCGGAGGCATACTTAGAATGAGAAAAGATGGTAGATTTTGTTTTTGAATGTCACCACTACTCCGAAAAAATGAAGGTTTGGTTGGCAGTGGTTGAATTTTTAGACAACGCTCTCATTTGTTGGGATCAACTAGTGACCACTAGGAGGAGATATAATGAGAGGCCCGTTGAAACTTGGGATGAGATGAAAAGGGTCATGAGGAAGAGGTTTGTACCCAACCACTATTATAGGGAGATGTTTAAGAAGTTGCAAAACTTGAAGCAGGGTACAAGGAGTGACGAGGACTACTATAAGGAGTTGGAATTAGTCATGATTAGGACAAATACAGAGGAGGATAGCGAGGCGACGATGGCACGTTTCTTTTGTGGTTTGAATAGGGATATTCAAGATCAAGTGGAGCTTAGGCACTACTTGGATCTACACGAGATGGTGCAAATGGCCATAAAGATGGAGCAACAAACCAAGAAGAGTGGACTTGGCCGAATTTTGCGACGGTTAAAGTATAACCGTCGCAAAATTTAAATTAGTAACGGTATAGTATAACCGTCGCTAATTTTAGCGACAGATTTTACTTAAACGGTCGCAAAATGTAATTTTGAAAACAAATTTATAGAAAAAACAGTTGAAAGACAACGGTTGTTTACAACCCGTTGTCGTAGCTTGAAGAAAAACGCTAATAGACAACAGTTAAAAAACCGTTGTCGTAGCCCAAAAAAAAACGTTCATAGACAATGGTTTTTAAAAACCGTTTTCGTAGCCCAAAAAAAAAAACGCTCATAGACAACGGTTTTTAAAAACCGTTGTCGTAGATATATCAAAGACAACGGTTTTAAAGAAACTGTTGTCTTTGAGCGGATTTTTTTAGACTACGACAACGGTTTTTGTTAAAACCGTTGTTAAAAGTAAAAAGAAAACGGTTTTAATAAAAACCGTTGTCTTTGATGTGTTGTTAAAAACGATTTTTCTTGTAGTGCAAGGACTTAGGATTTAAATCATTGATGGAACACGTGGGCAATAGCACCTAAAAACTTGAGTTTAAAGGTAAGCATGTTGATCATATAATCCTTGTTATTATTAACTTGCTTCGTTTTAGTGTAGGTATAAAGATTTGAGGACAAATCCTTTTCAAGAAGGAGAGATGATGCGATCATGGAAGGCCAAACTCCGAGGAAGGCATGGAACCCTTTAGAGTTACCTGAGGGACCAATAATGAGGGGGCGAATGAAGAAATTCAAGGACGCCTTGAATAGACTTGTAAGATAACGGGGAGAGCTTGTACACAAAGTTTCGAGCCTAGGAGGATTCATGTTTCATGGAAGTTACATTGGAGGCCAAACGAGTGTTATTAAGTGAGGAGTAATATGGGTGGATCAATGCCACAACGCCTGGAATGCAGCACCATAGCGCTAGGGACACAGAACCTAGCTCCTAGGTGATACAAATTCGAACAATTGGGGCCTAGGCACCAGTGACAGGCGCCTAGGCGCTACCCTGCAAGAAGCTTCAGCGCCTAGGCCCTTCTGGATCAGCGCCGCGGTGCTTGGAACGCGGAAAAACTCGATTTTTACCTTATTTTATGCTTTAGATAATTTTTGAACATTATCTTTTCATATCTTTTGATTGTGGATGTATATTTGGACGAATTTGGAACATTATTTTCAGATTATTGAATATTGAATTGAATTTTTCTTGAGTTTTCTCTTAAACAACCAAAAGCTTTTTTCTTTGTTATCAAAAAGCAAACTTATCAAAGTTTATGCTTTGTGGCGTTTGTTGATTTTTCTTGTGCGGATTGTCTTAGGCTTGTTCTTTGAAGGTTCGTTCGAGTTTTCGGTTGTTATTTTTGTGATTATTTGTTGCTAAGCTTTTCATAGTTTAGAGGTGAAAATCATGCACACACTTGATTCTATGATCGGGACACAACAAGAATCCTTTTAACGTTATTGAATTGAGGGCGGTTTGATTAATCGTGTTTGCTTTTGTTCGTACGAGGTTTCATATCAACTTCCAACCAAACCAAAGAACGAAGAGCTTCATCAGACCAACAGTCATTCAAAAGGAACCTTTGTTTATAAATTTCTTACTCTTCTCGTCGTATCTGTACGCTGTGGCTTTTAATCCGGCCCGAATTTAGTGGTTTTATACCTCACGGGATCAATTGGCCCTACATAGTGAAAAGAACATGCCATGGAGGAGACCAACCAAGGTCAAACAATCAACCGCAGTGCCTCTACGCGACATGAGCGTGAAAGGGGTTTAAGAATCTGTTTGATTCTATGTACTAAGATCACTTACTTTGGCTTTTTTACCCCGGGTGGATCTCGAAAGATATGAAAGATGTCCCTCCCTTTCTTGCTAGGTTCCTTAAGAGTTCCTGTATTTTCCATATCCATATGATTGAGTCCTAGGTTTCCGAAATAGTGTAAAAAAGAAGTGCTTCGAATCATTGCTATTTGACTCAGACAAGTTCTAAAAAAGTCGAGGTATTTCGAATTGTTTGTTGACACGAACAAAGTCAGGGAAAACCTCTGAAATTATTTCAATAATGAACCTTGGACATATAAGAGTTCCGATTCGAATCTCTTTAGAAAGAAGATCTTTTGTCTTATGGCAGCCTGCTCCAGTACCCTTACGAAACTTTCGTTATTGGGTTAGCCATACACTTCACATATTTCTAGCGATTCACATGGCATCATCAAATGATTCAAGTCTTGGATAAGAATCTACAATGCACTAGAACGCTCTTGTTGATGATCCATTACTCTGACAGCATCTAGGGTTCCTCGAACAAAACACAAGAAGTACGGAACAACTCTCAGAAATCTGTCTTACCCCCTCACAAAAAAACAGGTACTTTGGTCCAGTTTCTCGAGGTGCGTGCAGAATCCATATTTCCATAAAATGGTTCTCGCTCTCCTATAACTCTAACCAAGAAGGTTTCCACTTCAAAGATGAAAGATTATACTCCCTTGATGAAGAAGTATACTCGATGCAGATAGTCGACGTCGACCTAGAAGGAGGACTATCTCAATACCTAAACAGACTCCTCTCAATGGTTTGAAAGGTTCTTCATGGTTATTCTGTGACTGTTTGATATCCTATCACTGGCCGGGAATAGGAATATATCGAATCCCTTATCTCTCACTAGTCTCTCACCTCACTTGCTGGGAGGCTGGCATGGCAGTATTGTCTCTTTTCTCTCGGCTAGAACTGAGACTGTACTCATTTCCCCCGCAAGCTACTCCCCTTTCCCACTCTCCTTTGGCTGGATCCCTACACTGGTTTGGGACTTACTCATATCTAACTCAGTGGAAGGCAGGAAGTAGTGGATTAAATAAACTTAATTAAACGTCGGAAAGGTGACCCTCTGTCGTTCATGACTAATAACATTTTCTACCTCCGATAAGCTCGTTACGCTTAACTCCCACTTAAAGACTCATTGGTTCACAAAAAAGCTCCAGCTCAAGCAGTCCAGTCCAAAAAAAAATGTCTGGCCTTCGTTCTCGCTCAAGTTAAAGCTCAGTATGCTAGCTTAAGTCGCAAGTCAAGTAGTGGAAATCGAGTGAAAGACAGAAAGGAGAGTTAGACTTGAATGCAAGAATGAATCTCAAAAAGGTCTGCTCCCGTAGTCAGGATTGCTACTTTGTATATTTCCAATAAAAGGTATACTTAAAAATTTGATTTGGTTTACCCGGACTATACCCCTATATATTCTACGATAAGGGTATTAATAAATAAAAAAGAGAAAAGCTAAGATTCAAGAAAGGAGGCTTTATGGGAGAAAGATAAAAAAGGTTTTATGTATCTATGCCCAAGAAATAAGCTAGGGAACCGAGATCCTTCACACGAAAAGAAGATTGAAGAAAGTGTTTGAGCTGAGTGATGCCTTTAGTGTCATCTCCTGTGATGATCATGTCATCCACATATAAATGTAGGACAGCCAGCTGCACTCCGGCAAAGGAACATGGAATAGTCGTGCAAAGTTTGGTGGAATCCAGCACTCAAAATTGTGGTTTGAAATTTATCAAACCATGCACTTGTTTCAATCCGTAGAGAGATTTACGAAGACGACAAATGAGAGTTTTTTCTGGTAGCTAGTAGCCAGGGCATATAAACTGTCTCCTTAAGATCACCATGAAGAAATGCATTTTGAACGTCCATATGATGTAAAGACCAGTGGTGAATGGATGCAACAACCAATGGAGTACGAACAATAGTCATTTTGGCAACGGAAGCAAATGTTTCTTCATAATCAATGGCATACTTCTTGTTATAATATAGCCTTGAGCAAGCAGACGAGCTTTATACCTATCTAGACTACCATCGGATTTCAGCTTGATTGAGTATACCCATTTTCTACCAATAATGGATATATCCGATGGTCGAGGAACACCAAGTATGATTTTATTCTAGGGCCTTGAGCTTATCATCTATGGCTTTGCGCAAACATGTCAGTTCTGCTGCCTGCTTATAGGTGAAATGATACGATCCTTTAATCACAAAAATCAAACGCACTCAAAAACAGAGTCACACCCTCGATTCGATGAACAAAGAACGTTGGGTTGTCCCGATCTTTTGAAACAGGCAACGATTTTGTGATATTCACCTCTAAACGATGAAAACTTAGCAACAAATATTCACGATAGAAACAATCAAGTTTCAGACGAACCTTCAAAGAACTCGTCTTTGACAGTCCATGCGAAAAATTGACCAACGCAACAAAGATGAAATCTTTGATAAGTTAGATTTTGAAGAACAAAGCAAAAGCATTGAAAATTTTGAGAGAAAACTCAAAATATTTTATAAAACTCAAGATTCATTCTTTCATAGTGTTGTACAATGAATATATAACCAAAACAAAGCAAGAATTTGAAACTAGGGTTGCGACAAAAGTTCTGCAAGGAGCGCGATGTTCTGTTCTTGGCAAGCGAGCCGCGCGCGGCCACTCCAGTTTTGGCCCTGGTGCGCACCCAAGCTCACGGCTGCGCCAATTCTGGCGCCGTTGCGCGTGCCGTTCTGGCCGGTGCTCGGCTGCACGTCTTTCTGTTCAGGTGCGCATTGGTTGTTGTCCATGCGGGCGATTTTGTACTCGCATTCTTGGTTGCTCGGGACCCCTTCATTATATTCTTTGTTGAACTCCTCTACTTACTTGAATATGTTTGATTCATCATCATTAAGCTTTAAAGTCCGAGGCAACACTGTGTATTAAATCTCCTTCCAACTATTTGCTTGCCACGCCCGATCAGGTTCATATCGTACTCCCCTTCTTCAAAAAGATTTGTCCTCAAATCTTGGCTACCTACACAAAAACGAAACAAGTTAGTAATAACAAGGATTATATTATCAACATGTTTATTGATAAATCCACGTACGTAAGAATAGCAAACACGATTAATTTAGAATCGCGCCCTCAATTTAATAACGAACAAGGAATCATTGTTGTTGTCCCGACCTTTTGAATCAAGTATTACGTGATATTCACCTCTTAAATATGAAAATCTTAGCAACAAATAATCACAAGAAAACAATCGACACTCGAATGAACCTTCAAAGAACTCGTATTTGACAATACGCGTAAGAATGATCGAAAAACATTTCATCTCTAAACTATGAAAAGTTTAGCAACAAATAATCACAAAGAAACAATCGAAAAACTCGAACTAACCATCAAAGAACAAACCTAAGACAATCCGCACAAGAACGAACGACAAACGCCACAAAGTATAAACATTGATAAGTTTGATTTTTTAAAACAAAGCAAAAAGAATTAATTGTTTGAGAGAAAAACTCAATAACAATGTATTCTATCAATAATATTCTACCAAAAATGTTCAAAATTCGCCCAAATATACATCCAAAATCAAAAGGATATCAAAAAAATAATTAGCTAACAAAATCTGAGCCAAATCTTTGGCAGATATCATAGGACACGGACCCCGTGTATGCCTCCGGGTAAGGGTCCATGTATCTTCGCTTCAAAATATTGTCCGAGAAACAATGGACACGGACCCCATGTAGGGGGCCAGAGTAGGGTCTGTGTAGGAACTGTAATTATTATTCTTGAGGGTAATTGACACGGACCCTGGGTACAGGTCTGGGGTGGGGTCAGTGTACAGACTGAAGTTTTCATTCTTTGAAAAATAATGGAATTCCTGGATCTTCCGCAATTATTGTTTGAATAATGTTCCTTTGGCCCCCAAACGTACTCCCCTGCATCACGAACCCTTAGAACATTTGCACCTTGCTCGTAAGCCCTTCTTTATGCGCATTACTCCTTGTAGTGCCTCTTTGAATTTCTTTAGCCGTCGCCTCGGGATTGGTCCTTTGAGTTTCTTTAGTCGTCCCCTCGTGATTGGTCCCTCGGGCAACTCTAAGGGATCCCATGCTTTCCTTGGGGCTTGCCCATCCTTGTTCGCATCGTCCTCCCTTTCTTGAAAAGGAATTGTCCTCAAATCTTGTTCATCACCTTCATCAAACAACGACAAATCACTAACATTGAAAGTGGAACTCACATTGTACTCACTTGGTAGATCAAGTTTGTAGGTGTTGTCTTTGATCTTTTTGAGGACATGAAATGGTCCATCACCCCTAGGTAATAGCTTCGAACGACGCTTCTCGGGAAACCTTTCCTTCCTCAAGTGTAGACACACCCAATCTCCCTTCTCAAATACCACCTTCTTCTTCCCCTTGTTGGCTTGCTTGGCATATTGCTCATTTCTCTTCTCAATGTTGGCCATGACTTTTTCATGCAACCCCCTAACAAATTCAGCCTTATTTTTGCCGTCCATGTTTAACCTTTCACTCAAAAGTAAAGACATCAAATCCAACGGAGTCAAAGGATTAAAACCATATACAATTTCAAATGGCGAATAACTTGTAGTAGAATGCACGCAACGATTATTAGCAAACTCAACAAATGGTAGACAATCTTCCCAATTCTTTAAATTCTTCTTAAGTATAGCACGCAAAAGTGTCCCTAAAGTTCTATTAACAACTTCAGTTTGTCCGTCCGTTTGAGGATGACAGGTAGAAGAAAACAACAATTTTGTGCCAAGTTTAACCCATAAAGTCTTCCAAAAGTAACTCAAGAATTTAAGATCCCGATCAGAAACAATAGTCCTAGGCATGCCATGCAACCTAAAGACCTCTCTAAAGAACAAATCCGCAACGTTAGATTCATCATCAGTTTTGTGACAAGCAATAAAATGTGCCATCTTAGTAAATCTATCCACAACAACTAATATAGAATCCCTTCCCTTCTTTGTCCTAGGCAACCCCAAAACAAAATCCATAGAAATATCAACCCAAGGTTCACTGGGGACAGGAAGTGGTGTATACAATCCATGTGGTTGTGTTCTAGACTTAGAATGCCTACAAGTTATGCACTTTTCACAAACACGCTCAACATCACGTTTCATGTGTGGCCAATAGAAATGTTCATGCAATGCACTTAAAGTTTTAGCCACACCAAAATGTCCCATCAAACCACCCTCATGTGCCTCCCTAACAAGTAATTCACGAACGGATGATATAGGGATGCACAAACTATCTTCTTTAAACAAGAAACCATTATGCAAATAGAAATTTTCATATGGACCATGCATACAGGTTTCAAACACACTCTTAAAATTCTCATCTAGCACATACAACTCCTTGACATGCTCAAACCCCAAAATTATAGACTCTAAGGTAGAGAAAAGAATGTACCATCGTGATAGTGGATCGGCCACGACATTTTCCTTACCTTGATTATATTTGATCATGTACGAGAATGTCTCCACAAACGCCACCCACTTGTCATGTCTCTTATTCAACTTCTGCTGCCCCTTAAGATGCTTTAAGGATTCATGATCGTATGATTCACAGACTCCCTAGGTCTCAAGTAGTGCTGCCACGTCTCTAGTGTCTTCACAAGTGCGAACAACTCCTTTTCATACGTTGCATAGTTCAGCGCTGCTCCATTGAGCTTCTCATTAAAGCACGCTACCGGCCGTCTTCCTTGCATCAACACTCCACCAATACCTACACCTGAAGCATCACATTCAATTTCAAAAGTATTAGCAAAATCAGGTAAAACAAGTAAAGGAGCATTAATTAATTTTTGCTTAATAAGATTAAAATACTTCTCTTGCTCCAAGCCCCAATGGAATGGAACGTTATTCTTGATTTCCGCCATCATCGGTGCTGCAAGTATGCTAAAGTCCTTTACAAACCTCCTATAGAAGCTTGCAAGACCATGAAAGCTTCGAACTTAACCAAAAGTAGTAGGCGTTGGCCAATCTCGAATGGCACTTACCTTGTCTTCATCCACTTGTAAACCCTGTGTGCTTACCACAAAACAAAGAAAGACAAGTTTGCTTGTACAAAAATCACATTTCTTTAAGTTAGCATACAAATTTTCAGTCCTTAGTGTGATTAGCACAAGTCTCAAGTGATTAACATGCTCATCCAAATTTTTGTTATACACTAGGATATCATCAAAGTAAACCACAACAAATTTTCCTATGTATGCATGCAAGACATGGTTCATTAACCTCATAAAGGTGCTAGGAGCGTTAGTTAAGCCAAAAGGCATGATCATCCACTCATACAACCCGTACTTGGTTTTAAAAGCTGTTTTCCACTCATCACCTTTCCTCATCCTAATTTGGTGATATCCACTCTTCAAATCAATTTTGCAAAAAATACATGCACCATGCAACTCATCTAACATATCATCTATCCTAGGTATGTGATGCCTATACTTAATTGTTATGTTATTGATTGCTCTACAATCTACACACATACGCCATGAGCCATCTTTCTTAGGAACTAGTAAAACAGGTACAACACAAGGTGACATGGACTCACGCACAAAACCCCCATCTAGCAACTCACTTACCTGCCGTTGAAGCTCCTTAGTCTCCTCCGGATTGCTCCTATAAGCTGGACGATTTGGCAATGCACTCCCGGGTACAAAATCAATTTGGTGTTCAATCCCCCTCAATGGTGGAAGTCCTTGAGGTAGCTCCTCCGGAAATATATCATCAAATTCCTGCAAAAGTGAAACAACAATGTTCGGAAGGGACCCGGCTATATCACTTGTGTTAAAGAGGATCTCTTTATAAAGAATCAACACAAGTGGTTCATGTGTGTGCATCAAATGTTTTAACTCACATTTTTGGGTCATATATGTTTTCTTTTTGACCTCTTTCTTCTCATTTTCTTTTCCCTTATTTTCCTTTCTCTTTTTTTTATTTTGTATGGCTATCTCGCTCTTTTTATCACTCTTTCTTTCTGCCATCTCATCTTTTCTTTCAAAGGCCACCTCACTTTTTAATTCACTCATTTTTTCGGCCTCATCTCTCATCTTTTTTTTCAATTGGTCCTCCAACACTTGCTTCGGGGACAAAGGAAGTAACACAATAGGCTCCTTTTTGGGAACAAAAGAATACCTATTCCTAAACCCATCATTTGCCACTTGCCTGTCATATTGCCATGGTCTACCCAACAAGATATGACAAGCATGCATGGGCAACACATCACACAAGACCTCATCAATGTACTTACCAATAGAAAAAGACACCAGCACTCGTTTGTTCACCTTCACCTCCGCACAATCATTCAACCATTGAAGCCTATATGGTTGAGGATGCTTTAACGTAGGTAAACCCAACTTTTCTACCATCTCACTACTAGCCACATTGGTGCGACTTCCCCCATCTATGATAAGATTGCAAACCTTGCCACTTACAAAACACCTAGTATGGAACAAGTTTTCCCTTTGGTTAGTCTCCTCTTCCTTGACTTGGGCACTCATGATCCTCCTAGTCACTAGTGCTTCACCTACAACCGCCCCATATCGTTCATCAGGATCCTCTAACGCAGGAATCTCATCATTATCCCCACGTCATCACCCTCACTTTGAGACTCATACTCACCATAATCATTCAAAATCATCACTCTCTTATTAGGACATAGGCTAGCAATATGACCCAACCCTTGACACCTAAAACATTTAGTATCTCTAGAACGATTAAGAGGATTTTCAGATTTACCTTGCACTCCTTGTTTAGGAGTCTCTTGTCTGTTCCCAATCTTAGGCTTGGTTATCACTTTATTTTCATCATGTTTTGCCACATTTGGTCGCCAAGAAGATGACGAATTCTCAGTTTGATTGGTGCGGCCAACTACCCGCCTCTTGAGTTGTTGCTCCACCTTTATGGCCGTTTGCACCATCTGGTCTAGATCCAAGTAGTGCCTAAGCTCCACTTGATCTTGAATCTCCCTGTATAAACCACAAAGAAAATGTGCCATGGTCGCCTCACTCTCCTCCTCTATATTGGCTCTAATCATGACTACTTCCATCTCCATATAGTTGTCCTCAACACTCTTTACCCCTTGTCTCAAAGTTTGTAACCTCTTAAACATCTCCCTATAGTAGTGATTGGGCAAAAACCTCTTCCTCATGACCCTCTTCATCTCATCACAAATTTCAATGGGTCTCTCATTATACCTCCTCCTATTGTTTGTTGTGTTCCGATCTTTTGATTCAAGTGTGTGCGTGATTTTCACCCCTAAACTACGTGGTTTAGTAATAAACAATCACAAAAGAAACAATCAAAACTTAATCGAACCTTCAAGGAACTCGTCTTTGACAATCCGCGTAAGACACGATCGACAAACGCCACAAAGTTAAAAACCTTCATATGTTTGATTTTGAAAACAAAGCTAAAGCCTTGAAAAATTTGAGAGAAAACTCAAAACTATTGTATAAACTCAATAAAATCTGAATTGTGTGTTCCAAAATTCGTCCAATATGTTTACATAATCAAAGATATGGAATCTAGTTGACAAAATAATAAAAACACTAAATTAGGAAAAATATTCTCGTCAAACCGCCTTGTACACGGACCATGTGCAGACGTCCGGAGTTGGGTCCGTGTAGGCACTGTGATGTACACGTCTTGAAAGTAGTGGACACGGACCCCGTGTACAGGTCCGTGCAGGCACTTTAATTTCACATTCTTGAGTGTAATGGAAACGGACCCCGAGTACAGGCCCGTGTAGCCTCGGTCGTTCAAAAAAAATGCTTTCATAATGTTCCAATGACTCCAAACGACCCCCAAACAAGATCCCATGCTTTCCACGCCTTCCTCGGAGCTTGGACCTACCATGATCGCATCACTCTTTCCCACTCTAAGTATGCCTCCGGTTCAGATTTTCAATGGAACGATGGAATTTTCATCTTAATACTACCCATGTTACCATCTTCTCTATTCCCAACATGTCTACCCCGTACGGCTTCTCTTCTTCCCCTACCAAATCCTCTTCCTCTTCCATTCCTACCCCAATTTTCATTTTGGCTCATCTCATCTCCTCCCAAATCATAATCTTCCTCATCTTCTCCTCTACCCATATTTTTAGGCTTAGATTTATCTCAACTAGTACTAACTTCAAGCCTCCTCATCCTCTCATGTAATGGCTCCAACTCTACCCTCATCATCCTAGTGAAATGCCCAAACAACGCCTCCATTTGAACCTGAGACAACCCCAGGTTCGAACTATCACCTACCTCCATCTCCACCTCCCCTCAGATTTGTACCTGCTAGAAAACGTTAGTAGAAAACAAAATATTCCTCACCCAAATCCTCGCGGTCACTCCAAAGAAAAATCACTCTCTCTCCTCTTTTATTTTTTATTTTTGCTCACAACAAATATTCACTAGTCACTTCAAAGAAAATTCACTCGCACTCAAGTAATGTCACTAAAATTCGAGAGTTTTCCCAAGGTGCTCAAGCTTTGTATTTGAGTATATCAAACAATCAAGTTTCAACTCGTGAACAATTGTGATCGACTCACTTAGACTGCGTAGACAAGCGATTTGAATATATAATTTTTTTTTTTTACTATGAGAGGCAATTGAATATGACTCTTTAAAGGAAATAGAACAAATTATCACAAAGAAATAATGGTGAATTTTTGGATTTTTGGCAATTTTTTTTTGCTGAGTACTTGCTTGAAAATCCTAAAAAAAAAAATCACCAAAAACTGACGAAGAACGATATACCAAAAAGATAGATCTGAAAAAGGAACGAAATGATAACATATTTGATAATAGAACGAGAAAATAATGCGATAAACTTACTTGAATTCAATGAGCCAAAGCTCTGATACCAAATGATATGAATCCTCATACGAGGAAAAGCAGATACGATTAAATATGAATCACGCTATCAATTCAATAACGAACAAGGATCGTTGTTACGATGTCCCGATGTGGGGACCCGGGCTCTAACTCACTTATCTTTGGGATTTAGTGGATCTTTGCTAGAAAATGTGGGTCAAAATTTTTCTTTTAATATCAAAAACAATTGTATATAAATCATACACAAACAACATCTTTATTTTATTTTAACAAAAGTATATACACGTCTGGTTCCATTCAAATCGTACCAACTAGAGTTTATTACACATTATTTCTCAAATGTAAACACTACTAGTTCCTCTGCTATGCCCGTAATCACCACTCTAACCTCGATCTCTCATCCTCTGCGTGACCCCGATCCTGTCCCACCTGTTGTCATGCACACATACAGACACAACAACAGCCGGAAACTCCGGTGAGAACAAATCCCAGTATAAAACATGTATACATGCATGTCATGCAATTAAATACAAAAGCATAACACATGACTCAGTAATTATGACTCCTTAGTGAATACAGATAAAATTCTTCGACTCTTATTCTTTGACTCGACTCATATCTAAGTCTAGGGATCCCGGTGTGAATAAGACGTAACAAGTCTCCCACCTACTCTCCCAATCGTGGTGGCGGTACGTCTTATTCCCATACTTCGGTCCTCTGTATCGAATGTTTAAAATAGGAGTGAATCTTCTCCTACGCCCATCGACACAACCGAACATCCGGCTTGGCTAATCTACCAAGGACTCTCCTATCTCAATGCTTTAAGATAAATAAATAAGGCATAACAAAGTAAGAATCATCTAGTATGTGATTTTGGGAAAACTCAAGTCGAATCTAGTTCGAGTTGTATCTTCCCGAATCAACATTGAATTATACCTTTCTTTCTGTCAATCTGACTCTGTCGAAGTCTCGAACTCAAGGCCTGTCAATACTCAATCTGGGAATGACAATATCGAGGAGTACAATATCAATACACCAATCAATTCAATACTGGATATAATCAGAACGAAATCAAATTCTGTTTCGACAGCATAACTACATAATCTCAATATACCCAACACTACAAATCAACAGATATACGTTCTCGCAACTCATAATCAATAACACTACAAATCTGAAATCAATATCAGTCAAATCAATTCTGAAATTCATAACAATTCTATACGGTATCCGTTCTTCAATCCGGTTTCGATTATATGATGTCTAACATATCAGGAACATTATATAGGAATCATATCAGATTCTGGCAATACCATAATTTCAAATCATCTCAAAACATAGTAAAACTTACGTCCAGTTGAAGCCTGCGTCGACAGGAACACAGTACTGAAGTCGGATCGAAATTCTGACGGGCGGATCTTGCACAATCACAAATCTAAAATATGAAAAGGCGTA
>NC_133323.1:11793844-11829529 GCF_012295235.1 Primulina huaijiensis | reverse complement strand
CATCTAGATACCTCTGAAATACACGGTTCATCAATCCCATAAACACCGCTGGCGCATTCGTTAAACCAAAAGGCATGACAATAAACTCGAAATGTCCATACCTGGTTCGAAATGCAGTCTTCGGGATATCTAAATCTCTGACTCGCAGCTGATGATATCCAGATCGCAAGTCGATCTTGGAATAGACAGAGGATCCCTGCAACTGATCAAACAAATCGTCGATGCGAGGCAATGGGTACTTGTTCTTTACTGTTGCCTTGTTCAGTTGCCGGTAATCGATACACAATCTCATCGAACCGTCTTTCTTTCGCACGAATAGCACTGGTGCGCCCCAAGGAGATACACTCGGTCTGATATATCCCTTGGCCAGCAAATCTTCAAGCTGTTCTTTCAATTCTTTCAACTCTATCGGTGCCATTCTATAAGGAGCTCGAGAAATAGGAACCGTATCTGGTACTAGGTCGATGCTAAAATCTACCTCTCTGACTGGAGGCAATCCCGGAATCTCATCGGGGAACACATCTGCAAACTCGCAAACCACTGGCAGATCTGCCAATGCTGGGCTCGATTTCAGTAAATCTACTGAATAGACAAGGAACCCCTCTGCTCCTTTCTGTAGTAATCGAGTCATAGACAATACTGAAATCAAAGGAATCCTAGCTCTAGACCCTTTGCCGTAGAACTTCAACTCTTCAGCCATCTCTGGTCTGAATCTAACAATCTTGTGGAAACAGTCTACTGTCGCTCTGTACTTGGTTAGCATGTCGATACCAATAATGCAATCAAAATCAGATAACCCAAGTACAATACAGTCTAAATCTATTTCATGCCCATCATACTGAAGTAAACATGATCTAACAGATGTCACTGATATCAACCCTGTCCCCAAAGGAAAGAGATAGACACTACAGTAGACAACGACTCAATAGGCAATGCATATGTCAATGCAAAACGCTCAGATAAGAATGTATGTGATGCACCTGTGTCTATCAGTACATAAGCCGGATAACCGCAAAGAGAACAGTTACCTGCTATAACGTCATCAGGGGCATCCTGAGCCTGCTCTTCTGTCAACGCAAACACTTGAGCCTGCTGTCTCGACGGCTGGTTCACCGTCTGGCTACCCCTAGCTCTGGGCTGTGTCGATGTAGGGGCTGGCTGGAATGAATGAACAGATGACGCCTGCCTCTGGCTGAGCTACAGAGCCAGATGCTTCTACACTCTGAGTCTGCTGTGCACCTTTCTATGGACAGACCTTGGCGAAGTGGCCCTGCTGTCTGCCAATGTTGCAGCGACCCATCACGCCCTGACACTGCTTTGTTGCATGTCTGCCTCCACAAGAACTACAGTAAACCCCTGTATACTCTGATCTCTGGCCCGACCCTGTCTGTCTCGGCCCACTGGAGCTCGACGAACTGCTCCCTGATTTCTTGAACTCCTTCCCCTTCACTTTCAAACTGTCTTTCCACCCGCTGCCGCTACCACCACTCTCGAATCTGGGAGGTGGTTGCTGATACTGACCCGAGGGCTGGGGTGGTCTAGGAGTCTGAGTGGTATAAGAAGTGCTTCGTTGCCTAAACAACCCGGCTTCTGCTCCCTTCGCCCTGTTCAAGGCATCAGCAAAATTCTTGGGTCGTCCCGTGTTCACCAAGGTGAATATCTCCGAATTCTGGCCATTGATAAACTGATCCGCAACGGCCTCGTCATTCCCAGCAACGTGGGGAGCAAATCGAAGCAATGTAGAGAACTTAGCGACATATTCTTCGATATTCAGCTGTCCTTGTCTTAGGTTGGCAAATTCAGCACCTTTGTCCTTTCGGTAGGAGACGGGAAAGAATCGCTGATAGAACTCTGTCTTGAACACCTTCCAAGTGACCTCTGTACCACGATGCTCCAAGGCTCTCTTCTTGGTAATCCACCAGTTCTTGGCAACATCTTGCAATTGATGCCCAATAAGTTTGACTCGTCGCTCATCGGTGTAGTCCAGAGATTCAAACATTTCGATGTCATCGAGCCAACCTTCACATTCAACGGAATTTTTTGTGCCCTTCAGCGTCGGTGGTCGAAATGACTGAAACCGCTTTAACAAAGTCTCCATCGGTGTAGCGGTCACATCCATCGGATCATTGGATGTACTGCCCTGATCTGGTGCCCGACCTGCTACTGGTTGCGGTACTCGTCGAGGAGGCATATCTGATTATCAAACGGATTAGTACACAGTCCATACAATCTGTCTCAGTCCTTCTCTGATCATATACCTCTGATCCAGAATCGGTTCTGATTCAGTCTTTGCAATTACATGCTGTAATCAACTCAGATAACAAGACCACATGTAATAGAAAAAGCAATTAATCATGCTAGCACAACAAAATCAAGGAAGACGACTCAATCTACCCCGTTCATTCTATTCTATCTCAGTCTAAAGGATCTATCGCTCTGATACCACCTGTTGTGGGGACCCGGGATCTAACTCACTTATCTTTGGGATTAAGTGGATCTTTGCTAGAAAATGTGGGTCAAAATTTTTCTTTTAATATCAAAAACAATTGTATATAAAGCATACACAAACAACATCTTTATTTTATTTTAACAAAAGTATATACACATCTGTTTCCATTCAAATCGTACAAACTAGAGTTTATTACACATTATTTCTCAAATGTAAACACTACTAGTTGCTCTGCTATGCCCGTAATCACCACTCTAACCTCGATCTCTCATCCTCTGCATGACCCCGATCCGGTCCCACCTGTTGTCATGCACACATACAGACACAACAGCAGCTTGAAACTCCGGTGAGAACAAATCCCAGTATAAAACATGTATACATGCATGTCATGCAATTAAATACAAAAGCATAACACATGACTCAGTAATTACGACTCCTTAGTGAATACAGATAAAATTCTTCGACTCTTATTCTTTGACTCGACTCATATCTAAGTCTAGGGATCCCGGTGTGAATAAGACGTAACAAGTCTCCCACCTGCTCTCCCAATCGTGGTGGCGGTACGTCTTATTCCCAGACTTCGGTCCTCTGTATCGAATGTCTACAATAGGAGTGAATCTTCTCCTACGCCCATCGTCACAACCGAACATCCGGCTTGGCTAATCTACCAAGGACTCTCCTATCTCAATGCTTTAAGATAAATAAATAAGGCACAACAAAGTAAGAATCATCAAGTATGTGATTTTGGGAAAACTCAAGTCGAATCTAGCTCGAGTTGTATCTTCCCGAATCAACATTGAATTATACCTTTCTTTCTGTCAATCTGACTGTGTCGAAGTCTCGAACTCAAGGCCTGTCAATACTCAATCTGGGAATGACAATATCGAGGAGTACAATATCAATACACCAATCAATTTAATACTGGATATAATCAGAACGAAATCAAATTCTGTTTCGACAGCATAACTACATAATCTCAATATACCCAACACTAAAAATCAACAGATATCCGTTCTCGCAACTCATAATCAATAACACTACAAATCTGATATCAATATCAGTCAAATCAATTCTGAAATTCATAACAATTCTATACGGTATCCGTTCTTCAATCCGGTTTCGATTATATGATGTCTATCATATCAGGAACATTATATAGGAATCATATCAGATTCTTGCAATACCATAATTTCAAATCATCTCAAAACATAGTAAAACTTACGTACAGTTGAAGCCTGCGTCGACAGGAACACAGTACTGAAGTTGGATCGAAATTCTGACGGGCGGATCTTGCACAATCACAAATCTAAAATATGAAAAGGCGTAAGGATTTCCGTAGCTTTCTCGTTTCATTCTTTCCAAATGAATATGAATGAAGAAGCTTGTGTATATATATCTCAAGTTGCATGTAAGTGAAACGTGGCTCATTTTCATACAAATCAGGAAGCGCTCGGGCGGTCACAAATTACCGCTCGGGCGCCGAACACTCTGTACGGTACCTTAACGTGTTGCACTGGCGCTAGGGCGGCCCTTTTCTACCGCTCGGGCGCGGCATATTCTGTTCGAAGGCTACCCTTAGCATGCATTGGCGCTCGGGCGGTCGTTTCCTACCGCTCGGACGCCAACTTTTCTGTCCGAGGCTTCTTGCCATTACATTTCTTCACTTTTTATTTCCTTCCTCATGCCTCCATTAACAATAATAGTTTAAAAAAATGATATCAAATTTCAGGCCTTACACCCGATCTTTTGATTCAAGCAATTACGTGATCTTCACACCTAAACAACGTGGTTTAGTAATAAACAATCACAAACGAAACAATCGAATCTTAATCGAACCTTCAAAGAACTCGTCTTTGACAATCCGCTTAAGACACGATCGACAAACGCCACAAAGTTGAACTTTGATAAGTTTGATTTGGAGAACAAAGCAAGGCCTTGAATGTTTGAGAGAAAACTCTAAAACTTTGATAAAATATCAATAATAATCTGAATAATGTTTTTAATTTTCGTGCCAATATTGTTTACATACCCGAAAGATAACAATATCTAGTTGCTAAAATAATTAGGACTCTAATCAAGGAAACAAATAATTTCTCACATCTGAATCGCGCTCAGGCGGTAGGATATTACCGCTCGAGCGCCGAGGGTTCTGGACTATTCGCGCTCGAGCGGTAGAATGTGACCTCTTGGGCTCCGTGTGTTCTGGAAATCACCTCTTGGACAGTACTTCTGGCGCTCGGGCGGTAGTTTTTTACCGCTCGGGCGCTGAGCAATCTAACCATTTTCTTCGTTCATCACTTGAATGGTGTTTCTATGACTCCCAAACTTACTCCCATGCATCACAAACCCTTCAGCATTCTGCACCTTGCTTGTAAGGCCTTCTTCATTGCTCATAAGCCCATGCAATGCCTCTTTAAACCTCTTCAGTCGTCCCCTCCTGATTGGTCCCTCGGGCAACTCTAAGGGATCCCATGCTTTCCTTGGGGCTTGCCCATCCGTGTTCGCATCACCTTCCCTGTGTATTCATACATTGCTCAATACAATAAATAATAAATGAAACCAAATAATGATAATAATATATCATTATTACAAAAATCTGATTTCTCCCCTTCTTAGACTTAGTTAACAACACAACAAATTCCATACACATGTACGACAATGGCTCACTAAGAATAAGATATAACTTATGTATGACATAAGAACACAATCGATATGTCATTCTCCCATATGCAATGCATGTATGACATTCACACTCAACATTTTGCTTCATATGCAACCAACACATGTAATCATTCATTATATCAATGATAAATTAGCAACAGTATGCCACACTAGCACTAACTCATGCAATGAATTTAGAATAAACAATTTATGCTCCTTAAAATTGTATTCATTACAATCATAAAAATTCTTATGTGCAATGCATGCTTCACAATCCCACTCAATATGCCTCCTCATATGCAACCATAGAAAAATTTTATGCATTATATCTATGGCTCTAGGTAATTCATGGCTACCAATCAAACAAATATCATGCGCCCCAATATCAAGCAACAACTCATGCAATGGGTGTAGGATGAAAAATTTATTCTCTTGAAACAGGCATTCATCATGAACAAAGAAATAATCATGTTCATCTTTGCACCTCTCAAAACCATCATCAAACAAACATAAATCATGTAAATATAACATGCCACATGTACTATCCATGCAATCCTTTAACACAACACACGAGTTTAAACCTAATGCATAAAAACCATTGTCACTACGACATCCCACAGATTTAGAAACTCGTGAGGAATCAAAAATCTCAATAGGTACATGCTATATCTCGCTACTTTGGAAACCGCAAGAATTTTAGACAAGAACAAAACTTAAATTAGGCCTCACAACTACCACATTTGCAGCAATGTCCCCAAACTCTGGAAAACAACAAAACATGGAATTGAGATAGCGAAGAAAGTCATACCTCATAGTCCTTGCGGTGACAACTATGCTTACCTCACGGTGATTGCTCTCAACATCACATGGGTCGTCCCATCGCATTGTCCCATCATCAACACTTGTTTGCCTCCTCATCACACCTTCATCACAATCCTGCTAAGGACAAATAACAATGCTCGGGATTGAACCAGCTGTTTCATCACAATGAGAATAAACCACTTTGCACATAGGTACATGAAAGGGTTTATCACGAGTAAGCAATTATCAACCTCACTCTTTTGGGCCTTTAAATTATTTTTCTTTTCTTTTTCTTTGGCCTCTTGTTCTTTTTGTTTTTCTTTCATCTCTTCATTTTATTTTTTTTTCATTCTATGGCCATCTCTCTCTTTTGTTCTCTCTTTCTTTCGGCTATTTCACATTTCTTTTCTCTCAACTCATGAAAAGAAACACAAGGTTCCTCCAAATATGTATGCAACATAATATTTTCTTGCCTACTCTTCTCCTCCATAGCAGAAAAATTAGAAATTTATTCACCACTCACTGATTTACTTTTCACAATGTTTTGTTCAACAGTACTCGTATCATCAACCAGTTAAGTACCATCATCTATCAATTCACCTTCCACCACATACTGCTCAACACTCGCGTCAAGAAACAGTGTATTATTATCATCCTCAATCTCCCCAACCTCAACTTCATATTCAGGTTCAACAACAACCTCAACCTCCACGTGAGATTCAAGCTCAACCGCAACATCAACCTTCATTTGAGATTTAAGCTCAACTAGCGATTTTATTAATGCCTTCTCCTCACGTGGACATTGACTGATATCATGCCCGACCTCTAGACACCAACAACAGATAATATCACAAGTACAAGAAATTGAATTTTTAAACGTACCTTGATATTCATGCTTGGGAGAGGAAAGTTTTGAATCCCTTACTGGCATATCCATGATCTTCTCCTCCACACTCGACTTCCACGTGGGTGCTAACGACTCCTTATGCACATCACGTTCACCTCTTCTTCCTACTCCTCTATCCTCCTCACATCGCCTATCATCTTTAAGATCCAAATGCAAGGCTCTATTCCCTCCAAATCTACTACCTCAACTATTCTCATCTTCATGCCTATCATAGGTCTCCTCTCGTCCAAACCGCCTATACCTCTCACGTAGAGGCCTAAACTCCTTCTCCCACATTCTATCCAACCTTAAGAAACATTGTTTGAAATTGATGATCGTCAATCATTATACCTGCAAGAAAAGGTTAGTATAAAATAACAAAAGAAAAAAATTTCCTCACCAAAAATTCTCACTAGTCACTCCAATGAAAATTCACTCGACTCTTTTTTTTCTTCTCTTTTTTTCTCCACAATGCAAATACTCACCATTCACTCTAAAGAAATAATGCTCGCACTCAAGTGTTTTCACTCAAATTAGATAGTTCTCTCGAAGGGGGGCTCAAGCTTTGTACTTGTACATCAAACCAATCAGACTCAACTCGTGGACATTCGCAACAGTCTCACTTGGAATGCGCAAAGCCACGAAATGTTATTTTTTATTATTATTATGAAATACACTTGAATATGGCTCCCACAAGTGCAAAGACCAACATAGCAAAACCAAACAATGATAATTTTTTGGAATTTTCGTATCATTTTTTTGGCACTAGGAATGCTATGCACTCGAAAATTAAACAAAAAAAAATCACAGAATTTCGAAAACAATCACAGATATCACGAAAACTAAGAATGATAGGATAACGCAGATCTGAAAACAAAACAAAAGATTAAACAGATCTGAAAATGACAACGATAAACTTACTTGAATCAAAGGAAACCAAAAGCTCTGATACCAAATGATACGATCCTTCAATCACGAAAAGCAAACGCACTCAAAAACAGAGTCACGCCCTCGATTCGATGAACAAAGAACGTTGGATTGTCCCGATCTTTTGAAACAAGCAACGATTTTGTGATATTCACCTCTAAGCGATGAAAACTTAGCAACAAATATTTACGATAGAAACAATCGAATTTTAAAAGAACCTTCAAAGAACTCCTCTTTGACAATCCGTACGAAAAACAATTGACAAACGCCACAAAGATGAAATCTTTGATAAGTTTGATTTTGAAGAACAAACCAAAAGCCTTGAAAATTTTGAGAGAAAACTCAAAATATTTTATAAAACTCAAGATTCATTCTTTCATTGTGTTGTACAATGAATATATAACCAAAACAAAGCAAGAATTCGAAACAAGGGTTGCGACAAAAGTTCTGCATGACGGCGTGGGCGGCTGTTCATGATCTCGCGTAGCTACGCACGATGTTCTTTTCTTGGCTAGCAAGCCGAGCGCGGCTGCACCACCTCTGCGCGGGTGCATGCGCCGTTCTGCTTGGTACGCACATAGATGCGCGTCTTTCTATGTAGGTGCGCATCGGTTGCTGGTGCGCATCGGTTGCTGTCCTCGCGGGCCATTTTGTACTCGCATGCTTGGTTGCTAGGGACTCCTTTATTATATTCTTTGTTGAACTCCTCCACTTACTTGAATATGTTTGATTCATCATCATTAAGCTTGAAAGTCCAAGGCAACACTGTGTATTAAATCTTCTTCCAACTATTAGCATGCCACGCCCGATCATGTTCATATCATGGAAGGGACATGAACAGAATTCAAAGTTGAAAAAAATAAGATGAAGCACCATATCTTTCACAAGAATACCCATATCGGACATGAGTTAGAGATTGACAATTGAAACGTCGAAGAGGAAATGTAGATTCAAATGGTACAGAAAGAGCAGAGTAATTACCTACTTGGGAGGTGGCACGACCGTTGCATCATTCGCTGGGCTTTGACAGACCGATTCCGTCGAAGTTTTCTCAGGCTGTGGCAGTTCAAAACTGGAAGATAATAAATGGAGGATGTGGGTTGTGCAGGTGGTGTGGGTGAAGAAGCATAATAGTAAAATCAATTTACAAGAAGACAATGTGTCGGGAAATAGCTAGGATCCAGACGACATACTGCCTCTGTAATTCCAATGCAGCAGCCGGAAAAACAGGACGAGGGGCATAGGAACAGAAAGCCAAAAGTTGAATGATTGGATAAAAAAGATGCTGGAAGATGCCGATATGGTAGAATAGTTGGAGGAGGCTTGAGAGACCTTGGCACTTTGGAAGAAGTATCCTCATATCAGCACACCTTAGTGGTAGAGGCGATGAGCAGCCTATGGTGCTAAAAAACAGCACAAACATAATGAGATGGGGTGAATCACATTCACTGCCGAGGACGCCCACGTGCTTGGTAATTTTCCTAAAAGAGAAGTCTAGCTATTGAGTCTTGTGAAAGGTACTGAACAAGAACTACTCTCGCGATTAGCAGCGATCATCAGGCTGCATACGATAAGGTAGCCAAGAAAACGATGTTGGATTAATGGATCACAAACTTCCGAACAAAAGTAACAGGAGATCCACTTTTCCCTCGGATAGGTTTATATGTCGTCTAGCTCATCAAGCTCATCTTCCCTTTGAGCCCCCTACTACCTAATATGGAGAGACTTCTCTCAACATGAGAGGCCATTCGTCTCTTAGATGTTCTAAGCTTTCATCGCCTACAAGGTGGAACGATTAGGTGTCTTACTTTACGGGCTTAGTTGGCTTTAATGTAGCAAGACAAAAACCCTATATTCACTTTGAAAGAGGAAAGTCGACGAATGATTAAAAAAAACTATCTTACCTTAATTTAATGCACCTACTACCGGCGTTCTTTGCATTGTCTTAGCCCATTCCGTTTTTCAGCGAGTTTTTTGACGGTCAACATGGAACATACAATGGCGTAACAGCTTTTGAGTCATCTTAGTTATTATCCCTTAGGGGCTCAAGACTGTTCGGAGTAGCGAGTTGCTTTTTCCTTCCTTGCAGCCTTTTGGGGAATTCCCTCTAGGTTGTCTATTTTATCGTGGTCACTCTCACTCTAAGCCTGAGTGCAGGACTTCTTATTCACGAACCTTTTTTATATAAGAGAATCGTTTTTGTACCTTAAAAGGTGGTTCCATCATGTATACTATCTAACTTATATAGTTATTCATTTGTTCATCTCCAGGTTCTGCCTCTTAATTCCATACCCAATGGGGACGGGAGGCACTCTTCTATTCACCCAGGGATTTTTTTTCTACTGTGCCTATCTATTATTAAGTATTTACCTATCTTCCCGGTACCCCCTTAGACAGGAATTCTGCTATCCCGATTTTCTTTCTAAAACAAGAAAATTCTTTCTTTCCCAAGGCAGTGCTCAGTAGCAACCTCTCTTTTCAATCGGGGTATTGCTTTTCTATGCACCCATTTCTCTTGCTCGATGGGATATTAAGAATAAGTAGCAGATTCAGATGGCCTATCTGTCTCGTTTCCTTTAGCAAGATCCTTCGTGTGAACCCCCTAGCTGTAAAACACCTTTTAATATAATCAACCTAGCTAGCATGCCTAAATGGCCTTCTTTATAATAAAATAAAATACCCCTACTGCTTTGTTACCAGATCTGGATCGATTCAATCTTTTCCTAGTTCTAATGCTCTTACTCCATTGGTCTGGTGCCAAAGAAGGTGACTTTGAAGTTGAAGCTTGCCTAATAGGCAGTTAGATGTAACCATGCTGCCATTACTATGAGAGCCTTAGAGCTTTAAGGTCTCTGTCCCTAGGAACGTGATGCTTAGGTGCGAGGTTGAGATGACGGAAAGACAGAAGAGGATTTGCAGCTGTAAACAGGGCATGCCACAGCTGTCTTGGGCTATTTTATTCTAAATATATATTATTACAAAGTGGTAGCAAGCAGCTCTTTAAGCAGCAGGTTTGAATCGATCAAATGTGTGAACTATGAGACACTTTCATTTTCCGGGACAAACTCTGCTCTTTTTCTGTTGTCCCACCAGTCTTCGACTACCTGAAGTAGAGAAAGTTGGGCTGGTCTTAATCTTGGAAAGAAGCTAGCCTGGGTGTCTATTTATTGTTGTAGCTTTACTCGGACTGGCACGAACGTGCTTTATTTGATCTGATCACCGTTTTTGCACGTCCGCAAAATTCTGTGATGCTTCACAACTATCAATATCGAGGCTTTCCTGATAGAGGACATACCACCCGACAACCCAATTGGTTCAATAACAAGAGCCTTTTCATATCGGAGTCTCCATCTTATTCTCTCCATGCCAGAAGCTTTCATTCGAGTTTCCATAAGACAAATGATCTGGGGTCTGTATTGGGAACTAATGTCCCTTAGATTCTTAACTGTCAGGGTAGTCTGGTAACAGTTTGGTAGTTCACCTTTTCAACCAACCTTCTCTATCTGCCTGGATCTGATAACAACTCATCCTGATGAGCTATTAGTTTAGTATGTTGATCCATAGGTGTATCGGCTGGCTTGGATCCCAAAATCCCTATCTCATGTTGCAGGTCAAGAACATACTTTCTCTGATATAGGTAAATACCTGTTTGAGATCTGGCTACCTAAATATCGAAAGAGTACTTCAATTGTTCCAAATCTTGAGTTTGGAACTGACTTTGCAGGAACGATTTGTACTACTGTGTGCCATCACTATCATCTCCTTTGATTACAATGTCATCCACATACACAATCGAAAATCTTTGACTAGCTGTAGGATGGCGATAGAAAACAGAGTGATCAACTCCACATCTACGAAGACCAAAATAAATAAGCAGCTCACTGAATCTACCAAACCATGCTCGAGGAGATTGCTTCAAACCATATCAATCTTTCTTCAAACAAAAAACTTGTCCAGACTCCCCCTGAGCAACAAAGCCAAGTGCATGGAGCCCAGTTTACCGTCTCTGTACTTTCGGAGGAAGAGCATGAAGCTTCCCGCGTAACGACGACTGAGGTGCCTACAGACCAAAGCATAGTTCCTATCCGATCGGAGAGCTAATCCGAAAGGGGTCAGAGCTATCATTGGCTTCCTCCCTAGCTCTAATGGTAAGGCAGAGTTGGAGGCTAGCTGTAATCGCTTTCATGTCGATCTCTCTTACGTAGAAAGGTTGGTACACAGAACTATCATGCCCGACGAAAAGTGCCAATCAATGCAAATGATTGAGAGCATGCCCATTACAGTAGCGTGAAAATGATACAGTAAGCGGAAGAGGCGGTCTAGTGAACAATTTCCCAACACTAACCCAGAGAAAGTGAGCATTCACAATAAAGACTAATAACAATGAGTGAAGCAAACTTCTGACCAAGGGAAAATATGAACCATTTGAGGGATCATCGCCTACTTCTCATGGACTAGCCCACGATGCTATTTACCAATCTCAAACCTTGGAGAGGAGACCAGTCTAGTCTCCATCTTGGAAACCATCTGTTAGGGAATTCAGAATAAAGGGTTCACTTTAAAGCTCAATTATCATTTAGGGTTTTATTCAAGGGGATTTCCGAATGGGCAACTCAGGAACGACTACCAAAGCCGCTGCTGATGAAGATCAGACCAGAAGAAAAAATTGTTGATTGTAGACCAGACTGAAAGAGAAGATGTAGAAGATTGATGAGGAAGAGCACATTCAGGAGAGAAAAAGCAATTCCTTACCGTAAGGAACCAAGGACGCTTAAGTAAGATAGTCAGAAAGACAAGTCTGATCTTAGATTCTCGAACATAGTATCATATATAAGGGTAAAGATGCTCTTAGTTGAGCTAGTTTCCCACAAGCTAAGCAAGGAGAGCAGCAATCTCATGTCATCTTCATTCAGTTGAATACCGCATATCGTTTTCTACATAGGATAGGATTACTTCTAAGAGCGCATTCTTCATTCAAAGAGAGCTCTCTTTTGTGCTGGAGAATACATAGCGTCAAACGGTGCTAACATTCCTCTTCCATTGCACAACCCATTCTTGGTCTAGTAGCGTTCCCACTTTCCTAAGTAAATCTTATCAGATTCGAAGACCTATACTTTTGAAATTCGCTAATCATACTGCATTCCTATATTAGATTTCATCTTCATCGAGTAGTTATAAACTTCGATACTGTATTCCCGAATCGATTGCCTCTCAAAGAGCTGGTTCCTGCTCTCTGTGCTTTATCTTTTTCTTCTTATTCGCAGTCTTTATATTCCCAAATGTCTTAATAAAAGTGCCACTTTACTTATTTCTTTATAGGCTATGGAATAGTTTGGATTAATTTCTTTGGCAAGCTAACTGAAGGATCGAGGCAATGAGGATGCACCTTACTAAGGCTTGAGCTCTTGGAGTTGCTTGTTGGGAGTCTGTCCCATGCTTGTTAGCTATTGAAAGCACTACGATCCGGATCTGTCTTATTGACCGGATTTTATGCTTTGAACAGTCAAGTGGCAAGGTACGGTTGGACGTGCCCGTGAAACCATATGATATTGTATAGTAGGATAGGCTTGGCGAGATCTCATCTATCGGTCAAAGAATATCTCCAACTATTACAAATACCATATATGAGGTGACCGCGGATTGCTTAGGAGGGTCTATTTCAACGACACCATCATTGTTGAACCTCTGGATCTGATTTTGTTGGACCCAACAATTTCTATTGAATGAATAATAACCCGATTAAATTAGCAGTATTGGGGATCTCCAACTCGTCCCACCTCATCTGATCACTTAGGGTGGGAAGCTCGATCAACCCTTGCTTGCTCTAATAAAGATGTGAAAAAATATTCAACATCCTCATTTCAAAATAAAAAAGGATTCTTTTTTTTTTTTGTGCTCGGCGCTGTCAATAATCGTTTTATCACTTATTATTGCAGCTTGACACAAAATCTCTTTAAAGATGGTTAAAGCTAAAGCTGACCCACAGTTCCATAGCCTCTTTCCTGAATCCTAGGTTTGCGAGTCTTTCTTAAACTCTAATTCCTTCCTCAGTCTTCTTTATTTAATAAAGAATGCGAGCTTTCTTTCTATCGAATTATACCAACACAACTGTGCAAACAGAAAGCTCAAGGATGCTGTCGACCAACATGATGCGAACACGGATGGTCAAGCTCCTAGAAAAGTTGTTACAGTAGGTGCCCGTCGAGCCAAGTGTTGGCCGAGTGTTCACAATGAAACTCTATGTATAAGCAATCTTTATTTTAATAATATTTGAAATTATTATTTTGGCACATCTTTATCTGTATACCCATGCTAGTTGCATAGATAAAGCCCTTGAATATACAAATAGTAGAAAGAATATGAGATGCTCATATGATGAGTATCATGAAATTCATATTTGGAATACTGTATATTCTAAACGGTTCCTAGTCGATTCAGCCGCCGCTAAGAAGGATATAGGCCGCTCGAGCTTGAGACTAGTATCTGCGATGTGAGTACCATGTTTCATTGGTAGGGGACATTGTGATGTCCGAGCATGCAGATAGGTGCTCCTGGTAGAGTGCACTGAACAACCCTCCATTAAAGGACTTTCCAAGTGGTTCTCACTTATCGAGTGGAAAAGTCCTAGTTTATGGTTGTACACCATTAGTCCTTATGACCCGGGACAACATTGAGACTCTATGTGCTAGAATTACACTTTGACTTGTTTACCGACTCTCATGGGGTCATCAGGTGGCAAGGTTGGGTGTTCTGTCGAAACATATAGGAGTCGATGCATTGTAGTCGGGGATTCACCGCTTACCTACGGGTATGGATATCCTATGTGTTTTTCATGTATATGTAGTTTGAAATCTCTGATCAGAGTATGGTGGTAATTATGAAAGGGGTTTCATAGATTACACCATCGATGCAACTACGACATGACACATAGTATCGATTCATTGACAACTCTCGATAAACCAATGGTTGTCGAATCGGTCGGGATATATGAGTTGAAGGGACCGTACTGTACGCTAACCATAATTGAATGGTTCTTGCAGGCACTATCATTTGATACCTAGGGAATCATGTAAGCGATGCTGCTAGGCGTTTAACATGATTGGTTGGGTACTATCAGACTTGAGTTCTGACGTTCTTATTATCAAGGAGTTGATAAATAAGAATGGAGCAATTGGGGTATGCTCATATAAGGACATGTTTAGTCCGAATCACATGGAGATGTGAACCCACGGCTAGTTGTATCAATGAACCATTGAGGGCCACACAAGTACTAGCTTTCTAGATCCCGTTGAGAAGTAAAATAGTTCAATGTGTTGAACGGCTTATAAAGGAGTTTATAAGCGTAAGGAAAATTAGAAGTATGACTTCTATAAAGGAGAAAATAGTTCAATGTGTTGAACGGCTTATAAATGAGTTTATAGGCGTAAGGAAAAATAGAAGTATGACTTCTATGAGAGAAATGTAATTTTAATTTATGAATGTGTTCTTAAATTAAAATTTGGCCAAATAAATAATGTATTTGAAAATTGTGATTTTCATAAACATTATTATGGACTAAATTAAATTAATTCAAGTGTTGAATTAATTAAACACTAGTGGACCTAGTAGAGTCCAAATAATTAAATTAATTCAAGTGTTGAATTGATTAAATCATATTGAGTCTTGTAGAGCTCAATTTAAATAAATTATTTAACTAGTGGACTTGAGTAAATTCAAGTAATGTTTAATTAGTCTCAAAAATGTTTGAGATAATTAAATTAAGTCCATGGGTTTTTAATTTGTTAAAAACCATATAATATTTGCATGTATGGGAGGTGAAAGGTTGGGAGACAACTTTTTGTATAACCAAGGCTTGGCATGCAACTTTTTTACTTTAACTTTTCCCACAACCAAAAAAATGTCTCTCCTTCTCTCCTAGCATGAATAGTGGCCGAAAATACTATTCATTCTCTCCATTTTTTTGTTCTTCAATGGTTGGAGAAAACATTCACTTCTCAAAGAAAAATCCTCATATTTTTCTAGTGCAAAATATGAGGGGATCTACCTAGTTGGTGGTGGGCTTTATTTTAGAGCAAGGAGTGCTCTTTGGAAGCTTGTAGAAGTTCTTGCCATACAAGAGCTAAGGTGTTTACACCTTAGTTGGAGCCATACATCGATCCTTGTGATTGATAGGTACATTTCTTAACACACTATGAATGTCATTTTGTGTTTATTGTATTTGCTACACAAGAATGTTAGTGGCCGAAAATTTTATGCTAAAATCAAAATTTTTGTGCTTCCGTTGCGTTTCCGGTCACCGTAACCGATCCCCTTTCAAAAGTGTGGGATCCTTTAGAGCTACTGGAAGGACCAATCACGAGAGGACGACTAAAGAAGTTCAAAGAGGCACTACAAGGAGTGATGATCAAGAAAGAAGGGCTTGTGATGCATGGGAGTATGTGTGGGGCCAAAGGAACATTATTCAAACATCTTTTGAACGACCGAGGCTACACGGACCTGTACACGGGGTCCGTGTCCATTACACTCGAGAATCAAGAAAACGGAGCCTACACGGACCTGTACACGGGGTTCGTGTCCACTATTTTTGAGACATGAAAATTACCGTGACTACATGGACCCCCTTCCCAACCTCTACACGGGGTCCGTGTCCCTTATGATTTGGCGAGAAATTTTTCTTCTTTTTAGTTTTGATTTGTTTGGTAACTAGATATTGATATCCTTTTGATATGTAAAGATATTAAGGACGACAATTAACAGACAATTCAGATTTTTTCAAGTTTATACAAACTTTAGAGTTTTTTCTCTCAAAAAACTTTTTCAAGGCTTTGCTTTGTGTTTATTAAAAATCAAACTTACCAAGATTTGTTCTTGTGGCGTTTGTCGATTGATTTCATACGGATTGTCAAATACAAGTTCTTTGAAGGTTCGTCTGTTTCTCAATTGTTTAATCGTGAGTATTTGCTTCTAAGTTTTATAACATAGAGGTTAATATCACAAAACTCATACTTGATTCAAAAGATCGGGACAACAAACAATCCTTGTTCGTTATCGAATTGAGGGCGCGGTTCATATATAATCGTGTTTGCTATTCATTCGTACGGGGATTCGTATCACAACGCCTCCTTTCTCTTCCTTCTTTATGCTTTTTTTGTTATTTATATTTTTTATGTGTGTCCTGCTGCGGCTGGACCAGTAACTAGGGTTGTTCACAGAGCAGCTGTCTTTCCCTCTCAAGCGGAGAAGACTGTTTACATGTCCGATCCGGTAGGCTGCAAATGCGACATCTATATTTAGATAGACAATTTTGTCATCTTTTCTTGATTTCATATGTTTCTTCAAGCAAGTCACATTCGCAACGAGACGAAAGGACTTCGGTTGGAACCCACCTACAGTAGTAGGGGAAATGAAATACATCTTTAGTTCATATATAACTAGTCAATATCTAATATCACATATACATGTCTTTCTTCCATAACGTAAACCAGTAAATTCAATCAGATTCACGAATCAATCTATTTTTTTAGGAATCCCGTTTTCGTTATCAGTATTCAAATCGAATACAATCTAATCTAAATGGGCAAATTAAATTGAAATTTATTTGGGCTTGATGCGATCATGGTAGGTCAAGTCCCAAGAGAAGCATGAGATCCTTCAAGTTGCCGGAGGGACAAATCACGAGGGGACAGATGAATAGATTCAAGGAAGCATTGCATAGATTAATGAGCAATCGAGATTCCAAGTCTCAAATGAGTCGTGATGCATTGGAGTGAGCTTGAAGACCATTTGGATGCTATTAAGGTTGGAGTCAAGTGAATGGACCAGCGCCACAGCGCCAAGGATCAAGCGCCGTTGCACTAGTCAAGATGGACTAGAGCCTAGGCGCCACTTTCTAGCGCCATGCGAACCTGTAGCGCCTATGCGCTACATACTAGCGCTTAGGCGCTACAGCAGACAAACCTTCAATGCCTAGGCGCTTCTGGATCAGTGCCGCGGCACTTGGAACGCGGAAAAACTCGATTTTTACCTTATTTTGTGCATTAGATAGTTTGGGAACATTATATTTTCATATCTTTTAATTTTTGGTGTATATTTGGACGAATTTTGAACAATTTTTTACACAATTATTGAAGATTGAATTACCTTTTTCTTGAGTTATCTCTCAAGAAAACAAAAGCTTTTTGCTTTGTATCCAAAAAAATAAAACTTATCAAAGTTTATGCTTTGTGGCGTTTGTTGATAGTTCTTGTGCGGATTGTCATAGGCTTGTTCTTTGAAGGTTCGTTCGAGTTTTCAGTTGTTTAATTTTGATTCTTTGTTACTAAACCACGTAGTTTAAGGGTGAAAATCACGTGTTGCTTGAATCAAAAGATCGGACACAACAACGATCCTTGTCGTTATTAAATTTGTGTTGGTATTTTGTTCGATTTCCTTTGGTGAGTCATATTCAGTAGTCTCACAGTCAAAAAAATATAAAAAAAAGTATTGAAATTGCTTATCTATGCAATCCAAGTGAGTCGATCACATATGTTCATAAGTTGAACTTGATTTTTTGATATATCCAAATACGAAGCTTGAGCACCTTTGAGGGAACTTTCGAATTCGAATGAAAATATTTGAGTGCGAGTGAATTTTCTTTGGAGTTACCGGTGAGTATTTGTAATGAAAAAAAATAGAGGAGAGACGAGTGGATTTTTTTGCAGTGACCGTGAAAATTTGGGTGACGAAAATTCTATTTTGTTTCTACTAACGTTTCTTGCTGGTACAATGTCCGAGAGAAATTGGAGAAGGAGGTAGGAGAGAGTTCGAACCAATGGTTATCTAAGGTCCAAATGGAGGCGTTGTTTGGACACTTCTCTAGGATTATATGGGCCGAGTTGGAGGCATTACACGAGCGGTTGGATAAGTTTGAAGTTAGTACTAGTGGGGACAAGTATAAGCATAAGGATTTGGGTAGAGGAGAAGACAAGGAGGAATATGATTTGGGAGGAGACGAGGAGAGCCAAAATGAGAATTGGGGTAGGAACGGACAAGGTAGAGGTTTTGGTAGAGGAAGAAGAGAAGCCATACGAGGGTAGACACAATGATGAGAATAGGGAAGTTGGTAACATGGGTAGTATTAAAATGAAGATTCCATCGTTCCATGGGAAATCTGCCCCTGAGTCATATTTAGAGTGGGAAAAAAAGGTAGAGTTTGTGTTTGAATGTGACCACTACCCCGAACAAAAAAAGGTTAGGTTGGCGGTGGTTGAATTTCTAGACTACACTCACATTTGCTGGGATCAACTAGTGACCACTAAGAGGAGATATAATGAGAGGGCCGTTGAAAATTGGGATGAGATGAAGAGAGTAATTAGAAAGAGGTTTGTGCCCAACCACTACTATAGGGAGATGTTTAAGAAGTTGCAGAATTTGAAGCAGGGTTCGAGGAGTGTCGAGGACTACAATAAGGAGTTGAAAGTAGTCATGATTAGGACAAATATAGAGGAGGATAGCGAGGCTACGATGGCACGTTTTCTTTGTGGTTTGAACAGGGAGATTCAAGATCAAGTGGAGCTCAGGCACTACTTGGATCTAGACGAGATGGTGCAAATGACCATAAAGGTGGAGTAACAACTCAAAAGGCGAGGACTTGGCCACACCACCCAAGTGGAGAGTGCATCAATGTTTTGGCATTCGAATGTTGCTACACAAGAAGAAGGCAAGGGAGTGGCCAACCCCAAAGCAGAAATTAAGCAAGAGGTGCCTTATCAAAGAGTGCAACATAAATCTGAAACTCCTATTAATCGTTCTAGTGATATCAAATATTTTAGGTGTAAAGGAGTTGGCCACATTGCTAGCCAATGTCCTAACAAGAGAGTAATGATAAGGAATACTTATGGGTATTATGAATGTCAAAGTGATGGAGATGACGACGTTGATGATGATAAGATGCCAGAGTTGGAGAATCCTGTTGAGGGATATGAGGCGGTTGTCGGTGAAGCATTGGTGACTAGGCGTATCATGAGTGCCCAAGTTGAGGAGGAGGAGAACAATCAGAGGGGGAACTTGTTCCATACTATGTGCTTTGTAAACGAAAATGTTTGCAATCTTATTATAGATGGAGGGATTTGTACAAATGTAGCTAGTTGTGAGATGGTGGATAAGTTGAATTTACCTAATTTAAAACATCCTCAACCCTATACGCTACAATGGTTGATTGATTGTGTCGAGATGAAAGTAAATAGGCAAGTTTTGTTGCGTTTTCGATTGGGAAGTACGTGGATGAGGTGTTATGCGATATTGTGCTAATGCATTCTTGTTATATCTTGTTGGGTAGACCGTGGTAATACGATAGGAAAGTGACACATGATGGTTTCAAGAATAGGTACTCGTTTGTCCTAAACACAGAATCGATTGTATTACTTCCCTTGTACAGAAAAAAAATAATGGAGGACCAATTAAAGAAAAGAAAAAGAGATGAGGTCGAAAAAAAATAACAAAAGTAAGATGACCTTAGAAAAAGAAAGAGATATGGTCGAAAGAAAGATTGTACACAAGAGAGAGATGATCATAGGAAAAAAAAGAGAAGAAAATGATGAGATGAAAGAAAAAAAAAAGAGGCAAAAGAAAAGAAAAAGAAAAATTATTTTATGCCCCAAAAGAGTGAGACAGATATTTATTTATTCTTGCATAAACCCTTTGATGTACGTTCGTACAAAGTTGTTTATCCATAGTGTGATGATATAGCCGGTTCAATCTCGAGCATTTCTATTTCTTATTTGCATGATTTTGGAGTTGTCATGACGAGAAGACAAACGAGTCTTGTTGAAGGGAGAACCCAAAGGTTTGAGCCGCGAGAATACAAGTGCAATCGCAACGAGGAAAGGTTAGTTGCCAACGCGACAACCATGATGGAATGAATCCTCGTACGAAGAAAAGCAAACACGAATAGATACGAATCGCGCCCTCAATTCAATAACGAACAAGGATCGTTGTTGTCCCAATCTTTTGAAATAAGTATGATTTTTTGATATTCACCTCTAAGCTATGAAACTTGGCAACAAATATTAAAGACTGAAACAATTGAGAATCAGACGAACATTCAAAGAACTTGTCTTTGTCAAAGTTTTATTTTGTGGCGTTTGTCGATTGATCTCATACGGATTGTTTTAGAATAGGGATGATTGTTTACCATTTGTTGAGTTTTCTTATAGCCGTAGCATGCATTCTATTACAAATTATTCGCCATTTGAAATTGTGTATGGTTTTAATCCTTTGACTCCGTTGGATTTGATGTCTTTACCTGTGAGGGAAAGGTTAAACATGGATGGCAAAAAGAAGGATGTATTTGTTGGGGGTTTGCATGAAAAGGCCAAGGCCAACATTGAGAAGAAAAATGAGCAATATGCTAAGCAAGCCAAAAGGGGAAGAAAAATTTGGTATTTAAGAAGGGTGATTGGGTATTGCTACACTTGCGGAAGGAAAGGTTCCCGAGAAAAGACGTTCAAAGTTGCTACCTAGGGGTGGTGGACCATTTCAAGTCCTTGAAAGGATCAATGACAACGCTTACAAACTCGATCTACCAGGTGAGTATAACGTGAGTTCTACTTTTAATGTTATTGATCTTTCGTTGTTCGATGTAGGTGATGAACAAGATTTGAGGACAAATCCTTTTCAAGAAGGGGAGGATGATGCAAACATGGTATGCCAAGATCCAAAGAAGGTATGGGATCCTTTAGAGTTGCCGGAGGGGCCAATCACGATGGGACGACTGAAGAGATTAAAAGAAACATTGCAAGGGCTCATGAGGAATCAAGTAGAGCTTGCAAGAAAGGAGCCAAGTCCCGAGGGGTTCGTGTAACCCTCTGACCCGATTTCATAAAATAACAGCGGAATTTAAAATATTTCTTGAAGGAAAGAAGGTTTAAAATACATTTCCATATAGTCAAAATTAGACACATGATCAATCAAATGATACAAAAAAAAAAAAAAACAAAATATCATTTTTATGATCATGTCCAAAATGCTATCAAAATAATCCTTTCTTCCTCCATCTCTATATGCATATGACTCCGGCCTCAATCAACGTCCCGGCTCGTCGCTCTTATCTGCATCACATGAAATAACTGAAATGAGTATAAAACTCAGCAAGTGGAACTCTTACATAGCAATGTACATATCACACTCTGAAAACATGGCTTTGAAAACATTAAATACCATCAACGCTGAAACATGAATATCATAGAATGAATAACAATAACGATGGTATTTTTTTTTCTCTGTTGGATTGATATCTATATAGTAGTTCTGTCTCTGTACCTATATCCCATCGATATACATCAATAACTCTGAGGGATATAAGCATATGGTCGTTGATCAACTAATTGCATGCAATCTCTGACTATGTATCTATCAATCCAATAAAACATTTGAATTCTCTCTTTGGCATTAAAACAAACACTTTGAAGACTCTATTTTCTTTTGAATTCCCTTTAACATAATTGAGACATAAGAATGTCTCTAATATACAACAAGGTGTATTAATACATAGCATGAATCAAATGGAAGGGAATAACACTTTAAAACCATTGAAACACAATATATATATTATAATGTGAACACAAGGAAATGAATTCCACTTACAACACTTGAAACCTTGAATCTATACCCTTGGTTGGATTCCTACAACAATAAACCAAGTATTGCACCATTAACATCTCAATAATCACTAACCTATAACATTAAATCCATTAAACCAACACAACAACAACCCAAAGATGTCTCCCAACACCAAAACCAAGAATAAACTAAACCAAAAGCTTACCTAAACTCCTTAAACTCCAAAAGAACCTTGCTCACACTTCAAAACTCCCACAAGATGCTTGAAGCAAAGGAAGGAAAAGAAATGAAATGGAACCCTAGCTCTCCCGAGGACTGAAGAATCGAGAATGAGGGGAAAGAATGAGAAAAATTAGACCAACTCATCCATTTAAACACTTAAAATCTCGAAACAAGCTTCTACTGTTCATGCACCGCGGGTGCGCTACCTACCTCACCGCGGGTGCGGTGTGCCTTCGACACCTCAACCAAAATTCTGAAAATGACGACCGCGGGTGCGGTACCTATCCCACCGCGGGTGCGGTGTCTCTTCGGCAATTCCACAAATTCTGCAATAAATACCGCGGGTGCGCTGCACAAATCACCGCTGGTGCGGTCTGCTCTCGGCCAAAACAACTCTATGCAATAAAAATCGAATCGCAACGCTGTTACAACACAACTACCCATCAACTAATATCAACAATACCTCAAAACAATAATAACCCACAATACTAAGACCCTTAATCACAACTCTTAACATCTAAATCAAACTTAATCTTAACCAAATAATCCATAAACATACGAAATCTTAAACTGTACCGTTCACCAGGCTTGGATATTACAATCGCCCCTCCTTAGAGGAATTTCGTCCTCGAAATTGACGTCACTGCGCAAACAACTCAGGATACTTCTCTTCCATCTCATCCTCTGGTTCCCACGTGGCTTCTTCAATCAGATTAATCCTCCAAAGGACTTTAACAATGCCAATCTCTTTGTTCCTCAACACTTTAACCTTGCGATCCAGAATCTGGACCGGAATCTCTTGGTACGTCAAATTCGGCGTCAAATCCAATGGCTCGTGGCGAAGAACATGGGAAGAATTTGCAATATATTTCCTGAGCATAGAGACGTGAAAAACATTATGAACTCTGTCAAGATCTCGCGGTAGGGCTAACCTGTAAGCTCGATCACAAATGGGCCAATAAATCTCGGACTCAACTTTCCCTTCTTGCCAAACCGCATCACACCCTTAAGAGGTGCTATCTTCAAGAACACATGATCGCCAACCTCAAACTGCAATGGCCTACGACGCACATCGGCATAACTCCTCTGTCTAGACTGCGCTGTCTTCATTCTTTCTCTGATAACAGCAACAACATCAGCAGTCTGTTGGACTAACTCTGGACCCAGCATCTTCCTCTCACCAATCTCATCCCAATACGAGGGAGATCTACACTTCCTACCATAAAGTGCTTCATACGGTGCCATGCCAATTGTCACTTGGTAGCTATTATTATACGTGAACTCAACAAGAGGCAATTTAGAATTCCAGCTTCCAGGATAATCGATAGTACAAGCTCTGAGCATATCCTCTAAAATCTGAATAACTCTCTCTGATTGACCATCGCTCTGGGGGTGATATGCTGTACTAAATGCTAACCGTGTACCCATAGCTCTGTGCAAACTCTTCCAAAACTCTGAAGTAAATCTAGGATCACGATCAGACACGATCGACACAGGAACACCATGAAGTCTAACAATCTCTGCTATGTACTCTTCGGCATACTGGTTCATGGAATATGTCGTCTTGACTGGAAGAAAATGCGCTGACTTGGTCAATCGATCAACAATAACCCAAATAGAGTTAAAACCTTTCTGCGTTCTGGGAAGACCAGTCACGAAATCCATCGTAATGTGCTCCCATTTCCATTGAGGAATCGGCAATGATAACAATGTCCCAGCAGGTCTCTGGTGCTCGATCTTCACCTGCTGACAAGTTAGGCACTGAGAAATAAACATGGCAATATCTTTCTTCATACCTGGCCACCAATAGAGTCTACGAAGATCCTGATACATCTTAGTGCTGCCTGGATGTATCGAGTATGGCGCTGTATGTGCCTCTGTCAAGACGTCTCGCCGAATATCATCACCAGCAGGAATGCAAATACGGCCTCTAAACGTCACCAAACCATCTCTATTCGTCGCGAACTCTGAATTACCTCTCTCCTCTGCTCTAGCTCTCAACTCTAACAACTGAACATCAATAGCCTGCTCTCTACGGATCCTGTCCGTCAATGTAGCCCGAATAACCAACGCTGAAAAACGAGCAATGGTTCCAGGAACCACCAAAGCTATCTCCTCTCGCTGCAAATCTAACAACAACGGCTGCTGAATCATAGAACTTAAAGAAGAACTCGACTTACGGCTCAATGCATCCGCTACAACATTCGCTTTCCCTGGGTGGTAACTAATAGTCACATCATAGTCTTTGACAAGCTCTAACCACCGTCTCTGTCGCATATTGAGTTCTTTCTGTGAAAACAAATACTTTAAACTCTTGTGGTCTGTGAAAATTTCACACTTTTCGCCATACAAATAAAGTCTCCAGATTTTCAGGGCGAAAACCACAGCTGCCAGCTCCAAATCATGCGTAGGATAATTCTTCTCGTAATCCTTCAACTGGCGAGAAGCATAGGCCATAACTTTACCTCGTTGCATCAACACTGCACCGAGGCCCTTCTTCGACGCATCGGTAAAAACAACAAAGTCCTCTGAACCACGGGGCAAAACAAGTACTGGAGCTGTCGTCAACTTATCTTTCAACTCCTGGAATCCTCTTTGGCATTCATTGGACCACTCAAATTTCACAGTCTTCTCGTTAGATTAGTTAACGGCAGGGCAATCTTGGAAAAGTCTGAAATAAAACGACGATAATAACCCGCCAAACCAAGAAAACTGCGTACTTTTGATACAGTGGTAGGAATAGGCCACTTTTGAATCGCCTCTATTTTCACTGGATCAACAGCTATACCATCCTTCGAGACAACATGTCCTAAGAAAGAAATCTGCTCCAACCAGAACTCACACTTCTTCAACTTAGCATACAACCTCTTCTCTCTCAGCAACTGAAGAACAACTCTGAGGTGCTCTGAATGAAGCTCTCTGGTCTTGTAGTAAATCAAAATGTCATCGATAAAAACAATGACAAAGCTATCCAAATACGGCTTGAACACACGGCTCATAAGATCCATGAAGACAGAAGGAGCATTGGTCAGACCAAAAGACATCACAAGAAATGCATAGTGACCGTACCTGGTCCGGAACGCCGTCTTAGGGATATCAGACGCCCTAACCTTCAACTGATAATAGCCAGATCGCAAATCAATCTTCGAGAACACTGTAGCCCCTTGCACTTGGTCAAAAAGGTCATCTATCCGTGGCAACAGATACTTATTTTTAATCGTCACTTCGTTGATCTCTCTATAATCAATACACAGCCGCAACGACCCATCTTTCTTCTTGACGAAAAGAACCGGAGCTCCCCAAGGCGAAGAACTCGACCGAATAAAACCTTTATCTAATAAATCCTGCAATTGCGTCTTCAACTCTTTCATCTCTGAAGGGGCCATTCTGTACGGAGCCTTAGAAATAGGAACCGTACCTGGAACTAGATCAATCACAAACTCTACATCTCTGTCCAGTGGTAAACCCGGCACATCATCCTCAAATACATCAGAGAACTCTCTCACAACATCAATATCATCAATATTCAACTTCATAATTCTATCCATATCCACAATCGAAACCAAAAACCCATCACAACCTCTAAACAACAACTTCTTAGCCTCAAGACACGAAATAAATGGAAGGATCAGTGAAGTACCTGCACTGGCGAACAAACCTTCCCTATTGCCATCATCTGCAAATTTCACCGTCTTAGCAATGCAATCAATCACCGCACGGTAAGTTGATAGCCAATCCATGCCAAGTATAATATCAAACGCAACCATCGGAATAACAATCAAGTCGGCATAAACAACTCGCCCATCAATTTGGACAGAGCACGCATACACAATAGATGTTGGGCACAACACATCCCCAGAAGGCAAAACAACATTAAACTGGAGGGGAATAACAGAAGGAACTATACCCAAAGATCTCAAAAATAGTTCAGACCTAAAAGAATGAGTAGCACCTGTATCAATCAATGTTGTAGCTACTCTGCCTGAAATTAAAATAGTGCTAGAGATCACAGAAGAATCATAGTTTATCCCTTCCTTTGTCATGGTAAAGATGCGACCCTGCACCTTCTCTTTACTCGTGCCTCTTGGACAATCCTTGGCTATATGGCCTGCAGTGCCACAACGGTAACAAGTATGAGTACCAAATCTGCACTCTCCCCGATGATGTCTACTGCACTTGGGACACCATGGCTTCTCAGGATCAGATGGAACTGTCGGTGGTTTAGGACTCGGCTCCAACTTGCCTTTCCCTTTAAAATGGTCCTTTCCTCTATGGCTCGAACCTTGACCTCTTTGAGCAACAAACTGCTGCCTCGCCTGTCTCTCTCTGGCAATGTCTTTCTTATCTTGCTCGGCCAACAAAGCCTTAGATACAATCTCTTTGAATGTCACCGCCTTCGACATATTGATGTCCCTTCTGATTTCTGCTCGAAGGCTTCTAATGAAATGAGCACCCTTGTCTTTGTCATTGGAGGCAATATACCGAGCAAACAGACAGCCCTCTTCAAACTTCAGAATATACTCATCAACATTCATACCTCCTTGACGAAGCTCTAAAAACTCAGTCACCTTCCGAGCTCGAAGTGCATCTGGGAAATACTTGTCATAGAAAAGATCAGTGAACTCTTGCCACTTCAATGCTGGAACATCAACACTTACCTTGGTAGCATTCCACCAAATGCGTGCAGCTTTGACTAACATGAACACTGCACAACTGATTATGTCCTTATCTTCATAGTTGAGATGATCGAAAATCGCCTCAAGAGCTTTGACCCACTCTACAGCCACCAATGGATCAGTGCTTCCTGCATATTCCGGCGGATCCATTCTCTTGAAAGCAGTAAAGATCCCATCGGTCCCAACTGCCTGAGCCACTTTGTAATGCCCGAGAATTTTATGTTGATAATTTGAGATTAATGATTATCACGTGTAGCGCTTATAGGTGGATCAAGTCGCGATCAGAATGGGACATGCACGAGTTAGCCTAAGTTGAAATCCCGTAGGTATCGCGCACATGCGCGGCAGAGAGGCGAGCATATGCGCGAGTTCCATGTGCCGAGGTCGAAGGCCTCGCGCATATGCGCGAGAAGCGACGCGCATATGCGCGAGTTGCTGGAATTGAATTATGTGGAGACCGTAGGTCTCGCGCATATGCGCGAGAAGAGTGCGCGCATATGCGCGCGCAGCAGAACAGCCAAAATGCCGAGACCGAAGGTCTCGCGCACATGCGCCGGTTGAGGTCGCGCATATGCGCGGGACGTGCAGAATGAAAACTAAGCCAAGTGTCCTTGCCATGCATATATAAGGTGTATTGTCTTCATTTCTTCACTCCTTCAGCAGATGAAAATCGAGAGCACCTCCATGGAAGTCCCAAAAATGCTCTTAGAACTTAGCTTGTACAAGATCTAACCACCCGAATTTCGATCCGAATTCATTTTCGTGCTCCTCTCATCAAAGGCTTCAAGGGGATGTAAGTTTCATTCATTTCCTACATGATTTGAGATATTGATGTTGGGGAAATTGTGAATTACACTAGATTATGTGTTCTTGTGATACCGGAGCGCGTATAATTGAAACTGGATCGAAGAAATGGTACCGTATGCATTTGTTATGAATTTCAGCATATATTGATTGAATTGAATAGATTTTGTCATGCTGGAATTAGAATTGTGATGATATGGTATTGGTTATGCATTGATGAGATTGGGTTATTGTTGAGTTGATTGGTATCGCAAGATTAAGCCGTTATGCCCTCGAATCGTATCAAGATTGATTAGTGATTTATATATGTGTTGAGTTGAGTTAGAAAGTGATAGAATGCATCTTGAATGTATTATTTCAGAGTGAATACTGACAGATTCGACATCGAGATTTCTACTACGATAAAGACTACGACAACGAAAGGTATAATTCATGTTGATTCGGGAAGATACAACTCGAATTAGACTTGATTCGAGTTTCCCAAAATCACATACTAGATTGCTATACATTGCTATGCTTGTTTGTTTTTATTGATTTGTATACAAGCATTGAGATAGAAGAGTCATTGGCAGAGTTGCCAAAATTTCTAGATGTTCGGTGGTATCGACGCATAGGAGCAGATTTCCTCCGATTGTAGACACTCGATACAGACAGGACCGAAGTCTAGGAATAAGACGTACCGCCACCACGATTGGGAAAGTAGGTGGGAGACTTGTTACGTCTTATTCACACCGGGATCCCTAGACTTAGATTTGAGTCGAGTCAAAGAATAAGAGTCGCTGAGTTATATCTGTATTCACTAATGTGTCATAAACATTGATTTATGTTTTATTACATTGTATTTAATTGCATGACATGCATGTATACATGTTTTATACTGGGATTTGTTCTCACCGGAGTATACGGCTGTTGTTGTGTCTGTATGTGTGCATAACAACAGGTGGGACAGGATCAGGGTCACGCAGAGGATGAGAGATCGAGATAGCGTGGAGATTACTAGTGGTTTCTTACTAGACATGTACTGAATTTATAAACCCTAGTATGTTAATTGTAGACGAACATGTGAATGTTATTTAGAGTTGAATAAGATGACAGTATTTGATATAATGTTTTGTGCTTGTTTATATACATTTGAATAAATGTTAAAAGCAAAATTTTGACCCATATTTTCTAGCAAAGATCCAACTAATCCCAAAGATAATCGAGTTAGAGCCCGGGTACCCACAACAGGTGGTATCAGAGCGGTAGGTTCTGTAGACTGAGATAGAATAGATTGAGCGGGGTAGATGAGCCTTCTTCCTTGCGTTTGGGTGTTAGCATGATTTATTGTTTTCCCTATGATATGTTGTATTGTTATCTAAGTTGATTACAACATCTACTTGCCAAGACTGAATCAGAACCGATTCTGGATCAGAGGTATATGATCAGAGGAGGACTGAGACAGATTTTATAGATTGTATACTAATCCGTTTGATAATCAGATATGCCTCCTTGACGAGTACCGCAACCAGCAGCAGGTCGGGCACCAGAACAGGGCAGTACCTCCAATGATCCGATGGATGTGACCGCTACACCGATGGAGACTTTGTTAAAGCGGTTTCAGTCGTTCCGACTACCGACACTGAAGGGCACAGAAAATTCAGTTGAATGTGAAAGTTGGCTCGATGACATCGAAATGTTATTTGAATCTCTTGTTTACACCGACGAGCGACGAGTTAAACTTATTGGGCACCAACTGCAAGAGGTTGCCAAGAACTGGTGGATTACCACAAAGAGGGCCTTGGAGCATCGTGGTGCAGAGGTTACTTGGAAGGTGTTCAAGACAGAGTTTTATCAGCGATTCTTTCCCGTCTCCTACTGAAAAGACAAAGGTGCTGAATTTGCCAACCTGAGACAGGGACAGCCGAACATCGAAGAATATGTCGCTAAGTTCTCCACATTACTCCGATTTGCTCCCCACGTTGCTGGGAATGACGAGGCCGTTGCGGATCAGTTTATCAATAGCCTGAATCCGGAGATATTCACCTTGGTGAACACGGGACGACCCAACAATTTTTCTGATGCTTTGAACAGGGTTAAGGGAGCAGAAGCCGGGTTGCTTAGGCAACGAAGCAATTCTTATACCACTCAGACTCCTAAACCACCCCAGCCCTTGGGTCAATATCAGCAACCAACTCCCAGATTCGAGAGTGGGGGTAGCAGCAGCGGAAGGAAAGACAGTTTGAAAGCGAAGGGGAAGCAGTTCAAGAAATCAGGGAGCAGTTCGTCGAGCTCCAGTGGACCGAGACAGACAGGGTCGGGCCAGAGATCAGAATATACAGGGGTTTACTGTAGTTCTTGTGGAGGAAGACATGCCACCATGCCGTGACAGGGCGTGATGGGTCGCTGCAACATTTGCAGACAGCAGGGCCACTTCGCCAGGGTCTGTCCACATAAAGGTGCACAGCAGACTCAGAGTGTAGGAGCATCTGGCTCTGTAGCTCAGCCAGAGAGGCAAGCTTCCTCTGTTCATTCATTCCAGCCAGCCCCTGCATCGACACAGCCCAGAGCTCGAGGTGGCCAGATAGTGAACCAACCTCCCAGACAGCAGGCTCGAGTGTTTGCATTGACACAAGAGCAGGCTCAGGATGCCCCTGATGATGTTATAGCAGGTAACTGTTCTATTTGCGGTTATCCTGCTTATGTACTGATAGACACAGGTGCATCACATACATTCTTATCTGAGCATTTTGCATTGACACATGCATTGCCTATTGAGTCGTTGACTACTGTAGTGTCTGTCTCTTCTCCTTTGGGGACAGGGTTGATATCAGTGACATCTGTTAGATCGTGTTTACTACAGTATGATGGGCATGAGATAGATTTAGACTGTATTGTACTTGGGTTATCTGATTTTGATTGCATTATTGGTATCGACATGCTAACAAAGAACAGAGCGACAGTAGATTGTTTCCACAAGGTTGTTAGATTTAGACCAGAGATGGCTGAAGAGAGGAAGTTCTACGGCAAAGGGTCTAGAGCTAAGATTCCTTTGATTTCAGTATTGTCTATGACTCGATTACTACAGAAAGGAGCAGATGGGTTCCTTGTCTATTCAGTAGATTTACTGAAGTCGAGCCCAGCATTGGCAGATCTGCCAGTGGTTTGCGAGTTTGCAGATGTGTTCCCCGATGATATTTTGGGATTGCCTCCAGTCAGAGAGGTAGATTTTAGCATCGACCTAGTACCAGGTACGGTTTCTATTTCTCGAGCTCCTTATAAAATGGCACCGATAGAATTGACAGAATTGAAAGAACAGCTTGAAGATTTGCTGGCCAAGGGATATATCAGACCGAGTGTATCTCCTTGGGGCGCACCAGTGCTATTTGTGCGAAAGAAAGACGGTTCGATGGGATTGTGTATCGATTACCGGCAACTGAACAAGGCAACAGTACAGAACAAGTACCCATTGCCTCCAATTGATGATTTGTTTGATCAGTTGCAGGGATCCTCTGTCTATTCCAAGATTGACTTGCGATCTGGATATCATCAGCTGTGAGTCAGAGATTCAGATATACCTAAGACAGCATTCCGAACCAGGTATGGACATTATGAGTTTGTTGTCATGCCTTTTGGTTGAACGAATGCGCCAGCGGTATTTATGAGTCTGATGAACCGTGTCTTTCGGAGATATCTGGATGAGTTTGTGATTGTGTTTATAGATGATATTTTGGTTTACTCGAGAAATGAGACTGATCATGCTCAGCATTTGAGAATTGTGTTGCAGACGTTAAGAAATGAGCAACTGTATGCTAAACTGTCAAAGTGTGAGTTTTGGCTGAGACAGGTTGTCTTCTTGGGTCATATCATATCTGGAGACGGTATTTCTGTTGATCCGAGTAAAGTCGAGGCAGTGATTAGTTGGCCTAGACCAACCTCTGTGCCAGAGATACGCAGTTTCATGGGTTTAGCAGGTTACTATCGACGATTTATTAAAGATTTCTCCAGTATTGCGAAACCGATTACCCAGTTGACACAGAAGAATACTCCATTTGTGTGGTCTGAAGATTGTGAGTCTAGTTTCTTAGAATTGAAGAGACGACTAACCAGTGCTCCAGTCCTGACGATACCTTCAGGTACGGGTGATTTCGTTGTATATTGCGATGCATCGCACAGAGGGTTAGGATGTGTTCTTATGCAGCGACAGCATGTTATTGCCTATGCTTCGAGACAGTTGAAGCCACACGAGACTCGATACCCAATTCATGATCTTGAATTGGCGGCTATCGTATTTGCACTGAAGATATGGCGACACTATCTGTACGGCGAGAAATTTGAGATCTACTCTGATCACAAGAGCTTGAAATATCTGTTTTCTCAGTCAGAATTAAATATGAGACAGCGTAGATGGCTTGATCTACTGAAAGACTTTGATTGCGAGATCAAGTATTATCCAGGGAAGTCGAATGCAGCAGCGGATGCTTTGAGTCGAAAGGTATGTTCCTTATCCTTGTCGACGATAGGTGTTTCGAATATGATAGAAGATTGTTGCTTTTCTGGATTAGCATTTGATACAGATAGTAGACCGTTGCGACTTACCACTATTCAGTGTGAACCAGAATTGATTGTTCGCATCAAAGAGGCCCAAAGAACAGATCAGAGTGTTCAGAAGTCGATTGATATGGTCAGATCAGGACATATTTCTGAGTATCAGGTACGTGATCATGTGTTGTATGTGAATAACCGTCTTGTAGTGCCAGATGTTTCAGATTTGAAACAGCAGATATTGTCAGAAGCGCACTGTAGTCGGTTCAGTATTCATCCTGGTGGCAGGAAAATGTACAATGATTTGAAGACACAATTCTGGTGGAAACAGATGAAGACAGATATTGCAGAGTTTGTGTCTAAATGCTTGAATTGCCAACAGGTGAAGGCCGAAAGAAAGAAGCCCGGAGGGTTACTTCAGAGTTTAGCTATTCCTGAATGGAAATGGGACCACATTTCCATGGATTTCATCACGAAGTTACCACGATCATCCCGAGGCTACGATGCGATTTGGGTAGTGATAGATAGATTGACCAAATCCGCATGCTTCATTCCGTACAAGATGACGTACAGATATGATCAGATGGCCGAGATATATGTTCGAGAAGTGGTTAGACTACATGGGGTGCCAAAGTCGATCGTTTCAGATCGTGATCCACGATTCACTTCACACTTTTGGCATAGTCTACAGCAGGCTCTAGGTACGACTTTACACTTGAGTACTGCTTACCAATTCCAGACAGACGGACAGTCAAAACGGACTATCCAGACTTTAGAAGATATGCTGAGAGCTGTAGTATTCGATTTTGGTACTAGTTGGCAGGATTCACTTCCTCTTTGTGAATTCTCGTACAACAACAGCTACCAGACTAGCATTGAGATGGCACCGTTTGAGACATTATACGGAAAGAAGTACAAATCTCCATTGTATTGGGATGACATCTCAGAGGTACCAGACTTAGGGCCAGATATGATTCGTGAAATGACAGAGAAAGTGAAGATAATTAAGAAGCGAATGAAGACGGCACAAGATAGACAGGCAAAGTACGCGAACATCAGACGTCGATCGTTAGTATTTGAACAGGGAGACAGAGTATTCTTGAAGGTTTCTCCTTTCAAAGGCGTTGTCAGATTTGGCAAACGTGGGAAATTGTCACCTCGATACGTCGGTCCATATGAGATCCTCGAGAAGATTGGCGATCGAGCATATCGACTTGCTCTTCCTCCTTCTCTATCTGGGATACATGATGTCTTCCATGTATCGATGTTGCGTAGATATATGCTAGATAGTTCTAATGTCATTCAGCCTGAAGAAGTCGAGTTAGATCAGACTTTGAGTTACGTTGAGCAGCCAATTCAGATTCTGGATCGGAAAGAGAAACAGCTCAGAACGAACACTATTCCATTAGTGAAAGTTCAGTGGCGTCGTCATGGTACTGAAGAAGCAACTTGGGAAACAGAATCAGAGATGAGACAGAGATATCCAGAACTATTTGCATGATGTGAGTATTTATTCAATATGATTATATTGCTTTTATACACGCTTTGATTGATTTCCTGAGATTTCGGGGACGAAATCATATCTTAGAGGGGGAGAATTGTAATGCCCGAGAATTTTATGTTGATAATTTGAGATTAATGATTATCACGTGTAGCGCTTATAGATGGATCAAGTCGCGATCAGAATGGGACATGCACGAGTTAGCCTAAGTTGAAATCCCGTAGGTATCGCGCACATGCGCGGCAGAGAGGCGCGCATATGCGCGAGTTCCATGTGCCGAGGTCGAAGGCCTCGCGCATATGCGCGAGAAGCGACGCGCATATGCGCGAGTTGCTGGAATTGAATTATGCGGAGACCGTAGGTCTCGCGCATATGCGCGAGAAGAGTGCGCGCATATGCGCGAGCAGCAGAACAGCCAAAATGCCGAGACCGAAGGTCTCGCGCATATGCGCCGGTTGAGGTCGCGCATATGCGCGAGACGTGCAGAATGAAAAATAAGCCAAGTGTCCTTGCCATGCATATATAATGTGTATTGTCTTCATTTCTTCACTCCTTCAGCAGATGGAAATCGAGAGCACCTCCATGGAAGTCCCAAAAATGCTCTTAGAACTTAGCTTGTACAAGATCTAACCACCCGAATTTCGATCCGAATTCATTTCCGTGCTCCTCTCATCAAAGGCTTCAAGGGGATGTAAGTTTCATTCATTTCCTACATGATTTGAGATATTGATGTTGGGGAAATTGTGAATTACACTAGATTATGTGTTCTTGTGATATCGGAGAGCGTATAATTGAAACTGGATCGAAGAAATGGTACCGTATGCATTTGTTATGAATTTCAGCATATATTGATTGAATTGAATAGATTTTGACATGCTGGAATTAGAATTGTGATGATATGGTATTGGTTATGCATTGTTGAGATTGGGTTATTGTTGAGTTGATTGGTATCGCAAGAATAAGCCGTTATGCCGTCGAATCGTATCGAGATTGATTAGTGATTTATATATGTGTTGAGTTGAGTTAGAAAGTGATAGAATGCATCTTGAATGTATTATTTCAGAGTGAATACTGACAGATTCGACATCGAGATTTCTACTACGACAAAGACTACGACAACGAAAGGTATAATTCATGTTGATTCGGGAAGATACAACTCGAGTTAGACTTGATTCGAGTTTCCCGAAATCACATACTAGATTGCTATACATTGCTATGCTTGTTTGTTTTTATTGATTTGTATACAAGCATTGAGATAGGAGAGTCATTGGCAGAGTTGCCAAAATTTCTAGATGTTCGGTGGTATCGACGCATAGGAGCAGATTTCCTCCGATTGTAGACACTCGATACAGACAGGACCGAAGTCTAGGAATAAGACGTACCGCCACCACGATTGGGAGAGTAGGTGGGAGACTTGTTACGTCTTATTCACACCGGGATCCCTAGACTTAGATTTGAGTCGAGTCAAAGAATAAGAGTCGCTGAGTTATATCTGTATTCACTAATGTGTCATAAACATTGATTTATGTTTTATTACATTGTATTTAATTGCATGACATGCATGTATACATGTTTTATACTGGGATTTGTTCTCACCGGAGTATCCGGCTGTTGTTGTGTCTGTATGTGTGCATAA
>NC_133323.1:11707647-11793678 GCF_012295235.1 Primulina huaijiensis | reverse complement strand
CACTTGGCCTCTCCCTTGACCTCTACCTTGGCCTGTTCCTTGCAAACGTAACAACTGTTGGATCTGCTCACTATGGACCTTAGCTTGCTCTTTCAGTAGCTTGCCGAACTCATCGACAACTCTAGAGGAAGAACTATCCTCACCCTCTGAAGCCTTTCTCTTACGAGGCATACTCCTACAATGTGCTCACATAATACATATCAACCAATGACAATAATTAGATGTAGAAGAAGACATACCCGGACTGTTGAAAGTAGACGAAGTCATATGCATTGGTCCGAAGAACGGTGCTCTGATACCACTAAATGTAACCCTCTGACCCGATTTCATAAAATAACAGCGGGATTTAAAATTTTTCTTGAAAGAAAGAAGGTTTAAAATACATTTCCATATTGTCAAAAGTAGACACATGATCAATCAAATGATACAATAAAAAAACAAAATATCATTTTTATGATCATGTCCAAAATGCTATCAAAATAATCTTTCCTTCCTCCATCTCTATATGCATATGACTCCGGCCTCAATCAACGTCCCGGCTCGTCGCTCTTATCTGCATCACATGAAATAACTGAAATGAGTGTAAAACTCAGCAAGTGGAACTCTTACATAGCAATGTACATATCACACTCTGAAAACATGGCTTTGAAAACATTAAATACCATCAACTTTGAAACATGAATATCATAGAATGAATAACAATAACAATGGTATTTCTCTTTTCTCTGTTGGATTGATATCTATATAGTAACTCTGTCTCTGTACCTATATCCCATCGATATACATCGATAACTCTGAGGGATATAAGCCTATGGTCGTTGATCAACTAATTGCATGCAATCTCTGACTATGTATCTATCAATCCAATAAAATATTTGAATTCTCTATTTGGCATTAAAACAAACACTTTGAAGACTCTATTTTCTTTTGTATTCTCTTTAACATAATTGAGACATAAGAATGTCTATAATATACAACAAGGTGTATTAATACATAGCATGAATCAAATGGAAGGGAATAACACTTTAAAACCATTGAAACAAAATACATATATTATCATGTGAGCACAAGGAAATGAATTCCACTTACAACACTTGGAACCTTGAATCTATACCCTTGGTTGGATTCCTACAACAATAAACCAAGTATTGCGCCATTAACATCTCAATAATCACTAACCTATAACATTAAATCCATTAAACCAACACAACAACAAACCCAAGATGTCTCCCAACACCAAAACCAAGAATAAACAAAACCAAAAGCTTACCTTAACTCCTTAAACTCCAAAAGAACCTTTCTCACACTTCAAAACTCCCACAAGATGCTTGAATCAAAGGAAGGAAAAGAAAGGAAATGGAACCCTAGCTCTCCCAAGGACTGAAGAATCGAGAATGAGGGGAAAGAATGAGAAAAATGAGACCAACTCATCCATTTAAACACATAAAATCTCGAAACACGCTTCTACTGTTCATGCACCGCGGGTGCGCTACCTACCTCACCGCGGGTGCGGTGTACCTTCGGCACCTCAACCAAATTTCTGAAAATGACGACCGCGGGTGCGGTACCTATCCCACCGCGGGTGCGGTGTCTCTTCGGCAATTCCACAAATTCTGCAATAAAGACCGCGGGTGCGCTGCACAAATCACCGCGGGTGCGGTCTGCTCTCGGCCAAAACAACTCTATGCAACAAAAATCGAATCCCAACGCTGATACAACACAACTACCCATCAACTAATATCAACAATACCACAAAACAATAATAACCAACAATACTATGACCCATAATCACAACTCTTAACATCTAATCAAACTTAATCTTAACCAAATAATCCATAAACATACGAAATCTTAAACTGTACCGTTCACCAGGCTTGGATATTAAAGTTTGTGATTCACGGGAGCAAGTTTGGGAGTCAGTGAAGTGCTAAAGTACGAAGAAAATGACTCTGGATGTAACACCTTTATCCATTTCAAAAAAAATAAACTCTATAATGCGGAAGCTTTAAAATATAGACTTGGAGGACTGTTATGTGCTTTAAAAATTTTTGAAGAGTTTCCCCGTGAAAAGAACTTGCCACCTGTCTCAAGCAAAATATTTCAAATAATGTCAGTAAGACCACATTCCATATAACAATCAAAATATTTATATTAATAACCAAAAGTAGCAAATGATGTTATCAAAAACCATTACAAATCAAGTTTGCACTTTAAAATAACTTTTCCATTTTTAATACAAAATATACTTCATTATCATTTCCTCCAAGATTGACACCAGTTCTTCTTCTTCTGTCTTGACACTCCACCGTATCTATTCTTTGTTACCTGCATCTGCATCTCATGAACATAACTGAAATGAGTTATAAAACTCAGCAAGTAGACCTTTAAATAACAAGTACATATACCATAGTGTAAAGAAGGAATCCGTATCATTTCTTAACCGTAATATGCCATCAGTCAATAAAATGCGTATATAACAATTATAAGATGACATTTATTGAACAATTCATTTTTTTTCATTTGTATGGCATTGATAGGTCATCCGTCGATGGTATACATGTACGTCTCAGTCAAAATCAGTCACAGTACATGTCATTATGTTGATCAACTTCCGTCAAGTGGGTTTAGAATTACCATAGGTAACACCACAATACCTTATAACCATCAAGCCATAAAAACATTCATTGAAACATTTTATCAAACATGTGGCGTGCGTGCTCAAGAATTAGCTCCTTTACTTTGCCCTTGGCATCAATTCAATTTCTTTTCACTATATCAATACATACAATATACATAATCAAGGATTATAGGAGCTAAAATAAATAGAAACTTAATTTGTCATATACATAGCTCATGAGATGCATTCAAATGAAAAGTCTGCTTACAACCCAATACACAAGTGCTTGCTAAGTTCTTGAGGGATTCCTACAACACAATCATAATAATAATACCATCAATTATTAAATTAACAACCTTATATCAACACTCAAACCAAACAACCCAATATTTTCCTTTCAATCACTAACCCAAGGAAATAAGCTTTCCTACCTTGCTCCTAAACTCTTGAGGAGAAGAAATTCTATTCTCCAAGCAAATATTAAGGTTTCAATCAAAGATTAATTTCTTGGAAGAAGTTGGATTAAGGTTCCAATTCGATTTTTTGCCTTCCCAAATCTGAAAACACGTTTTTTAACTTGCTGGACGCTTGGGCTGTCACATATTACCTCCCTAGTGCAAACCTTATTGTCCAAAACCCAAATTTTCAGAACGAGGCGCGCTCGGGCGGTCAAATCTTACCGCTCGGACGCGCTCTGCGCACAGCTATGATAAAGATCGCTTCCGAAACACCTCTTCCCTTCATAATTTAAAAAAGTGGTAAACATGAAAGTTGTTGGCCTATGTCTTGGCTAGCATTTTCAATTAGCCTCATGTCATTTGAAGGTCTGAGTAAAACGTTATGCTCAATCTCCCAACATATGTAAGTACAAGAACGACGATACGCACGACAAACTTTGGGCCACTTTTGGCACGTCTTTCCTAATGATTTGAACAAAACTCAAAACATGAAAGTTATAGCCTTATATCTTATCTTTCTAATGGTAGTAGCCTCACATCATTTGGATCATAATACAAAATATTATGCTAAAAACCAAAACTACTACGACAGTTTCATACTATTTCAGCACTTCCATTACTTATTTAACCCAAGTTCAACCTTTTATTCTACTTATCCATTATCTATTCCATTTTATAACATTCATTACCATTCATATCATAATGTAAAGCCATAAGGCATCACCATAAAATATTTTAATTCATAATAAAAGAAATTAATGATCGGCTATTACAATTCTCCTCCCCTTATAAAAATTTCGTCCCCGGAATTTACCTCACAACATAAACAAGTCAGGATAACGTTGCTTCATATCTTCCTCGGGTTCCCATGTTGCTTCTTCGACCACATGATTACTCCATAACACCTTCACGATCCCAATTTCTTTGTTTCTAAGCACTTTATTTCGATCCAGTATTTGTACCGGCCGTTCATGATAACTCAAATTTGGCATTAAGTCGATTGGTTCGTGACGAAGTACATGAGTTGGATTTGATACATATTTACGAAGCATTAAGACATGAAATACATTATGCACCCTATCCAAATCCGGAGGCAAAGCCACTCGATAAGCTCGCTCTACAATTCTGTCAAGAATCTCGAAAGGTCCAATAAAACGAGGACTCAAAATTCCCTTATTTCCAAATCACATAACTCCTTTTAGAGGAGCTATCTTAACAAACACGTGATCACCTATCTCGAATGTCAAAGGCCTTCTTCGAACATCTGCATAGCTTTTCTGTCGAGACTGAGCCGTTTCATTCTTTCTCAAATCAATGCTACAACATCAACCATTTGTTGAACCAACTTTGGTCCTAGCATCTTTCTTTCACCTACTTCATCCCAAAACAAAAGTGATCAACACCTTCTCCCATACAAAGCTTCATAAGGTGCCATGTCAATTGAGTACTGATAGCTGTTATTATATATGAATTCTACAAGAGGCAGCTTCAAATCCCAACTTCAAGGAAAATCAACAATTCAGGCCCTTAACATGTCCTCAAGAATCTGAATAACTCATTCTGATTGTCCGTCACTTTGAGGATTATAAGTTGTGCTGAAGGCCAACTTTGTACCCAAAGCTCTATGCAAACTCTTCCAAAATTCAGATGTAAATCTTGGATCACGATCAGAAATTATTGATACTGGTATCCCATGAAGTCTAACAATCTCTTGAACATAAGCCTCAGCATATTGATCCATCGAATAAGTTGTCTTGACAGGAAGAAAATGTGATGACTTGGTTAAACGATCAACAATGATCCAAATTAAATTATAACCTTTATGTGTCCTTGGAAGTCTGACAACAAAATCCATTTTTCTGTGTTCTCATTTCCACTGAGGTATCGACAATGACTGCAACAAACCTGTAGGTCTTTGGTGCTCAAACTTAACCTGATGACTTGTTAGGCATTCAGAAATATACAACGTAATATCCTTCTTCATACCTGGCCACCAGAAGAGTCAACGCAGATCTTGATACATCTTGGTACTACCTGGGTGTATCGAATATGGTGCGGTATGTGCCTCAATCAAAACATCTCGTCGAATATTATCCCCGATAGGAACACAAATTCGACCTCTAAAGGTCATCAACCCATCAATGTTAAACCAAAATCAGAATTTCCTTTCAGCTCAGCCTTAAATTTCATTTCCAGCAATTGCTTATCATTCTATTGTCCATCTTTAATCATGTCATTCATAGTAGGTCGAATCACCAAAGCTGAAAGTCGAGCTATCGTACCTTTCTCGACTAAAGCGATCTCATTCCTTCGTAAGTCCAACAATAAAGGTTTTTGAATCATAGAAATCAACACAACTCCTGACTTCAGACTCAAAGCGTCTGCAACTACATTCGCCTTCCCATGGTGGTAACTAATAGTGCAATCATAATCTTTAACCAGTTCCAACCATCTCCTCTGACGCATGTTCAATTCCTTCTGAGTAAACAGATATTTAAGGCTTTTATGATATGAGAAAATCTCACACTTCACTCGATATAAATAATGTCGCTAGATCTTCAAAGCGAAAACCACATCTGCAAACTCAAGATCGTGAGTCGGATAATTCTTTTCATAATCCTTCAGCTGACGGGAAGCATAAGCAATTACCTTACCACGCTGCATCAATACAAAACCAAGTCCTTTCTTAGAAGCATCAGTGAACACTACAAAGTCTTCAACTCCTTTAGGAAGTGACAACACTGGAGCCGATGTCAATTTATCCTTCAACTCCAGAAAACTTTGTTGACACTCATTTGTCCATTCAAATTTAACTGTCTTTTTTGTCAATGTGGTTAATGGCAGGGCTATCTTTGAGAAATCAGCGATGAAACGACGATAGTAACCTGCTAAACAAAGAAAACTTCGTACCTCTGCAACTGTCGTAGGAATAAACCATTTCCACACTGCTTCTATCTTTTTTGGATCCACGGTAATTCCATCTTTAGAAACAATATGGACTAGGAAAGTCAAATTGTCCAACCAGAACTCGCACTTCTTTAACTTGGCATATAACTGGTTATCCCTTAATTGCTGCAACACAGTTCTAAAATGTTCTGGAAGAAGTTCTCGAGTCTTCGAATAAACCAGAATATCATCAGTAAATACAATGACGAAACTGTTAGAGTAGGTGCAAGTCGAGCCAAGCGTTGGCCGAGTGTTCACAATGAAACTCTATGTATAAGCAGTCTTTATTTTAATAATATTTGAAATTATTGTTTTGGCACTTCTTTATCTGTATACCCATGCTAGTTGCATAGATAAAGTCATTGAATATACAAAGAGTAGAAAGAATATGAGGTGCTCATATGATGAGTATCATGAAACTCATATTTGGAATACTGTATATTCTAAACAGTTCCTAGTCGATTCAGCCGCCGCTAAGAAGGATATAGGCCGCTCGAGTTTGAGACTAGTATCTGCGATGTGAGTACCATGTTTCATTGGTAGGGAACATTGTGATGTCCGAACATGCAGATAGGTTCTGCTGGTAGAGTGTACTGAACAACCCTCAATAAAGGACTTTCCAAGTGGTTCTCACTTATCGAGTGGAAACGCCCTAGTTTATGGTTGTACACCATTAGTCCTTATGACCCTCGACAACATTGAGACTCTGTGTGCTAGCATTGCACTTTGGCTTGTTTACCGACTCTCAAGGGGTCATCAGGTGGCAAGGTTGGATGTTTTGTCGAGACATATAGGAATCGATGCATTGTAGTCGGGGATTCACAGCTTACCTTCGGGTATGGATATCCTATGTGTATATAGTTTGAAATCTCTGATCAGAGTATGGTGGTAATTATGAAAGGGGTTTCATAGATTACACCATCGATGCAACTACGACATGACACATAGTATCGATTCATTGACAACTCTCGATATACCAATGGTTGTCGAATCGGTCGGGATATATGAGTTGAAGGGACCGTACTGTACGCTAACCATAATTGAATGGTTCTTGCAGGCACTATCATTTGATACTTAGGGAATCATGTAAGCGATGCTGCTAGGCGTTTAACATGATTGGTTGGGTACTATCAGACTTGAGTTCTGACGTTCTTATTATCAAGGAGTTGATAAGTAAGAATGGAGCAATTGGGTTATGCTCGTATAAGGACATGTTTAGTCCAAATCACATGGAGATGTGAACCCACGGATAGTTGTATCAATGAACCATTGAGGGCCACACAAGTACTAGCTTTCTAAATCTCGTTGAGAAGTAAAATAGTTCAATGTGTTGAACGGCTTATGAAGGAGTTTATAAGCGTAAGGAAAAATAGAAGTATGACTTCTATGAGATAATGTAACTTTTAATTTATGAATGTGTTCCTAAAATTAAAAGTTGGTCAAATAAATAATGTATTTGAAAATTGTGAATTTCATAAACATTATTATGGACTAAATTAAATTAATTCAAATGTTGAATCAATTAAACACTAGTGGGCCTAGTAGAGTGCAAATAATTAAATTAATTCAAGTGTTGGATTAATTAAACAACATTGGGCCTTGTAGAGCCCAATTAGAAATAATTATTAAACTAGCGGGCTTGAGTAAAATCAAGTAAGGTTTAATTGGTCTCAAATTTGTTTGAGACAATTAAATTAACGTCCATGGGCCTTGTAATTGTTACAAGCCCAAATAGAATATGCATGGGGAGGTGAAGAGTAGGGAGACAACTTTTTCAATGTTCAAGGATTGGCATGCAACTTTTTGGCTTTAACTTTTTCCACAACCAAGAAACGTCTTCCCTTCTCTCCTCCCCACCCCCTTTGGACGAAAGTTTGAAGCCAAAAATTCTCCATTTTTCTTTCTTCAATTGTTGATGAAAGCACACACTTCTCAAAGAAAAATGCTCAAATTTTTCTAGTGCAAACTAGAGTGGATCTACCTTGTTAGCGGTGGACCTAATTTGACGAAAGGAGTCCAAAAGAAAGGTGAAGCTTGTAGATTGTCATCCTTTGAAGAGCTTAGTTGTTTGACAATTAAGTTGGAGCCATCATCAATCCATTGTGATTGATAGGTATATTTTCTAAAACACACTATGAATGTCATATTGCGTTTTTGTATTTACTACACTTGAAAAATGTGGTGGCCGAAAATTTTCCTTCAAAAATTTTGATTTTTAAACTTCCGTTGCACATTCGGGCACCGTAACCGATCCTCTTTCAAGTGGTATCCGAGCTATGGTTACGAATTTGGTGTAGCAAATACATAATATTATGTTGAGGTCGATTTCTAACCGCATGAGATAATTTTGGCAACAAAAATCAAGGTCATGGAAGGGGAGAAAACGGGCAGCATGTTGCTGCCCATTTCGGGCAGCTCGGACTGCCCGAGGGGTTGCCCATTTCGGGCAGAAAAGGCAGCCCGAGGGGCTGCCCGAACAGCCCCTATTTTTAATTAAAAAAATTATTTTTTGGCATGTTGGCCGGAATTCGGCGACAGAGCTCCGGCGATGGCGATGACGACTAGGGTTTCCAAAAGTGTTTTGGATTATCAAAGTGTCATGGGCCTTGATGTTGTTGGGCCATTGGATGGCTAACATATTTGTGAAATTTAAANGTTTATAATCGTGGCGGTTAGTGATTGGATCAAGATATATAATATTGGATCAATTAATTATTGTGATAATTAATTGATGGTGTATGATATGTGATATTATGCATGAAGGATGATCAAAAGCCCAAGCCCAATTTGCTAGGTGTATGCTAGGATATTTTGTGTTGAATGATTGTAATAATTATCAAATTTAAAGTGGGCTTGGTTTATGGCCCGTTCCCACCCCATGAGATGTATCCCTATTTGCCATGGATATTTATTTGTAAATATTAGTATAGTGAAAGATCAAGATTGGAAGATGGTGGCCTTCATGATTATGAAGATCGAAGACATGTAAATATTGGAAGCTAATGTAATAGTTGCATTTGCATCCCATGCATTTCCCTAGGATTGGACCTAGACCCGTGTTTAGCTCACACGGGCCATTAGTTTTGCGGCAATTGATCATCTTTGTTTTGTTTACTGTTTATAATATATGCATGATATGTTATAAATAATGAGTATGTGCGTTATTATTATGATAATAACAAAGTTGCATGAATCCGGCAAACATACGTTCAAACATGGCGAGTTTTTAAATAAAATTAATGAAGAGACCTTTCAAAATTAAAAACCCTCATTTTGAATAAGATTCAAAATTAATATCAAGCCCTAAAAAGGGAATTATAAAGTTGTTTATAATTTCCATTTCTTCCATCGACAATTGGTGCATGATGAACGCTACAAGTGCTCGGGGCTCGGCTCATATTATTGGGGGGGGCCCTGGGTGCCGGAAAGCTGTGACATCCATTGACATGGTGATGTGAACTACGTGGAACTACCATGATTTCGGCTCATATTATTGAGGGAACACATGGCGACCGTCCATTAAGGTTCAACATCGATGGGTAAGGCTTGACACGTAAAGATGAACGACGTCATATTATTGGGTCCTAATCAAACGTGAGACAAAAGTTTACGTAAAGGGGTGCATGGTGATGCAATTGGAAACTACCTTTTAGGCATTGTGATTGGCTGATATTATTCGGGATCATAATTCGCTAATTGGACCTTACGTACCTACTGAGGAAAGGAGTGTTCCGTTTTCACTAGAGGGTAGTGAAAATGTCAAAACAGTGGGAGCAAAAATTTATAAACTAAAAGTCCATACTTTATATCTTACTAAATATTTTAAAATAGTCATTAACATTTATCTGTTTACTTTTCAGTACAATTTATTGACAAAGTCTTCGATTCACAATCCGCTGTCTGCTATACTCGAAAAGCACGTATTAACCGGACCTAATTATCTCACTTGGCTAAGAAACCTAAAGATCGTCTTGAACTCGGAAAGGATTGCATATACACTAACTGAGTCGCCCCCTGTTGAGGCTCCGACTGGCTGCACTCCTGAGGAATTGCAGACTTACAAGGAATGGTGTGACCATGACTTGAAAGGCAGGTGTTATATGCAGGCTTCTATGAATGATGAGCTACAGAGGCGTTTTGAGGATGCAAAGAATGATGCTGACATTCATTTGCATCTCAAGGAGCTCTTTGGTGAGAAGACTCGACCTCTTAGGCATGCTACCGTCAAAGAGCTAATCACTTTGTGCATGCGAGATGGGCCCTCGGTCCATGAGCAAGGCCTAAAGATGATTGAGCTCGTGGATAAGCTCGTTGGCATGGATCTGATTTTGCCTTCAGAGTTGACCACCGACGTGTTGCTATTGTCATTGCCTAGCTCATTTGATCCTTTTGTGGTGAACTTCAACATAAACAAGATGGAGCCGACCCGTGAGGAGTTGGTGAACATGCTTGTGACCTTTGAGTCCACCATCAAGAAAGAGAATCCGGTTCTTTATGTGGGCTCTTCATCTGGTACGAAGACAGGTCCACCTAGGAAGGGAAAGAAGCGTTCTTTCCAACGTCCCAAGAAGAACGTGCCCTTGAAGAGGCAGACTCCGAGTCCCGCTGTGGCAGCCACACCAGTCAAGGCTGACAAGACCGTTGATACTTGTCATCACTGCAAGAAGCCTGGACATTGGAGGCGTAACTGCAGGGAATATCTTGCCCAGAAGAGTTCTGGAAATGGTATGTTCTATATTGAAGTAAACGTTTCAATTAACTCTACTTCTTGGGTATTGGATACCGGCTGTGGCTCACATCTCTGTAATGATTTGCAGGTGATGGGAAGAAGTAGGAGGCTCAGGGAAGGTGAGACCTTCTTGAGGATGGGCAATGGAGCAAGGGTTGCTGCCAAGGCCATAGGAGATGTTTACTTGTTATTGAACAATGATTTTAAGTTGATTTTGAGAGATGTTTTGTTTGTACCTGACTTGGTTAAAAACATTGTTTCCATTTCTATGCTAGATAAAGATGGATTTTCTTGTTTATTTAGCAAAGGTGTTTGCAACATTTACAAGAATGAATGTTTAATTTGTACTGGAGAACTTGAAAACGATCTCTATAACTTAAAATTTAAAGATATTCCAATAAACAATGTTCAAGCAATAACAACAACAAACAAGCGAAAACAAGATACTCTAAATTCGGCACAATTATGGCATGCTCGATTAGGACATATTTCCCTAAGAAGGATGAACAAGCTAGTGGGAGTAGGCATGTTTGATATGTCTGATATTAATGCTCTCGCGACTTGTGAATCTTTTCTGAAAGGAAAGATGACCGAAATTCCCTATAAGGGCCATGTGTAGCGAGCCAAAGGGTTATTGGATTTGATCCATACCGATGTGTGCGGTCCGCTTAGCATCACCACTAAGCATGGACATGCCTACTTCATCACCTTTACCGATGACTTTTCGAGGTATGGGTATGTGTATTTAATGAAATACAAGTCTGAAGCCTTTGAAAGGTTCAAAGAATTCAGAAGTGAAGTAGAGAAACAATTCGGACGAAGCATCAAGGCACTTCGATCGGATCTAGGTGGTGAGTACTTGAGTGTCGAGTTCCATGAGTATCCTAGGGAGAATGGGATTCTCTCGCAGTGGACTCCGGCCGCTACACCGCAGTTGAATGGTGTGTCGGAGCGTCGTAACCGAACTTTGATGGACATTGTTCGGTCTATGATGGGGTTCACGGAGTTGCCGCCATCCTTTTGGGGATATGCGCTTGAGACAGCGGCACTGTTGTTGAACACTGTCCATTCAAAGGTAGTTGATAAGACACCATATGAGATATGGATGGGTAAGCCTCCCAAATATTCTTATCTTAGAATATGGGGGTGCCCTGCTTATTTGAAGCAGGTAGTGGGAGATAAATTGGATAGTCGATCCATTTTATGCTACTTTGTGTGATATCCAAGGAATTCAGTTGGATACTATTTCTATCATCCCCAAGAAACAAAGGTGTTTGTTTCTAGGAAAGCAACCTTTTTGGAAAAAAAATTTCTATTGGATAGAAAAGGGGAGATGATAGAACTCGAATAGGTTCGAGAGACACCCACAATTGAAGAACCCACACCTGAAGAGCCAAGAGAGAAGATACAAGCTCCTAGAAGATCCGAGAGAGTCTCGAGACCACCTATGAGGTATGGTCTGCTTCTTGAAGAGGGCCATGATGAGCCTATCCATGGATGTTATCCAAGGACCTTCAAGGAAGCGTTATCTGATGCTGATTCATCCAAGTGGCTTGAAGCAATGGAATCTGAGATGAATTCCATGCATTCGAACCAAATGTGGAATCTCGTGGATCCACCTGAGGGAACTGTTCCCATAGGGTGTAAATGGATTTACAAGAGGAAACTTGGGGCGGATGGGAAGGTATTGACCTTCAAAGCGCGATTGGTGGCAAAAAGATATACTCAAAGACAAGGAGTTGACTTTGAGGAAACCTTTTCTCCAGTTGCAATGTTCAAGTCGATAAGGATATTGCTGGCCATAGCTGCATGGTATGACTATGAGATATGGAAGATGGATGTCAAGACAGCCTTTCTTAATGGAGATATTTTTACATGTCTCAACCTGAAGGATTTACATCTGTCGGAAGTGAGCATATGGTATGCACACTTCAGATATCTATTTATGGTTTAAAGCAGGCATCTAGGAGTTGGAACCTCATATTCGACAGTACAATCAAAGAGTTTGGTTTTACTAAGAATCCTGAGGAACCCTGTGAGTATAAGAAGGTCAGTGGGAGTGCTGTGACATTCCTGGTTCTTTATGTTGATGACATTCTACTCATTGGGAATGATGTAGGAATGTTGCAATCAACTAAAATATGGTTAGCAGGTAAGTTCTCGATGCATGACTTGGGTGAAGCATCTTTTGTATTAGGAATACAGATCTATAGAGATAGATCAAGAAGATTGCTTGGTCTCACCCAGTCCACATCCATTGATACCATCGTGAAGCGGTTCTCGATGGATGAGTCCAAGAGAGGACATCTTCCAATGTGTCATGGCATGTCCCTATCCAAGTCTATGACAAGCATTCCTTATGCATCTGCGATTGGTAGCATCATTTATGGGATGATATCTACACGTCCTGACGTGGCTTTCGCACTAAGTGTAGTGAGTAGATATCAATCGAACCCCGGTCTTCCACATTGGAAAGCCGTGAAAGACATCCTTAAGTATTTCAGAAGGACCAATAAGTTGTTCTTGGTCTCTGGGGTGGAGAACTGAAATTGGAAGGCTATACCGACTCTAGCTTCCAAACCGATATCGATGAATCAAAGTCAACCTCTGGATTCATATTCATACTCAATGGTGCTGCTGTCTCTTGGAAGAGTTCCAAGCAAGACAGTACAGCGGATTCCACCACTGAGGCAGAATATATTGCTGCATCAGCTGCAGCAAAGGAGGCTGTTTGGATAAGGAATTTCGTCCAAGAGTTGGGCGTCATTCCTAATGCAGTTGCTCCTGTCCCGGTGTTTTGTGATAACACGGGAGCCATTGCTCAAGCGAAGGAGCAAAGGTCTCATCAGAAGTCCAAACACGTATTGAGAAAGTACCAAATCCTCCGAGAGATCGTGGAAAGAGGAGAAGTGTCGATTGAAAAAGTCGGCTCCGCAGATAATGTTGCTGATCCGCTAACTAAGCCTTTACCTAGACCATTATTCGAGAAGCATCGCGAATCGATGGGTTTGAAGCATATGGGTAGTTGGCTCTAGTGCAAGTGGGAGATTGTTAGAGTAGGTGTACGTCGAGCCAAGTGTTGGTCGAGTGTTCACAATGAAACTCTATATATAAACAGTCTTTATTTTTATAATATTTGAAATTATTGTTTTGGCATTTCTTTATCTGTATACCCATGCTAGTTGCATAGATAAAGTCCTTGAATATACAAATAGTAGAAAGAATATGAGGTGCTCATATGATGAGTATCATGAAACTCATATTTGCAATACTGTATATTCTAAACAGTTCCTAGTCGATTCAGCCGCCGCTAAGAAGGATATAGGCCGCTCGAGTTTGAGACTAGTATCTGCGATGTGAGTACCATGTTTCATTGGTAGGGGACATTGTGATGTCCGAACATGCAGATAGGTGCTCCTGGTAGAGTGCACTGAACAACCCTCCATAAAGGACTTTCCAAGTGGTTCTCACTTATCGAGTGGAAACGTCCTAGTTTATGGTTGTACACCATTAGTCCTTATGACCCGGGACAACATTGAGACTCTATGTGCTAGCATTGCACTTTGACTTGTTTACCGACTCTCAAGGGGTCATCAGGTGGCAAGGTTGGGTGTTTTGTCGAAACATATAGGAGTCGATGCATTGTAGTCGGGGATTCACCGCTTACCTTCGGGTATGGATATCCTATGTGTATGTAGTATGAAATCTCTGATCAGAGTATGGTGGTAATTATGAAAGGGGTTTCATAGATTACACCATCGATGCAACTACGACATGACACATAGTATCGATTCATTGACAACTCTCGATATACCAATGGTTGTCGAATCGGTCGGGATATATGAGTTGAAGGGACCGTACTGTACGCTAACCATAATTGAATGGTTCTTGCAGGCACTATCATTTGATACCTAGGGAATCATGTAAGCGATGCTGCTAGGCGTTTAACATGATTGGTTGGGTACTATCAGACTTGAGTTCTGACGTTCTTATTATCAAGGAGTTGATAAGTAAGAATGGAGCAATTGGGGTATGCTCGTATAAGGACATGTTTAGTCCGAATCACATGGAGATGTGAACCCACGACTAGTTGTATCAATGAACCATTGAGGGTCACACAAGTGCTAACTTTCTAGATCCCGTTGAGAAGTAAAATAGTTCAACGTGTTGAACGGCTTATAAAAGAGTTTATAAGTGTAAATAAAATAGAAGTATGACTTCTATAAGGAGAATGTAACTTTTAATTTGAGGAAGTGTTCCTAAATTAAAAGTTAGCCAAACGAGTAATGTATTTGAAAATTGTGATTTTCATATACATTATTATGGACTAAATTAAATTAATTCCAGTGTTGAATTAATTAAACACTAGTGGACCTAGTAGAGTCCAAATAATTAAATTAATTCAAGTGTTGGATTAATTAAACAAAATTGGGCCTTGTAGAGCCCAATTAGAAATAATTATTAAACTAGTGGGCTTGAGTAAAATAAAGTAAGGTTTAATTGGTCTCAAATTTGTTTGAGACAATTAAATTAAAGTCCATGGGCCTTGTAATTGTTATAAGCCCAAATAGAATGTGCATGGGAGGTGAAGAGTTGGGAGACAACTTTTTCAATGTTCAAGGCTTGGCATGCAGCTTTTTGGCTTTAACTTTTTTCACAACCAAGAAAAGTCTTCCCTTCTCTCCTCCCCACCCCCTTTGGACGAAAATTTGAAGCCAAAAATTCTCCATTTTTCTTTCTTCAATTGTTTATGAAAGCACAAACTTCTCAAAGAAAAATGCTCTAATTTTTCTAGTGCAAAATTAGAGTGGATCTACCTTGTTAGTGGTGGACCTAATTTGAAGAAAGGAGTCCAAAAGAAAGGTGAAGCTTGTAGATTGTCATCCTTTAAAGAGCTTAGTTGTTTGACAACTAAGTTGGAGCCATCATCAATTCATTGTGATTGATAGGTATATTTTCTAAAACACCCTATGAATGTCATATTGTGTTTTTGTATGTGCTACACTTGAAAAATGTGGTGGCCGAAAATTTTCCTTCAAAAATTTTGATTTTTAAACTTTCGTTGCGCATTCGGGCACCGTAACCGATCCTCTTTCAGAAACTATCCAAATAAGGCTTGAAGACTTGATTCATAAGATCCATAAAAACTGACGGCGCATTCGTTGATTCAAAAGACATTACCAGAAATTCATAATGATCATACCATGTTCGAAAAGAAGTCTTAGGTATGTCATCTTCTTTCACTTTCAATTGGTGATATCTCGATCGCAGATCAATCTTGGAAAATACAGTTGCCCCTTGTAATTGATCAAAAAGATCATCAATTCTGGGCAAAGGGTACCTGTTCTTAATTGTAACTTTGTTGATCTCTCGGTAGTCAATATACAAACGTATTGACCCATCTTTCGTTTTCACAAACAACACTGGTGCCTCCCCATGGTGAAGAACTCGGTCTGATAAAGCCCTTATCTAACAGCTCTTGTAATTGGTTCTTTAATTCTTTCATTTCATTCGGTGCCATTCTTTAGAGCCCGATATCAGTACACATAAAACTCATGTATTTATTCAAATTGTTAAATTATTTATTTAAGTTTAAAATGATTTTTAGCAATGCATGATTCATTTATTTGCATTATTTTAAATTATTTATGTTTATGTGATGCACATTAAAATATATTTCTGAGTTCATGTTTTAGATGATTATTCGATGCGGGATCGAGGAAAGGAGATCGGCGACGATTTAGGAAATTTTAAAATACGACATTTTATTTAAAGCCAAGAAAATAACATTTAAATTATTTATTAAGTTTTTAGTATTTTTAATGCATAATTTAATTATTAGATAATTTTAAAATTTTAAAATTTCAAAGTTTATCACTTGAGTATTTTATTCTAAATTATGGGATTTTAATAAAGTTAATAGTGAGTTAGTATTCTTAAAGAGCAAGTTAATCATTAACTAAACCCTTTAATTCCCCACTAACCCACTAATCCATTAACCCACTTACCTATTAATACATGACTCACGTTACTCACTCACACACACATGTATATATACACAAACTTGGCCTTTGCGCACACACACATGTATATATACACACACTTGGCTTTTGCACACACACACATCTCTTGCACCCTTTAATTTCTTTTTGGAGAGAATGTGGAGGGTTCATAGGCTCTTTCTTCAGCAGCCCCATCTCCACCTTTCTCCTTCAAAATTTCATCAATCACACGTTGATTTTAGTATAAAAATCGTGCCTCAAGTCGCCCAGATCGGTTTCCGAACCGCGTCGCTTCGTTATTCGCCGTATCGTGAGTTTTAAAGATCAAAGGCATGTATATTCTTTTGTTTTTGCATCGATCTTGTCGTAGTAATTATTTTGATGTATATTGTATGAAAAACTTGTGTATGTTATTCAAAAGTTTGAGCAAAAATGTTTAAAATGATTTTGGATCAAAATTTTGGATCTCAAAAACTGAGTCTGCTGTATTTTTGAATACTGGGAATTTTCTGTCAATTTTCTGGAAAACTTTCAACATTTAAAGCGTAGAAATTTTTGATACCTTCGATTTGACTGTAAATTCGTAATTTTTGGACAAGAAACGATTGAGTTATGATCATTTTTGTGGGACTACTAAATCTGTGAAATTTCGGTGTCATAAAATCCGTCACTTTCTGTTATTTTAGATAATGCGACTTTTCGGTCGATTTTCTGGAAAACCTTTCAACATATAAAACGTAGAACGTTTTGATACCTTTGATTTGACAGTAAATTTGTAATTTTTTGATAATAAATGAGTGAGTTATGATCGTTTTTGTGGGACTGCTCAAACTGCGATTTTATTAAAATGCGTTCTTGATGTGTTCTTGAAGCCCTCGACTTTTTTAAGTAAGTTCTACGTGCAAAGAAAATTATTTTATGTTTTTGAGGTATGCTAAATGTCTTGTGACCAATTAAGAACGGGTTTGGAAGTCGGTGAACGTGGCCGAGAACCTCGCCACCTCGGTAAAATATGATCGGGTTTGATCAAGATTGGAAAGCGGTAAAGTATGACCAGGGACCAATCCACCTGGTAAAGTATGACCGGGGATCTTATGTATGTTGTAGTGGACATCCCTGCAAGCCCAATACTATGGTTTAGTTTGATCAGGCGCATTTATGTTATGGGTCACTTGCTTTGAAACATATCTCTATGCAAAATGATTATGTTTATGTATGTCCAAGTATGTACGATGCAAGTATGTTTATATAAAGTTTCAGGATATGATGACACGTCTATGTTTATGTAAGTACGTTTATGTTCAAATATGTACGTCCTACTTTAAAATACATGTGGTTTTATTATGTATTACTTGTTATTCTAAGTGTATACATGTTGAGTCTTTAGACTCACTAGACTTGATCGGGCAGGTTAGGACGAGTACGAGGAGACGAGAGGTGGGGATCATTGAGTGGGCTAAACCCGAGGACCGCTTACGTTTTAAGAAATTTTTATGCACGTATCAAATACTTTGATTTTCACGAGATTACTTTACAATGTTTAAACAAGTGCTTTTGCAAACTTTGATTGTAGTTGTTTTAATTAAAATATTTTAGACGAGTAGATTATTTTTATCGCAATTTGAAAGTTTATTATTTATTTAAGAAATTTTTTTTTTTTGCAAATTGTAAAGTAGTTAAAAACACGGTACGTCGCAGTTGGTATCAGAGCGGTGTTCTTGTAAAGGATTATGCCTACTGGCAGTTGCGAGAAGCTCACGAAGTCACACCTCAAGTCTGTAAGTTTTAGCGTTTTAAATTCTTTCATGAAGTAAGCTTCAAGTCATGATTTCAGCATGTGCATGTTTTAGGCTCGGATTACGTGCATCTTATAATATAGATATTATGTTCATGTATGTTGGGTTTACGTGTTGGGTAAATAATGGAACAATATGCCTTCTAGACATATGGTTGCCCATGAAGCAACGGATGAGAATGGAGAAGCTTAGGATGGGGAGAGGGCCACTCCTCCTCATCCACCGCCAGATATACAAGCTCAGATGTTTGCAGGGATGACTCAATTCTTCGCACAGTTTACGGGGAACAACGCTGCCGTAGATACAGGTGCGAGGCCCAAACCAGAGGCTGTTTATGAGCGGTTCAGGAGGATGGACCCAAAAGAGTTCTCGAGGACTACTGACCCGATGGTAGCTGAGGGATGGATTAAGTCCATCGAGGTGATTTTCGCTTTCATGGAGCTGCAGGATGCAGACAGAGTTAGATATGCCACTTTCCTGCTAACAGGAGACGCCAGACTGTGGTGGGAGAGCCCATCTATGTCAGTGAATCTGCAAACACTGACTTGGGATGGTTTCAAGGAGGTCTTCTACTCCAAGTACTTCACTAAAGAAGTACGTTCCCGCCTGATTATAGAGTTTATGACTTTGCGACATGGAGACAGCAGCGTTGCAGAGTTTGTCAAGAAGTTTGAGAGGTAGTGTCACTTTGTGCCCCTAATTGCTAATGATGCCCGGGAGAAGCTGAGGCACTTCATTGATGGGTTACGGCAGATCTTGCGCCATGATGTGAGAGTTGCTGGTCCTACCACCTATGCCATTGCCGTGTCGAGAGCCCTGGCGGCAGAGCAGGACCAGAGGGACATTGAGAACGACAGGCAGGGCAAGAGACCCTATCAAGCACCTCAGCAGTAGCAGCAGCGACTCCAGTTTAAGAGACCTTTCCAAGGACAACAAGGGAAGAGGTCATTTCAGGGACCGCCGAAAATCAAGGGTCCTATTCCACAACAGAAGGCTCCTCAGAGGCCGGAGTACCCAGTGTGTTCGAAGTGCAATCGTCAACATATGGGCCAGTGTTTATGGGGTTCTGGCAAATGCTTGAAGTGCGGAGCCAATGATCATATGCTGAAGGACTGCCCGCAGTGGATGCAGCCTACCCAGAGGAGAGTGTTCGCCATGAAGACTCAGGAGGCGAACCCAGATACGACTCTTCTAACGGGTAACCTCTAAAATTCAGCACCATTTTAACTTTTTTTTTTAGCTATGCATGTTTCGAATTTGAGGTGGGATTATTAGTATGCTAGTTTGTATTTTTGTTGATTTGTGTAGAGATTTTCTATTATGCTTGAGGATAAGATTAGTATTTTGGGATATAAGTTTGGTGTGTTGTGCTAACGTCTCTCAGGAAATATTTTCATAAAGAGAGTAGCCACGAAGGTCTTGATAGATTCAGGGGCCACACAATCTTTTATCTCGGAGACGTTCGCTAATCATCTGGATGTCAATTTCATTGGACTCTACGTGAACTATTCAGTGACAGTCCCATCAGGGGAAAAGTTATCAGCTACTAGCGTGGTCAGAGACATTGATCTTGAACTGCATGGCCACCTAGTGTATGCCGACCTAATTGTGTTGCCGATGCCAGAATTTGATATAAGTTTGGGAATGGACTAGCTGACGAAGAACAGAGTTCTGATTGACTTTCAGAAAAGGTCAGTGCTGGTAAGACCGTTGGGCATGGAGCAGTTTCTCTTTGAGCCAAATAGATAGAGGAGTTTCTTTTGCATGATCTCCTGCATGTAGGTGTTAGAGTAGGTGCCCGTCGAGCCAAGTGTTGGCCGAGTGTTCACAATGAAACTCTATGAATAAGCAATCTTTCTTTTAATAATATTTGAAATTATTATTTTGGCGCATCTTTATCTGTATACCAATGCTAGTTGCATAGATAAAGTCCTTGAATATACAAATAGTAGAAAGAATATGAGATGCGCATATGATGAGTATCATGAAACTCATATTTGGAATATTGTATATTCTAACAGTTCCTAGTCGATTCAGCCGCCGCTAAGAAGGATATAAGCCGCTCGAATTTGAAACTAGTATTTGCGATGTGAGTACCATGTTTCATTGGTAGGGGACATTGTGATGTCTGAGCATGCAGATAGGTGCTCCTGGTAGAGTGCACTGAACAACCCCCCATAAAGGACTTTCCAAGTGGTTCTCAATTATCGAGTGGAAACGTCCTAGTTTATGGTTGTACACCATTAGTCCTTATGACCCTCGACAACATTGTGACTCTATGTGCTAGCATTAAACTTTGACTTGTTTACCGACTCTCATGCGGTCATCTGGTGGCAAGGTTGGGTGTTTTGGCGAAACATATAGGAGTCGATGCATTGTAGTCGGGGATTCACCTCTTACCTTCGGGTATGGATATCCTATGTGTATGTAGTATGAAATCTCTGATCAGAGTATGGTGGTAATTATGAAAGGGGTTTCATAGATTACACTATCAATGCAACTACGACATGACACATAGTTTCGATTCATTGACGACTCTCGATATACCAATGGTTGTCGAATCGGTCGGGATATATGAGTTGAAGGGACCGTACTGTACGCTAACCATAATTGAATGGTTCTTGCAAGCACTATCATTTGATACCTAGGGAATCATGTAAGCGATGTTGCTAGGCGTTTAACATCGTTGGTTGGGTACTATCAGACTTGAGTTCTGACGTTCTTGTTATCAAGGAGTTGATAAGTAAGAATGGAGTAATTGAGGTATGCTCAAATAAGGACATGTTTAGTCCGAATCACATGGAGATGTGAACCCACGGCTAGTTGTATCAATGAACCATTGAGGGCCACACAAATACTAGCTTTCTAGATCCCGTTGAGAAGTAAAATAGTTCAATGTGTTGAACGGCTTATAAAGGAGTTTATAGGCGTAAGGAAAAATAGAAGTATGACTTCTATGAGAGAATGTAACTTTTAATTTGAGGAAGTGTTCCTAAATTAAAAGTTGGCCAAACAAATAATGTATTTGAATATTGTGATTTTCATAAACATTATTATGGACTAAATTAAATTAATTAAAGTGTTGAATTAATTAAACACTAGTGGACCTAGTAGAGTCCAAATAATTAAATTTATTCAAGTGTTGAATTAATTAAATAACATTGGGTCTTGTAGAGTCCAATTGGAGTAATTATTTAACTAGTAGACTTGAGTAAATTCAAATAATATTTAATTAGTCTCAAATATGTTTGAGATAATTAAATTAAGTCCATGGATTTTAAATTGTTAAAAATCAAATTACATTGCATGCATGAGAGGTGAAGGGTTGGAGACTAATTTTTCAATCTCCAAGGCTTGGGATGTTAAAAATGNCCTTATACTTGCACTAGAAAATGTATGGCATTTTTCTTTGAGAAGAGAATTGTTTCTCCAACTATTGAAGAACAAGATGAGAGAAAAATTTTGAGAGAATATCTTCAAAATTTTGGCCATTGTGTATANCACAATGGCCAAAATTTTGAAGATATTCTCTCAAAATTTTTCTCTCATCTTGTTCTTCAATAGTTGGAGAAACAATTCTCTTCTCAAAGAAAAATGCCATACATTTTCTAGTGCAAGTATAAGGTGGATCTTCCTAGTTAGTGGTGGGCTTGATTTTGAAGGAAAGAAGGAAGCTTGTAGATTGTCTACCTTCAAGAGCTAAGTTGTTTACAACTTAGTTGGAGCCAAACATCAATCTCAAGAGATTGATAGGTATATTTCTATAAACACCATATGTATGACATTTTGGTGTTTTTGTATTTGCTACACATTCTAGTGAGTTGTTCGAATTTTTCCTTGTTGAAAAACAATTTTAAAACTTCCGTTGCGCATTTGAACACCCGTAACCGATCCCCTTTCAGCAGGCACGAAGACTTATTCATAAGGGGTGTCAGGCTTTCTTGGCCAGCATTGTTTCAGCGCCTGACGCGCCCACTCAATCGATATCTGATGTACCAATATTCAGAGATTTTCCTGAAGTTTTTCTTGATGATGTCACAGGACTTCCACCAGAGAGAGGTGGAGTTTTCCATTGACCTTGTGCCAGGTACCGTGCCAATCTCTAAGGCACCATATCGTTTAGCTCCAGCTCAGATGTTAGAGCTGAAACAGCAGATTCAAGAACTCCTAGATAAAGAATTTATCCGCCTTAGTTTCTCACCATGGGGCGCACCAGTGCTCTTCGTAAAAAAAGAAGGATGGGAGCATGAGATTTTGTATCGATTACCGGGAACTGAACAAGGTAATGATCAAGAAAAAATACCCACTTCCGAGGATCGAGGACTTGTTCGATCAGTTGCAGGGAGCCACAGTGTTCTCTAAGATAGATCTGCGCTCTGGGTATCATCAGCTGAAGGTAAAGATGTAGATGTTCATAAGACAGCCTTTAGAACTAGATATGGGCATTACGAGTTCTTAGTGATGTCATTCGGACTGACGAATGCTCCAGAAATTTTTATGGACTTGATGAATCGAGTATTTCATCCCTACCTAGATCAATCCGTCATAGTATTTGTTGACGACATTCTTATTTACTCGAAAAGCTATGAGGAGCACAGGTAGCATTTGGGTACAGTTTTGTAGGTCTTGCAGAGTCGCAAGTTGTTTGTAAAATTTAGTAAGTGTAAATTCTGGTTGGAAAAAGTAGCTATTTTGGGTCATATAATTTCTAGCAGTGGTATTGAGGTAGATCCAGCTAAAGTGACAGCATTTAAGGAATGGATTGAGCCGAAGGATGCGTCAAAGATTCGTAGTTGCTTGGCCGGCTATTACAAGAAATTTATTCTATGATTTTCCTCGATTGCAACGTCACTCACTTTATTGACTAAGGAGAATGCTAAATTTATATGGAGTGAAGAATGCCAGAAGAGCTTTGATACCTTGAAGCAAGATCTTATCACAGCGCCAGTGTTTGCCATGCCAGCAGGGTCACTTGCTTTAAAACATATCTCTACGCAAAATGATTATGTTTATGTATGTGCAAGTATGTACGATGCAAGTATGTTTATGTAAAGTTTCAGGATATGATGACACGTCTATGTTTATGTAAGTACGTTTATGTTCAAATATGTACGTCCTACTTTAAAATACATGTGATTTTATTATGTATTACTTGTTATTCTAAGTTTATACATGTTGAGTTTTTAGACTCACTAGACTTGATCGTGCAGGTGAGGACGAGTACGAGGAGACGAGAGGTGGGGATCATTGAGTGGGCTAAACCCGAGGACCACTTACGTTTTAAGAAATTTTTATGCACGTATCAAATACTCTGATTTTGACAAGATTACTTTATGATGTTTAAACAAGTGCTTTTGCAAACTTTGATTGTAGTAGTTTTATTTCAAATATTTTAGACGAGCATATTGTTTTTATCGCAATTTGAAATTTTATTATTTATTTAAGAAAATTTATTTTTCCGCAAATTTAAAAGTAGTTTAAAAACACGGTACGTCACACATTAGATAAAGAGCTTTAGAAATATGAGCAGTACAAGGTACAACATCAATGACAAACTCGACTTCTCTATCGGGTGGCAACCCAGGCACATCATCGGCAAAGACATCAAAATATTCTCGAACAATTTCAATATCATGCTCATCCACATTATATTCCTTACTCACATCCTTGACTGACGCCAGAAATCCCTGACACCCCTTAACCAACATCTTATTCACCTTCAAGCAAGAAATAAAAGAAGTTTCAAGCGAAGTACCTGAACGCTTGAAGACCCTGATGTCACCTTCTTCTGTCGGAAATCGCACCATCTTTTCAAGATAATCTATTACTGCACGATACGATGATAGCCAATCCATACCCAAAATCACATCAAACTCTATCATAAGAATCACAATCAAATCAGCAAATAAGATTATCTCAATCACTTGAATAGGACAAGCTTTAATCACACTGGTTGGGAAAATCACATCTCTCGAAGGAAGGATAATATTAAACTAGAGAGGTTCAAATATAGGAGCAATACCCAATGATCTAATGAAAATTTCAGACATAAAGAAATGCGTAGCTCTAGTATCAATCAAAGTAAGAGATACTTTGCCTGAAATTAGAATATTACCTGATATAACCGACGTATCAGGATTAACACCCTCTTTCGTCAAAGAGAAAATGCGTCCTTGGACACGTCCTCGGCCTGAAGATTGGGTGCAATTAATGGCAATGTGACCTGCACCTCCACATCTGTAACATTTGTTGGTCCCTAAAAAGCATTCACCCTTGTGTGGCTTGCTGCATTTGGGACATAAAGGCCTATTCGTCTCAGACTGAACCACTGGAGCTTTACCTCCATGTTCTTCTTTTCCTTTTCCTTTATATCCCCCTTTCCAATTTTGATTCGAAGCTTGGCTCTTTCGATTAAAGATCTGTCTTCTCAATTGCCTTTCCTTCTCAATCTTTTTCTCGTCCTGTTCTGCTAAAAGAGCTTTCTCCATGATCTCTTTGTACGTTGAGGCCTTAGACATTCTGACATCCCTCCTGATCTGGGCTCTCAATCATCTCATGAAGTGTTCCCCTCGATCTTTGTCATTCGAAGCAATAAATGGAACGAACAGACATCCTTCTTCGAACTTCAATATATAATAATTCACATTCAAGTTGTCGTGCTTTAGTTCCAAGAACTCCTTCACTTTCTGGGTCTTGACATCCGTGGAGAAATATTTTTCATAAAATAGCTCTTTGGACTCATTCCATTGGAGGGTTTGAACATTAACAATTACCTTCTTGGCCTCCCACCAAATGCGTGCAGTCTTGGTCAGAAGAAACACTGGACAACTAACTCGATCATTATCTTCAAAGTACATGTAGTCAAAGATTGCTTCAATAACTTTAACTCATTCCATAGCTGCAAGACGATCCACACTTCCCACGAACTCGGGTGGATTCATTCTTTTAAATCTGTCATATACTCCCACTGAACTGGGCTCCTGTCTCACAAGGCCTCTATCTCTCCATTGCACTGGGTTCTGCAATCTCAATAACTCTTGGATCTGTTCTCCATGAACTTTGGCTTGCTCTTTGAGCAACTTACTAAACTCATCAACAACTCGTGATGAGGAACTAACTTCTCCCTCTACAGCTTTCCTCTTAGGTAGCATCTCCTACATTGTATCTCAGTTTTAAATCATTTTAAATCATCTTTATACAATTAAAGATATATATCATCATATCAGTACATCAATGAGATGCAGAAATATAATTACTGAAGTGTTGCAAACAGAAGAATCCGTGTGCCAAATCATTGGTCCCAAAAACATTTGCCTTGATACCACTAAATGTAACACCTCTATCCATTAAAAAAAATAAACTCTATAATGCGAAAGCTTTAAAATATACACTTGGAGGAAAGTATGTGCTTTAAAATTTTTGGCAGAGTTTCCCCGTAAAAAAAACTTGCCACCTGTCTCAAGAAAAATATTTAAAATAATGTCAATAATACCACATTCCATATAAGAATCAAAATATTTATATCAATAACCAAAAGTAGCAAATGACGTTTTCAAAAACCATTACAAATCAAGTTTGCACTTCAAAATATCTTTTCCATTTTTAATACAAAATATACTTCATTATCATTTCCTCCAAGATTGGCACCAGTTCTTCTTCTTCTGTCTTTACACTCCGCCGTATCTATTCTTTGTTACCTGCATCTGCATCTCATGAAGATAACTGAAATGAGTTATAAAACTCAGCAAGTAGACCTTTAAATAACAAGTACATACACCATGGTGTAAAGAAGGAATCCGTATCATTTCTTAATCGTAATATGCCATCAGTCAATAAAATGCGTATATAACAATTATACGATGACATCTATAGAACAATTCATTTCTTTTCATTTGTCTGGCATTGATAGGTCATCCGTCGATGGTATGCATGTACGTCTCAGTCAAAATCAGTCACAGTACATGTCATTAAGTTGATCAACTTCCGTCAAGTGGGTTTAGAATTACCAGAGGTAACACCACAATACCATATAACCATCAAGCCATAAAAACATTCATTGAAACATTTTATCAAACACGTGGCGTGCGGACCTTACTGTCCAAAACCCAAATTTTCAGAACGAGGCGTGCTCGGGCGGTCAAATCCTACCGCTCGGGCGCGCTCTAAGCACAGCTATGATAAAGATCGCTTCCGAAACGCCTATTCCCTTCATAATTTGAAAAAGTGGTAAACATAAAAGTTGTAGTTCTATGTCTTGGCTTGCATCTAAAATTGGCGTCATGTCATTTGAAGTTATGAGTAAAAGGTTATGGTCAATCTCCCAACATGTGTCAGTACAAGAACGACGATACGCACGACAACCTTCGGGCCATTTTTGGCACTTCTTCCCTAATGATTTGAACAAAACTTGAGACATGAAAGTTATAGTCTTATATCTTATTTTTCTAATGGAAGTGGCCTCACATCATTTGGATCAAAATACAAAATATTATGCTAAAAACCAAAACCATTACCACAGTTTCATACCGTTTCAGCACTTCCATTACCTATTTAACTCAAGTTCAACCTTCTATTCCACCCATCCATTATCTGTTCCATTCTGTAACATTCATTACCATTCATATCATAATGTAAAGCCACAAACCAGCATCATAAAATACCATAATTCATAATAAAAGAAATGAATGGTCGGCTATTACACTGGACCAGAAGCTTCTGCGCTAGGGCGGCCAAACATTACCGCCCCAGCGCGAGCTCCGCGCTAGGGCAGCTCGCGCTGGGGCGCCCAAACTACACCGCCGCAGCGCCGAGCATTCTGTCCGAAGTGTAGGATTCCAAAACGCCTCACGCTAGGGCGGCCAAACTTCACCGCCCTAGCGCGCCGCCTGCGTGAATATATTTTATTTTCCTATTTTAGAGTCCAACTTAGTTAGGTAACTAGATTTTGATATCTTTTATATTTTGTAAACAATATATGGACAAAAATTGGGACACAATTCAGATTATTGAGTTTATACAATTGTTCTTGAGTTTTCTCTCAAACAATAGAAGCTTTTGCTTTGTTCAAAATCAAACTTATCAAAGTTTATACTTTGTGGCGTTTGTCGATCGTTCTCATGCGGATTGTCAAAGACAAGTTGTTTGAAGGTTCGTTCGAGTTTCGATTGTTTTCTTGTGATTATTTTTTGCTAAGCTTTTTATAGTTTAGAGGTGAATATCACGTAATACTTGATTCAAAAGATCGGGACAACAACAACGATTCCTTGTTCCTTATTGAATTGAGGTCGCGATTCTAAAATAATCTTGTTTGCTATCGATGCGATTCTTAAAACCACGAAAATCAAACGCGCTCAAAAACGAAATCACGCCCTCGATTCGATGAAACAAAGAAACGGTTGTGTTGTCTCGATCTTTTTTAACAAGTAAGGTTGTAATATTCACCTCTAAATTACGAAAAATTTAGCAACAAATATTAATGAAGATAAACAATCGAAATTCAAGCGAACCTTCAAAGAACTCGTCTTTGACAATCCGAGTGAAGAACAATCGACAAACGCCACAAAGTATTAAACTTTGATATGTTTGATTTGAGAAACACACAAAGGTGTATACAAAATTATGCTTTGAAATTGAGAGAAAAACTCACAAATGTGATTAAAATTCAAGAACTAAATGTTTATAAGGTATGAAATATGTTCTTATAAGGAAAAATACATCAAAATCCGTAACTAGGGTTTCCATATCTAAAATCTGCACGACGGCTGGCCGCGGCGCTGGTCTGGAAGCGCTGATGCTACGCAGCTGTAGCGCCTAGGCGCCGGTCAGGCGCTATAGCTTCGGCTGTTGTGGCGCCTAGGCGCTAGGCCCCCTCTTTCTAGCACTGCGGTGCTTCTTCATGGTGCTGTGGCGCTAGTCCATGCACATTTCTCCACACTTAATATCCTTCAAGCTCACTCATATGCATCACAACTCCTTCGAGGCTTCGAACCTCGCTTGCAAGCTCTTCTCGATCGTTCATTTCTTTTATTATGAATTACGATATTTTATGGTGATGGTTTATGGCTTTACGTTATGGTATGAATGATAATGAATGTTATAGAATGGAATAGATAATGGATGGGTAGAATAGAAAGTTGAATTTGAGCTAAATATGTAATGGAAGTGCAAAAATGATATGAAAAATGTGGTAGTAGTTGTGATTTTTAGCATAATGTTTTGTATATTGATCCAATTGATATAGTTTTTAGCATCATGTCTTTAGTGTTGTTCAAATCGTTAGAGAAGACGAGCCAAAAGTGGCCCGAATTGTATCGTGCGAATCGTCGTTCTTGAACTGACACATTTTGGTAGAATGAGCATAACGTTTTACTCATACCTTCAAATGACATGAGGCCAATTGGAGATACAAGCAAGACATAGGGCTACAACTTTCATGTCGACCACTTTTGCAAATTCTGAAATTAAAAATGAGTTTTTTAGCAGAATGTGGCCCGCCCCTGCGCCAGATCTCGCGCCATGGTGCGCCGGGTGCTGAAGTTCTTGGTGTATGGGCAGAATGGGGTGCACGGGTACGCCGGATCTCGTGCCTCCGCACCCATCACATATTCAAAAACGTGTTTTGAGGATTTGGAAGGCTTTTAATAGGTGTTGTATCAATTTTTCCTTATTTTCTCCCATCCCCTTCTCTTCTCTCCATTGGTTAGAGCTAGGGTTCTCTTTTCTTCTCATTTCTTCCATATTTTCCTTTCTTATTCATCATCTCCCAAGGATTTAAGAAGTATAGGAAGCTAGAAATTTGTTATCTTGGACAAGGAGATCAAAGATAAATTATTTGTGCTTGGTTTATTTGGATTGATTATGATATAAGAAGTGAAGTTCATGCATGGGCTTGATTATTGTTAGAAGTTTAAGAAATTGTTGTTAATGGATTATAGCATGGTTTTATGTTGTAGGATTATTGTCAAGGTGTTAACATTATCAAATCTTCAAGTGGTTGTAAGTAGATTCTTCCTTTGAATGCATCTCATGAGCTATGTATATGATAAATGAAGATTCCATTGATTTTAGCTCCTTTAACTCATTGATTATGTATATTGTATGTATTGATATATTAAAAAGAAATGGAATTGAAACCAAGAGCAAAGTAAAAGAGCTAACTCTTTAGCAGGCACGCCACGTGTTTGATAAAATGATAAATGAATGGTTTTTATGGCTTGATGGTTATATGATATTGTGGTGTTGCCTATGGTAATTGTAAACCCACTTGACTGAAGTTGATCAACATAATGACATGTACTGTGACTGATTTTGACTGAGACGTACATGTGTACCATTGACTGATCACCTATCAATGGCATACGAATGAAAAGAAATGAATTGTTCTATAGATGCCATCTTATAATTGTTGTATACGCATTTTTATTGACAGATGGCATATTACGATTAAGAAATGATACGGATTCCTTCTTTACACTATGGTATATGTACTTGTTATTTAAAGGTCTACTTCCTGAGTTTTTATAACTCACTTCATTTATGTTCATAAGATGCAGATTCAGGTAACCGAGATTGATTTGGCGGGGTATCGAGACGGAAGATGGAAATGTGCCAAGCTTGGAGGAAGGGTTAAATGATTATTTTGTGGATGATTAAGAAAATAATTTGTTTTGAAATGGTTGTTGATATGAATCCACGTACGTAAGAATAGCAAACACGATTAATTTAGAATCGCTCCCTTAATTCAATAACGAACAAGGAATCGTTGTTGTTGTCCCGACCTTTTGAATCAAGTATTACTTGATATTCACCTCTAAACTATGAAAATCATAGCAACAAATAATCACAAGAAAACAATCGACACTCGAACGAACCTTCAAAGAACTTGTCTTTGACAATCCGCGTAAGAACCATCCACAAACGTCACAAAGCATAAACTTTGATAAGTTTGATTTTTGATAACAAATCAAAAAGATTTTGGTTGTTTGAGAGAAAACTCAAGAACAAATTCATTCAATATTCAATAATCTGAAAAGTGTGTAAAAATTCGTCCAAATATTGATTAAAATATACAAAGATATCAAAAGATAAAATACAAAATTATCTAGTGCTAAAAATAAGGAAAGAATATATTTTCCCGCAGGCGGCGAGCTGGGGAGGTGAAGTTTGGCTGCCCTAGCGCGAGGCGTTCTGGAATCCTGCACTTCGGACATAATGTTTGAAGCTGGGGCGGTGAAGTTTGGGCACCCTGGCGCGGAGCTCGCGTTGGGCCGGTAATGTTTGGCCGCCCAAGCTTTGAAGCTGCTGGTCCAGAGTCATTTTCTTCATATTTTAGGACTTAAACATCCTTCCACTGACTCCCAAACTTGCTCCCGTGAATTACGAACCCTTTGGGACTTGGCTCCTTGCTTGCAAGCTCTACTTGATTGCTTATGAGCCCTTGCAATGTTTCTTTGAATCTCTTCAGTCGTCCCCTCGTGATTGGCCCCTCCGGCAACTCTAAAGGATTCCATGCCTTTTTTGGAGCTTGGCCAACCATGTTTGCATCATCCTCCCCTTCTTCAAAAGGATTTGTCCTCAAATCTTGTTCATCACCTACATCGAACAACGAAAGATCACTAACATTAAAAGTAGAACTAATGCTATACTCACCTGGTAGATCGAGTTTGTAGGCGTTGTCATTGATCCTTTCAAGGACTTGAAATGGTCCATCACCCCAGGTAGCAGCTTTGAACGTCTTTTCTCGAGGAACCTTTCCTTCCGCAAGTGTGGCCATGCCCAATCACCCTTCTCAAATACCACCTTCTTCTTCCCCTTCTTGGCTTGCTTAGAATATTGCTCATTTTTCTTCTCAATGTTGGTCTTGGCCTTCTCATGCAAACCCCTAACAAATTCAGCCTTCTTTTTGCCATCCATGTTTAATCTTTCACACACAGGTAAAGACATCAAATCCAATGGAGTCAAATGATTAAAACCATATTCAATTTTAAATGGCGAATAATTTGTAGTAGAATGCACGCAACGATTATAAGAAAACTCAACAAATGACAAACAATCTTCCCAATTCTTTAAGGTTTTTTAAGAATAGCACGCAAAAGTGTTCCTAATGTTCTATCAACAACTTCAGTTTGTACATCCGTTTGAGGATGACACGTAGTAGAAAACAACAATTTTGTGCCAAGTTTAGCCCACATAGTTTTCCAAAAGTAAATCAAAAATTTAACATCACGATCAAACGCAATAGTCCTAGGCATGCCATGCAACCTAACGACTTCTCTAAAGAATAAATCCGCAATGTTAGATGCGTCATCAATTTTGTGACAAGCAATAAAATGTGCCATCTTAAAAAATCTATCAACAACAAAAAATATCGAATCCCTCCACTTCTTCGTACTAGGAAACCCCAAAACAAAATCCATAGAAATATCAACCCAAGGTTCACTAGGGACTGGAAATGGTGTATACCATCCATGTGGTTGTGTTCTAGACTTGGCTTGCCTAAAAGTAATGAACTTATCACACACTCTTTCAATGTCACGCTTCATATGTGGCCAATAGAAATGTTCATATAAAGAAATCAAAGTTTTTGCCACACCAAAGTGTCCCATCAAACCACCCCCATGTGCCTCCCTAACAAGTAATTCACGAATATATGATTTAGGGATGCACAACCTATCTTCTATAAACAAGAAACCATTATGCAAATAGAATTTTTCATGTGGACCATGCATACATGTTCCAAACACATCCTTAAAATCCTCATCTAGAACATACAACTCCTTGATATGCTCAAATACAAAATTTTTTTTAGATTCTAAAGTAGAGAATAGTATGTACCTTCGTGATAACGCGTCGGCCACTACGTTTTCCTTACCTTGCTTATATTTGATCATGTAGGGGAATGTCTCTACAAATGCCACCCACTTGCATGTCTCTTTTTCAACTTCCGCTGCCCCTTAAGATGCTTTAAGGATTCATGATCCGTATGAATCAAAAAATCCCCGGGCCTCAAGTAATGCTGCCACGTTTCAAGCGTCCTCACAAGTTCGTACAACTCCTTGTCATACGTCGGATAGTTCATGTCGTGCCTTGGTCCGAAGCGTCGGTGACATCCGGCATTGTTTAACAAATACTTGAAAATAATTAAGCCTCGATCAAAATGCCAAAAAACAGTCTTTTCATAAATTAAACATTGTCTTTACAATGACAATAGAAATAAAAATTACATCAGAGTTGCAATTTCTGGAACTGAACAAAAGAGAAATAAAGTCTTAAATTTCAGAAACTTGTCTGTCGATCACCATCCCCAGAACGCATCTCGCTCCTCCTCATTCAGTTGTTCTTCATTTTTATCTTAAATTTGTAAAGGGTGAGTGTTTTTGGAAACACTCAGCAAGTGGGGGTCGATCGATATCCAATTATACATATAGAACTTAGTCTTTAAAACATTCCTCTAACACACTTTATAATCTCATTACTTTAACTTACAGAAACGAATCGAATATGAGACATAAGTTAACAGATGATTCAAAACAATTCAGAAGCAAATCAGATCATTTCAGAACAATTCGAAGACAAATACAACACTGTTACTTATCTCATTTCCATGGTAAAATTGTCCCCAATATGTTAGTCGTCTAAGGGGTGAGGCCAGAACATGGTTTTATACCCACCGATGGAGGCCAGACAGAACATGGTTTTATACCCACCTATGAGGGCCAGACAGAACTACAATTCTCATCCCATTTCAAATTCGAATCGTAACAGTGCCACACAGAATTTAGAGTTTACCAGACAGAACGTATCAGAATTTTCAGATATCAGAGTTTCAAACGGATTCAGCGGAATCAACGAATTTCGAAGCATAGAAGAAAACACATAATCGATCGAAATTTTAAACAGACAGGCATCATTTTTTCAAAATGTAGACACACATACATGCATGTCATAACTTATATATTCAATTTTTTAAAATACAAACGAATATACATAGCAAAAACCCACTTACAGATTTGGAGGTAGAATCGAAAATGCAGACTTTGGCACGAACTTGTTTTTTCAAAAATTTGGCAGCACTTCGACGTACTCTTTACAAATACTATGTTCACTCCGGCAGCACCTTGACACAAAACTCTAGCACTAGAACCGCACGAGCTTCTTCTCTTTCTTGACTTCGGCCGAGTGGTTTTAGGTGGGGGGGAGCCGAAATTTTGAGAAGATGTGGAGGTAAGGGCCGAAATTTTAAGGCTTTTTGGAATGGTTTTTCTATCACCATTGAGCACTATTTATAGAGTAATTTTTGCCCCTTTGCCTCCCCATGGCCGCCCCCTTGGGCTCCGAGAAATGGAGTAATGGCGGTCAAAGTATACCAAGCACCAAAGGCAATCTCTTGCATCATAATTGCGTCCTGGTCTCCTAGCTCCTCCCTTAGCTCATTCATTGATTATCTCAAAGATCATTTCTTGCACCATTAACTTGTCCAAGCCTTTAGCTCATCCTTTAACTCTCTTTTTGGTCTTGTTAGGACATGCTTGGTTGAGCTTCTTTGAGCTGAAAGGTTAAGTCCTTGAGCTGGGGTTTTGCTTCTCCCATGACGACTCTTTGATGGATGTGGTTACTTGCAGCTTGGCCTCTCGTTGAGTCAATCTCCGAGCTTTGAAGCAACTTCCTCGAGTTAAGTTAGCTGAAATATAATTCGCTTCGGATTGAAATTTCCGGGTTCTCACATCCCTCCCTCCTTATTGAAAGTTTTGTCCTCGAAACTTGGATCAGCTCGCGCTTTTTAATAAGTGAGGATATTGTGAGCGCATTTTCTCTTCGAGTTCCCAAGTGGCCTCCCTTTCGGTATGATTTGACCACTGCACTTGGTCTTTTGTGTCCACTATTTGGATAGGGACCTCTTCATATTTGAGTTCTTCATTGAGGTGTCCTTCAATCATCAGTGGTGCAACTTTGAGTACATGATTAGGGTCTGGGACATATTTCCTCAATTGTGAGATGTGGAAAACGTTATGTATTCTGGACATATCCAGCGGCAAAGCCAGACAGTAGGCTAGAATTCCAACTTTTTCCAGTATCTCGAACGGTATTTACTTAATCGAACCATTCCCTTCATGGGAGAGACCTTGACATAAGCGTTTTCACTGATCTCCAATTCCAACGGTCTCCTCTTCAAATCTGCCCAACTCTTTTGTCTATCTTGAGCTGTCTTAAGTCTTTCCTTGATTATAGCTACTTTGTCAACGGTTAATTGAACAAGTTTTGGTCCAGTAACAGCTTTTTCTCCGACTTCGTCCCAATATAGGGGCGACCTACACTTTCGGCCATACAATGCCTCATACAAAGCCATTTCAATGCTACTGTGATAACTGTTGTTATAGGCGAACTCTATCAGGGTAACTGTTCACTCCAGTTTCCAGGAAAATCCAAAGCACATGCCCTCAGCGTGTCCTCGAGGGTTTGAATTGATCTCTCAGTTTGGCCATCAGTTTGTGGATGATAGGCCGTGCTGAGGGTGACCTTGGTTCCCACAGCCTTTTGAAAACTTTTCCAAAATCTAGATACAAACCTTGGATCTCTGTCAGGCAGTATACTCACTGGAACTCCGTTTAGTCTCACTATGTTGTCCATATATAAGGTACCTAGCTTATGCAAGTTGTAATTCATCCGCACTGGCAAGAAATGTGCAGATTTGGTCAGTCTGTCGTTGATTAACCAAATTCCATCGTGACCTTGCCTTGACCTTGGTAGTCCTACTACAAAATCCATGGAGATGTTATCCCACTTCCACTTTTGTATTTCTAATGGTTGTAGGAGTCGTCCAGGCCGTTGATGTTCTGCCTTGACTTGTTGACAGGTTAGGCACTTGGAAACAGAGACAGCCACGTCTCTCTTCATTCTGTTCCACAAGTAATTATTCTTCAAATCCCGGTACATTTTGGTGCTTCTTGGATGTACTGAAAATCTCAATTTATGTGCCTCAGTCATTACTTCTTCACAAATCCCATCGATATCTGGCACATACAACCGTCTTTTCATCCATAGAATGCAATTTCCATCAATCTGAAATTCTGTGGTCTTTCCTTCTTGAGTTTGGTCTTTTATGTTGAGGATGGAGGAATCTTGACTTTGCTTCAATTTGATTTCTTCTCTAAAGGATGGTTGCGCTGATAGTTAAGATAAACTTACTTTCCCAAAATTTCTTCGGCTCAATGCATCTGCTACCTTATTTGCCTTACCCGGATGGTAATTGATTGACAAATCATAATCTTTTAAAAGTTCCATCCACCTTCTTTGCCTCATGTTTAATTTTTTTTGTGTGAAAATGTACTTGAGGCTCTGGTGATCAGTAAATACTTCACATTTCACTCCATAAAGGTAGAGCCTCTAGATTTTAAGCGCAAATACCACTACGGCTAACTCCAAGTCATGAGTGGGGTAATTCTGTTCATATGGTTTTTAGTTTCCGTGAGGCATAAGCTATTACCTGACCCTCTTGCATAAGTACACACCCTAAACCTCCCTTTGATGCGTCACAGTATATAGTGAAATTCTTACCATCCTCGGGAAGAATTAGTACTGGTGTGGATGCGAATTTTGTCTTCAGGGATTCAAAACTTCTTTCACATGTTTCATTCCAAATAATTTTGAATTTTTCTGAGTAAGTTTGGTGAGTGGAATGGCTATCGAAGAAAATCCTTCCACGAATTTTCTATAGTAGCCAAATAAACCAAGAAAACTTCTTACCTCGGTTACTGTTTTCGGTTGAGGCCAGTCCTTGATTGCCTCTACTTTCTTAGGGTCCACTGATACCTCTAATTCTGAGATTATATGGCCTAAGAACGCCACACTTTTTAGCCAGAATTCACACTTCTTGAATTTGGCATAAAGTTCTTTTTCCCGCAGTGTCTGCAAAGTGACACGCAGGTGTTCTTTATGTTCTTCCTTACTTGGTGAGTACACGAGGATATCATCTATGAACACGACCAAAAATTTATCAAGGTATGGCTTGAATACCCAGTTCATAAGGTCCATGAATGCTGCAGGAGCATTTGTGAGACCAAAAGGCATTACTGTGAATTCGTAATGTCCATATCTTGTCCTAAACGCGGTTTTAGGAATATCCTCTGTTTTGACCTTTAACTGATGATAACCAGATCTTAGATCGAGCTTTGAGAAAACCTTGGCTCATTTTAGTTGATCAAAAAAATCATTTGTTCTCGGGAGTGGGTACTTATTTTTTATGGTGATCTTGTTCAACTCTCTATAATCAATTCAAAGCCTCATGCTTCCATTTTTTTTCTTTACGAATAGCACTGGTGCTCCCCACGGAGATGCACTGGGGCGGACCTGCTTATTGTCCAGTAATTCCTGAAGTTGTTCCTTTAACTCCTTTAATTTCAGCTAGAGCCATTTGGTATGGTGCCTTTGAGATTGGTGCAAGACCAGGGACCAAATTGATTTCAAATTCTACTTCTTTATCAGATATCTCACCCGGTAATTCCTCGGGGAAAACATCTGGAAATTCTTGAACAATTGGAATATCTTCCTTCTTTGGGACTTCCTCTTCTTTGATCTCATTGATCATTGCCAGATAAATTTTTTCTCCTCCCTTGATGGCCTTCAAGGCTTGTGAGGCAGATAACAGAGATTTTCTTTCTTTGGATTTTCTGTGATATATGACTTTCTCTTTAGTCAGAGTCTGCAGTCTAATATCTTTCATTTGACAGTCTACTATGGCATGATTTTTAGCTAACCAGTCCATTCCAAGAATGATGTCAAACTCAACCATATCGAGTTGAATAAATTCTTCTTCAAAAATTTGTTTGCTGATATAAATTTTACAGTTTTGATATACTTTGCCTCAATTATTTTGCTCGCCGGTGTTGCCACTCTTAACGGTTCACTAAAAATATCATGCTCAAGTTTAAGCTTCTTAGCAAATCTTTTAGACACAAATGAATGTGTGGCACCACAATCAAACAAAGTATATGCAGGTATTTCATTGAGTAAAATAGTACATGCCACCACTTTGTTGGTGTTATCAGCTTCCTCCTGGGTTATTGCGTACAATCGGGCATTAGTCTTGTTTTCATTTGGTTTTTTGGGTCCCGTCCCTTTGTCTTTGTTGTTTGGACAGTCCTTAATCCGATGACCCACTTTACGGCATTTGAAACAAGCACCTGTTTTCCGATAACATTCGCCAATATACTTCTGTCGACATGTATCGCACCACTTTCCTTCAGTATTGCCAGCACTATTAAAAGTTCCTCTTCAAAGACCACTTGAATAGTTTGGCTTATAGAATTTGGGACCACTTTGAGCAGATTGACTGACCAACGGCCTTTTGTTCTTGTTCTCTTCTTCACGGCGTTTGATATCCATCTCTGCGCTCATTCCAGCGACCATCAAATCAGCAAAATCGTTTGGCTTGAACACCGCCAAGGCCGATTGATTCCGACTGCTCAGTCCTTTCTTAAAGCGATGCATTTTCAATGTTTCATCATGCATGATTGTCGGAACATAGGTTCCCAGATCATTGAACTTCGAAGTGTATTCCATCACTGTCATATCCGGTGTCTGCTTGAAGTTTTCAAACTAACTCAACTTCTGCAGACGAAACTCGGCTGGGTCGTATTGTTTCAAAAACTCTCTCCTGAAAGTCTGCCTTGTGATTTGTTCCACCTTAGCCAGTTATGGTGACGCCGTCTCCCACCACTTTCGTGCTCTGTCCTCCAGAAACGGTGTTAAAACTTCCACTCTCAATCCTTCAGGTACTTCCAGTAGGTGTAGTTACGATTCGACATTCTTGAGCCAGTTATGGCTGACTTCCGGGTCTGGGTTCCCATCAAAAGTTGGAACTCGGTTCCTTCTGAGGGATTCAAAATGGTACTTAATTCAACGCGGTTGTGGTTCCGGTGGCGGCTGAATGGTGTTGGCCAGGGGATTCACGATTCCTTGCAATGTGGCTGCTTCAATGGTAGCTATGGTGTCACACCCTTACTCTATACTTAGCATAATTACCATAATCAAAATAGGGTTTGACTGATATAACTATAGTATGAAGCAAATCAAACAAGGGGCATCACTTTGAAGGTTTATAAAAATTTTGGCATGATGTCCCTACATTCTTGTAAAAACCAAAAACTCAACTCAAGCATCAACATCAACACATATATATAATCGTATTCTTACATACAAACATATTTTGTATCATCATACCCCTAGACATAAGCATTGTAAAACTTGTTTCAAACCCTGACATATTTTCGTACAATACATATGCGGAAGCTATACAATAAGAAGTCCCGGTTCTTGTCGAGGTAAGGCACGTCACAAGCATCCATTGGCGAACCGGCATCCTACGTCTCTTCACTACCTGATCCTGTAATACATGAGCTATGTGAGTTTATAAAACTCAATAAGTTGGCACTTGTACGTATCAATATGCGTCGAAAGAACATACATATCAAGTCGTGACAACAATGAATCTTTAAACCATGTCATATCATAGCATATACTCATGTTCATTTTTGTACTTGAGCCTCATTAGTTGACCTGTATTACCGTGCTTGCTGTATTATATAGCTACTACTGTGTTGGACGTCAGGGAGCAACCTTTGGCAACCCCACGTCCCATGAACATATATTGGCCAATAGCTTTGGTGGACTTAAAACCACCCATGATGTCAACAAGCTCTATATCATGTAAAAATCAATCCTTTTCTTTTCATGTTCATGTTCATGTTCATAACATAGCACCCATCATCAATATTCATGAGTTTCTTACATATTAATACATAACAATGGAATATGGTGCTATATTTTCATCAATAAGATACTAACAATGTACATATAGCAATAATGAATGGGAAGTATTTGAAATCATAATATTACTCATGTATTACTTCAAGAACATGCCAACTTACTGTCCAAGCTTAAGAACACTGGTTTGAGATGGTGTTTCTCGCTCCTATACTGTCAAATATACCAATAATTCAGTAACTATTGTATAAACTAGATGACAATCATTCCTCTACATGTAGAACAACTAAAAGAGAAGAAAACTTACACCTCTATGATGTTCTTGTGATGGGGAACAAAGTTCTAACTTCAAAACTTTGAAAGGAATGAAGAAGAAAGCTTTGGAGGAAGATTTCTATAGATTTCTCTCGAGGTTGTTGCTGGTATAGAAGTGGAGAGCTGATAAAATGGCTTAGAAAGTCGAAACTTTTCATCTTATATGCAAGGCGGCGCTCGGGCGGTCATTTTCTACCGCCCGAGCGCGGAATGTTCTGTAAAATTGCTAGGCTTAAAAAGCACCGGCGCTCGGGCAGTAATTTTCTACCACTCGAGCGCCACCTGTTCTGTCTCTGCGCACTACGTCATCAAAGATCGCTCCAGAAACGGCTCTTCCGTGCATAATCTGTAAAAGTGGTAAACATAAAAGTTGTAGCCCTATGTCTTGGCTTGAATCTCCAATTAGTTTCAGGTCATTTGAAGGTCTGAGTAAAACGTTATGCTCATTCTCCTAACATGTGTCAGTGAGGGAATGACGGTATACACGACACACTTTGGGGCACTTTTGGCTTGTCTTCCACAATGATTTGGACAAAACCCAAAACATGAAAGTTGTTGCATTATATCTTACCTTTCTAATGGTTATAGCCTCACTCAATTTGGATCCATATTCAAATCATTATGCTAAAACTCGTAAAAACTACCACAATTTCATCTCATTTCCTATCGACTTCATAACACTACTTCTACCTACACATCTTACTACAACTATTTAGACATATTTTCATTCTCAATACACCATGAACAATATAAAAGTCATGTTCAATCTCAATATTGATACCTCAATCAATATGTAAAACATAATGAGCTAAATAACTATCTATAATGACATAAATGTATTACTAATCATTTGTACGAGTAACCGGGCATTACAATTCTCCCCTCCTATCTCTGTTGGATCTCGTCTTCTCGCTCCCAAGTTGCTTTTTCAATTGTATGATTACGCCATAACAGTTTCACTAAGGGTATTTCCTGGCCTCGTAACACTTTTGATTTCCTATCGAAGATTTGTACCGGTCGTTCTTCATATGAGAGATTCGATGCAAGCTCCAACGGTTCATAATGAAGAACATGAGATGGATTAGCTAAATACTTTCGTAGCATGGAAACGTGAAAAACATTATGAACGTTTGACAAGTTTGGTGGTAAAGCAACTCAGTAGGCTCTATCTCATATTCTTTCCAAGATTTCAAATGGACCCATATATCTTGGACTCAATTTTCCTTTCTTACCAAAACGTAATATGCCCTTCAATGGTGATATCTTTACAAATACATGCTCACCAACATGAAATTCCAATCGTCGACGTCGCACATCAGCATAGTTTTTTTGTCGACTCTGGGCAGTGTGCATTCTTTCTCTGATCTTGATCACCAATTCGGCTGTCAGTTGTACCAATTCAGGGGCTAATAACTTTCTTTCTCCTACTTCATCCCAATGTACTGGAGATCGACATTTTCTACCATATAATGCAGTATATGGTGCCATTCCAATGCTTGACTGATAGCTATTGTTTTAGGTATATTCAACCAACGGTAGTTTACTGTCCCAACTGCTAGGAAAATCAATAGTACAGGCCCTCAACATATCTTCTTAGATTTGATTTACTAGTTCTGATTGTCCATCAGTTTGAGGGTGAAATGCTGTACTGAATGCCAATCGAGTTCCCATAGAATGATGTAAACTCTTCCAAAATGCAGACGTAAATTTGGGATCTCTATCAGATACAATGGACACTGGGTTGCCATGAAGCCTCACTATCTCCTTGATGTATTCTTCAGCATATTGATTCATCGTGTATGTGGTCTTCACCGAAAGAAAATGAGCTGATTTCGTAAGTCGATCCACAATAAACCATATAGCATTGAATCCTCTTTGTGTTCTTGGAAAACCAAGAATGACATCCATTGTGATATGTTCCCATTTCCACTCAGGAATGGGTAGCGGTTTCAGCAGCCCTGCTGGTCTTTGATGTTCAATCTTGACCTGTTGACAAGTTAGACATTGTGCAACAAATTGAGCAATGTCCTTTTTCATACCTGGCCACAAAAATAATGGTTTCAAATCTTTGTACATTTTCGTGCCTCCTGGATGGATCGAGTAGGGTGTAGCGTGTGCATCAATAAGAATGTCATTTCTGATTGTTTCTAGTTTTGGCACACAAAATCTATCTCGATATGTCCACATTCCTTCTCTATTCAATTCAAAGTTCAAATTGCCTTTTTCTTCATCTCGCTGCCTCAGTTGTTGTAATTCATTGTCTACACTTTGTTCGGCCCTGATTCTATCTGCAAGTGTTGGTCGAACCATGAGAGATGATAATTGGATTGCAGTTCCCTTTGGCATAACATCAATCTTCATATTCTGTAAATCCCATAAAATTTGTTCTTGTACTTGCATTGTAGCAATAGAACTGGACTTTCGACTTAATGTATCTACAACAACATTGGCTTTACCTGGATGATAGTTAATAGCACAATCATAATCTTTCACTAATTCCAACCAACGTCGTTGACGCATATTCAATTCTTTTTGCGTGAATAAATATTTCAAATTCTTGTGGTCCGTGTAAATTTCACACCGTTCACCATACAGATAATGGCGCCATATTTTCAACGCAAATACCACGGCTGCCAGTTCTAAATCATGTGTGGGATAATTCTTTTCATATTCTTTTAATTGTCTTGAGGCATAAGCAATCACCTTCCCATGTTGCATTAAAACTGCTCCTAAACCTTGTTTCAAAGCATCACTGTATACCACAAAATTTCCTGATCCTTCTGGAATAGCAAGGACTGGTGCTGATGTCAATTTTGTCTTTAAATTTTGGAAACTACGATCACATGCTTCGTTCCATTCAAATTTCACATTCTTTTGTGTTAAAGCAGTCAAAGGCAATGCTATAATAGAAAATCCCGCTATAAACCGACGGTAATAACCAGCTACCCCAAGAAAACTACGGACCTCAATAACAGTAGTTGGTCGTAGCCAGTTATTAACAGCTTCAATCTTTTTTGGATCCACAGATATGCCTTCTTTTGAAATGATATGACCCAAGAATGATACTTGTTCAAGCCAAAATTCGCATTTCTTANCCGCTATAAACCGACGGTAATAACCAGCTAACCCAAGAAAACTACGTACCTCAGTAACAGTAGTTGGTCGTAGCCAGTTATTAACAGCTTCAATCTTGCTTGGATCCACGGATATGCCTTCTTTTGAAATGATATGACCCAAGAATGATACTTGTTCAAGCCAAAATTCGCATTTCTTCCATTTGGCATATAACTGTTTATCTTTCAAAGTTTACAAAACTAATTGCAGATGTTCTCGATGCTCCTCTGTAGTTCGTGAGTAGACGAGAATATCATCTATAAATACAATCACGAACTTGTCTAGAAATGGCTTGAAAATTCTGTTCATTAAATCCGTAAAAGCAGCTAGTGCATTCGTTAGTCCAAATGGCATTACAAGAAATTCATAATGCCCGTACCTGGTTCGGAAGGCAGTCTTTGAGATATCATCTGATTTAACTTTTAATTGATGATAGCCTGATCGTAAATCAATCTTCGAAAAAATGGCAGCTCCTTGTAATTGATTAAACAAATCATCAATTCTAGGGAGTGGATACTTATTTTTGATTGTCACTTTGTTCAACTCCCGATAATCAATACATAGACGGAGGGTACCGTCTTTCTTCTTCACAAATAAAACAGGTGCAACCCACGGTGAAAAGCTCGGTCTAATAAATCCTTTATCAAGCAACTCCTGTAACTGTTCTTTCAATTCTTTCATTTCTGTAGGAGCTAATCGATAAGGAGCTTTTGAGATCGGATGAGTTCCTGTCACAACATCAATTACAAATTCGATCTCTCTATCTGGGGGTAAGCCTGTTACATCATCAGGAAATACCTCTGGAAACTCACAAACAACATTTGTATCTTTTAATTCACGAACAGGGGGGTCAATAGTTAACACAGATGCTAAATATCCTTGACACCGCTTCTGTAGTAATTTACAAGCCTTCATACAAGAGATTATCCGAAGAGGTAAGGATATACCTGCACTTGCTACTATGAATGGTTGAGCTCCTATCGGCGCAAATTTGATCATCTTTATGCCACAGTCAATAGTAACTCTGTACTTCGAGAGCCAATCCATTCCCAATATCACATCAAAATCCGTCATCCTCAGAACTATCAAATCAGCATACATCTGATGGCCTTGGACATATATTGGACACCTCTCACAATCTGATCTGTCTGTAATTCTTGCCCGGAATGTAAGGCTCTGGCGAGTTGTGCCTCTGTTGTACTTGCTGTAATGCCCAGTCTCCTTACACACGATTCCGAAATAAAGGAATGCGTGGCTCCTGAATCTAGTAAAACTATAGCAGTAATACCAGAAATCAAGAACATACCAGTGATCATCGATGTATCCGCATCCACTTCCTCTTTAGTCTTGGAGAAAAGGCGTCCCTGTACTTTCTCAGAACTCCCTGGACAATTCCTGGCGAGATGCCCTGGTTTTTTGCAACGATAACAAACATTGGAACCTTACATACATTCCCCGCCATGAAGTTTGCCACATTTGGGACAAGGTGGTCTGTCCTGTTCTTTACGCGGAGGGGGACCCTTGCCACGGGGTTCCTCTGGTCTAGTACCCTTGCTATCAGTCTTTTTGCCTTGTCCCGTTCCTTGGCTCTTCTGAAAGTACTGTTGTCTTCGTTGTTGCCTGTCCCTGTCAATGTCATGTTCATCTTGTTCTGCCATAAGTGCTCTTTCTACTATCTCCCCGTATGTAGCAACTTTTGACATCCGTACATCTCTTTTAATTTCAAAGCGAAGTCCCCGCATGAAGTGTTCGCCCTTACTTGTGTCATCTTGTGCAATATAAGGTACATATTGGACTCCAGCCTCAAATTTTTGTATGTATTCTGTCATTGACATGGTTCCTTGCTTCAGGTAAAGGAAATCGCTGGCTTTCTTGGCTCGTACATCTTTACTAAAATACTACTTGTAAAATACGGTTTTGAAAGTTTCCCATGTCAATGGTCCAACCGGTAATGCAGCCCTTGCACTCTCCCACCATATTCTTGCATGTTTTGTTAATAAAAAGACGGCACAAGTTACTTTGTCAACATCTTCCATATGAAGGTAGTAGAATATGGACTCCAATGACTTAATCCACTCTTCTGCTACTGCTGGATTGGTGCTTCCCATGAATTTAGGAGGATTCAGACGTCGAAAACGATCATACACATCAGTTTGAACAGGCCCTTGTCTGGGGATCAGGGCTTGTGCATGTGCCTGCTCATGTGTAGTCCGTTGCATATCCAGTAATTGCTGTATCTGCTCCCCATGGACTTTCGCTTGTTGTTGGAGCAGCTGAGCAAAATCATCTATAGGTTGTGGTGCACTGCCCTCACCTTCGACCGCTGGGGCTTTGCCGTTAAATGACTCTCCTTCATGTACCTTACGTTTAGGTGGCATCGTCGCTTATCTTAACCTACATATAGATCACATAGACACATAACTTAGCATAAACTATGGGATACAAGATACTTACTTGCCGAGTTCTCCATGTGGATGAAGTGCAGTGTCTTCCCTGTCGAAGAACCGTGGGCTCTGATACCAACTAAAATGTCACACCCTTACTCTATACTTAGCATAATTACCATAATCAAAATAGGGTTTGACTGATATAACTGTAGTATGAAGCAAATCAAACAAGGGGCATCACTTTGACGGTTTATAAAAATTTTGGCATGATGTCCCTACATTCTTGTAAAAACCAAAAACTCAACTCAAGCATCAACATCAACACATATATATAATCGTATTCTTACATACAAACATATTCTGTATCATCATACACCTAGACATAAACATTGTAAAACTTGTTTCAAACCCTGACATATTTTCGTACAATACATATGCGGAAGCTATACAATAAGAAGTCCCGGTTCTTGTCGAGGTAAGGCACGTCACAAGCATCCATTGGCGAACCGGCATCCTACGTCTCTTCACTACCTGATCCTGTAATACATGAGCTACGTGAGTTTATAAAACTCAATAAGTTGGCACTTGTACGTATCAATATGCGTCGAAGGAACATACATATCAAGTCGTGACAACAATGAATCTTTAAACCATGTCATATCATAGCATATATTCATGTTCATTTTTGTACTTGAGCCTCATTAGTTGACCTGTACTACCGTGCTTGCTTTATTATATAGCTACTACTGTGTTGGACGTCAGGGAGCAACCTTTGGCAACCCCACGCCCCATGAACATATATTGGCCAATAGCTTTGGTGGACTTAAAACCACCCATGATGTCAACAAGCTCTATATCATGTAAAAATCAATCCTTTTCTTTTCATGTTCATGTTCATGTTCATAACATAGCACCCATCATCAATATTCATGAGTTTCTTACATATTTAATACATAACAATGGAATATGGTGCTATATTTTCATCAATAAGATACTAACAATGTACATATAGCAATAATCAATGGGAAGTATCTGAAATCATAATATTACTCATGTATTACTTCAAGAACATGCCAACTTACTGTCCAAGCTTAAGAACACTGGTTTGAGATGGTGTTTCTCGCTCCTATACTGTCAAATATACCAATAATTCAGTCACTATTGTATAAACTAGATGAAAATCATTCCTCTACATGTAGAACAACGAAAAGAGAAGAAAACTTACACCTCTATGATGTTCTTGTGATGGAGAACAAAGTTCTAACTTCAAAACTTTGAAAGGAATGAAGAAGAAAGCTTTGGAGGAAGATTTCTATAGATTTCTCTCGAGTTTGTTGCTGGTATAGAAGTGGAGAGCTGATAAAATGGCTTAGAAAGTCGAAACTTATCATCTTATATGCAAGGCGGCGCTCGGGCGGTCATTTTCTACCGCCCGAGCGCGGAATGTTCTATAAAATTGCTAGGCTTGAAAAGCACCGGCGCTCGGGCGGTAATTTTCTACCGCTCGAGCGCCACCTGTTCTTTCTCTGCGCACTACGTCATCAAAGATCGCTCCAGAAACGGCTCTTTCGTGCATAATCTGAAAAAGTGGTAAACATGAAAGTTGTAGCCCTATCTCTTGGCTTGAATCTCAAATTGATTTCAGGTCATTTGGATGTCTGAGTAAAAAGTTATGCTCATTCGCCTAACATGTGTCAGTGAGGGAATGACGGTATACACGACACACTTTGGGGCACTTTTGGCTTGTCTTCTACAATGATTTGGACAAAACCCAAAACATGAAAGTTGTTGCATTATATCTTACCTTTCTAATGGTTATAGCCTCACTCAATTTGGATCCATATTCAAATCATTATGCTAAAACTCGTAAAAACTACCACAATTTCATCTCATTTCCTATCGACTTCATAACACTACTTCTACCTACACTTCTTACTATAACTATTTAGACATATTTTCATTCTCAATACACCATGAACAATATAAAAGTCATGCTCAATCTCAATATTGATACCTCAATCAATATGTAAAACATAATGACCTAAATAACTATCTATAATGACATAAACGTATTACTAATCATTTGTACGAGTAACCAGGCATTACATATGGCCATCATGTCTTCCTACTGGCTGAGATTTACACTTGGGGGATTCTCATCCTCATTTTGGTTAACTCTTCTGGGGTTTCGATTATTTCTTGGTGGTCTGCCTGTCATTTCCTATAAACATGTATTTTATTAATTTATTTGCCACAAAGTATAATCAAAATAATTTCCTTAAAATTTGAATTTCTTACAATCAAGAGTTTCAAAACAAATGATTAATCAAATAATTCAAGATACAATCGATGCCTAATCTAGAGCTCTCTCCCTATTCGTCTATAACTTCACTGTCTCCTACCGCCTCATTAATTTCTTCATCTTCAATAGGATTTTCTTCTTGGTTAACTTCGAGTTCTTCTAAGAGCTCCTCCATATTGATCATGTTATTCTGTAGCTGATCAATATGATTTTGTAACTGTGTGTTGTGGTGGTCAAGGTTGTTTACTTGCTCCTGCAGTTCCTGTATTGTTGATTGGCTTACTTTCTCATCGATTTCTTGTTCCTCGTGTAAGAGTAGGTGGACGTCGAGCCAAGTGTTGGCCGAGTGTTCAAAATGAAACTCTATGTATAAACAGTCTTTATTTTAATAATATTTGAAATTATTGTTTTGGCACTTCTTTATCTGTATAACCATGCTAGTTGTGTAGATAAAGTCCTTGAATATACAAATAATAGAAAGAATATGAGATGCTCATATGATGAGTATCATCAAAATTCATATTTGGAATACTGTATATTCTAAACAGTTCCTAGTCGATTCAGCCGTCGCTAAGAAGGATATAGGCCGCTCGAGTTTGATACTAGTATCTGCTATGTGAGTACCATGTTTCATTGGTAGAGGACATTGTGATGTCCAAGCATGCAGATAGGTGCTCCTCGTAGAGTGCACTGAACAACCCTCCATATAGGACTTTCCAAGTGGTTCTCACTTATCGAGTGGAAACGTCCTAGTTTATGGTTGTACACCATTAGTCCTTATGACCCGGGACAACATTGAGATTCTAGGTGCTAGCATTGCACTTTGACTTGTTTACCGACTCTCATGGGGTCATTAGGTGGCAAGGTTGGGTGTTTTATCGAAACATATAGGAGTCGATGCATTGTAGTCGAGAATTCACCGCTTACCTTCGGGTTTGGATATCCTATGTGTACGTAGTATGAAATCTCTGATCAGGGTGTTGGTGGTAATTATGAAAGGGGTTTCATAGGTTACACCAGCGATGCAACTACGACACGACGCATAGTATCAATTCATTGACAACTCTCGATATACCAATGGTTGTCGAATCGGTCAGGATATATGAGTTGAAGGGACCGTACTGTACGCTAACCATAATTGAATGGTTCTTGCAGGCCCTATCATTTGATACCTAGGGAATCATGTAAGCGATGCTGCTAGGAATTTAACATGATTGGTTTGGTATTATCATACTTGAGTTCTGACGTTCTTATTATCAAGGAGTTGATAAGTAAGAATGGGGAATTGGGATATGCTCATATAAGGACATGTTTAGTCCAGAATCACATTGAGATGTGAACCCACGGCTAGTTGTATCATTGAACCATTGAGGTGCCGAAGGCACACCGCACCCGCGGTGAGGTATGTAGCGTACCCGCGGTGCATGAACAGTAGAAGCGTGTTTTCGAGATTTAAGTGATATAATGCAAGAGTTGGTTCATTTTTCTCATTTCTTTCCCCTCATTCTCGATTCTTCAGTCCTTGGGAGAGCTAGGGTTCCATTTCCTTTCTTTTCTTTTCTTTGATTCAATCTACTTGTTGGATTATTGAAGTGTGATCAAGGTTCTTATGGGTTCAAGGAGCTAAGGTAAGCTTGTGGTATAGTTTATTCTTGGTTTTGGTGTTGGGAGAAATCATGGGTTTGTTGATGGTGTTGGTTTTATGGATTTAATGGTATGAGTTTGTGATTATTGGGTTATTGATGGTGCAAATTATGGTTTATTGTTGTAGGTTGTGTACCAAGGGTATAGATTCAAGGTTCCAAGTGTTGTAAGTGGAATTCATTTCCTTGTGCTCACATGATAATATATGTATTGTGTTTCAATGATTTTAAAGTGTTATTCCCTTCCATTTGATTCATGCTATGTATTAATACACCTTGTTGTATATTAGAGACATTCTTATGTCTCAATTATGTTAAAGGGAATACAAAAGAAAATAGAGTCTTCAAAGTGTTTGTTTTAATGCCAAAGAGAGAATTCAAATGTTTTATTGGATTGATAGATACATAGTCAGAGATTGCATGCAATTAGTTGATCAACGACCATAGGCTTATATCCCTCAGAGTTATCGATGTATATCGATGGGATATAGGTACAGAGACAGAGTTACTATATAGATATCAATCCAACAGAGAAAAGAGAAATACCATCGTTATTGTTATTCATTCTATGATATTCATGTTTCAGAGTTGATGGTATTTAATGTTTTCAGAGCCACGTTTTACAGAGTATGGTATATGTATATTGCTATGTAAGAGTTCCACTTGCTGAGTTTTATACTCATTTCAGTTATTTCATGTGATGCAGATAAGAGCGACGAGCCGGGACGTTGATTGAGACCGTAGTCCTATGCATATAGAGATGGAGGAAGGAAAGATTATTTTGATAGCATTTTGGACATGATCATAAAAATGATATTTTGTTTTTTTTGTTGTATCATTTGATTGATCATGTGTCTACTTTTGACTATATGGAAATGTATTTTAAACCTTCTTTCCTTCAAGAAAAATTTTAAATTCCACTGTTATTTTATGAAATCGGGTCAGAGGGTTACAGAGATAATCCATGAATGAGCTAAGGGAGGAGATAGGAGACCAGAACACAATTATGATGCAAGAGATGACCTTTGGTGCTTGGTATACTTTGACCACCATTACTCCATTTCTTGGAGCCCAAGGGGGCGGCCATGGGGAGGAAAAGGGGCAAAAATTACTCTATAAATAGTGCTCAAGGGTGATAGAAAAACAATTTCAAAAAGCCTTAAAATTTCGGCCCTTACCTCCACATCCTCTCAAAATTTCGGCTCCTCCCCTCACCTTAAAACCACTCAGCCGAAGTCAAGAAGGAGAAAAAGCTTGTGCGGTTCAAGTGCTAGAGTTTTGCGTCGAGGTTCTGCAGGAATGAAGATAGTATTTGTAAAGAGTACGTCTAAGTGTTGCCAAATTTTCGAGAAAACAAGTTCGTGCCAAAGTCTGCATTTTCGATTCTACCTCCAAATCTGTAATTGGGTTTTTGCTATGTATATTCTTTGTATTTTAAAACTTGAATATATAAGTTATGACATGCATGTATGTGTGTCTTGATTTCGAAAATATGATGTCTGTCTGTTTAAAATTTCAATCGATTATGTGTTTTCTTCTATGCTTCGAAATTCTTTGATTCCGCTGAATCCCTTTGAAACTCTGATATCTGAAAATTCTAATATGTTCTATCTGGTAAACTCTAAATTCTGTGTGGCACTGTTATGATTCGAATTTGAAATGGGACAAGAATTGTAGTTATGTCTGGCCCTCATAGGTGGGTATAAAACCATGTTCTGTCTGGCCCCCATCGATGGGTATAAAACCGTGTTCTGGCCTCACCCCTTAGAGGACTAACATATTGGGGACAATTTGACCATGGAAATGAGATGAGTAACAGTGTTTCTGTCTTCGAATTGTTCTGAAATGATCTGATTTGCTTCTGAATTGTTCTGAATCATCTGTTAACTTCTGTCTCATATTCGATTCGTTTCTGTAAGTTAAAAGTAATGAGATTCGAAAGTGTGTTAAAGAAATGTTTTAAAGACTAAGTTCTATATGTATAATTGGATATCGATCGACCCCCACTTGCTGAGTGTTTTCCAAAACACTCACCACTTACAAATTTCAGATAAAAAAGAGGAACAATTGAATGAGGAGGAGCAGGATGCGTTCTGGGGATGGTGATCGACAGACAAGTTTCCGGAATTTAAGACTTTATTTCTCTTTTGTTCAGTTTCCGCAATTGCAACTATGAAGTAATTTTTATTTCTCTTGTCATTGTAAAGACAATGTTTAATTTATGAAAATACTGGTTTTTGGCATTTTTGATACAAGGCTTAATTGTTTTCAAATATTTGTAAAACAAGGCCGGATGTCACCGACGCTTCGGACATGAGGCGCGACATTTAAGTGGTATCAGAGCCGCCAGGTTCATAATCCAGCTGGGATTTTTTTGCCAAAATTTGACTTTTTGGCAAAAACCTAGTGTATCCCAATCTGAGTCCAACTTTCATTTGTTCCCTAATTTTCGAACAACTTCAAAAATCTATCCCTTCAATCGTTCCGCAATCCTTAGTATCGAAAATTTTCCACGACAACTTTGTTTCTATTATTTGTGCCTTTCTATCCTTATATGATTCTAATATTTTTCCTCCACTTATTCTAGGAAATGGTTGCTCCACGTACTCGCGCTCAAGCTGACCTTCGTATGCCTCAGCTTACCATAAATAATCAAGCTAGGGAGATAGCGACATTGAAGGCGCAACTGGATAAGGTGAAACTGGAAAAGAAGGAGCTCAGTGAAATTAGGCACATACTCAACTGACGTACATCGATTGACTCACTATTTGGACTTGGCTGAGAGCCAACTTCTACAATACCGACTGATTCAGCTCGCATCGCGCGCTTTGCTTCACTCAACAAGGATTTGCTGGAGAGAGTAGAGATAGAGGGAGGACGTGCTACTCAGGCCCGTCAGCGCCACGAGGAGTTCAACCCCAAGCAGGATCGATACATTTCGAAGCTCCACGGCACTATGGACAGACTACAAGATCAAAATAACTACCTGCATCTGGTGGTAGAGAATATGGAAGAGGAAGAGGAAGCACCGATGGAGGTTGAAGGCGACGACAGTGACAGCGATAGCGACGGAAGAGAGATGATAAACTAGATTATTATCAAGATTATAATAAAAGTATCTGGATTGTATAAAATTGCGATTAAGAAAATGTTATGTGTATCAGATTATTTTTAAATGAAACTTTCTATTATCTTATTGCATAATTAAAATTTGATGAGTACTATCAATTAAATTGTGTTTTTTTTTCTTTATAGGAAAACAAACATGGATCTTCAAGGCATTATAAATGAACTTCAAAAACAACTTCAGGAGAAGCAGACAGAAATTAAAAAATTGAAAGAAAAAAATGAAAAACTAGAGAGAGATAACTGCCAGTTGGATGGGAATAACGTATGCATGATGGAGGATCTTCGTGAAGACCGCGGGTGCGCTGCACAAATCACCGCGGGTGCGGTCTGCTCTCGGCCAAAACAACTCTATGCAACAAAAATCGAATCGCAACGCTGATACAACACAACTACCGATCAACTAATATCAACAATACCACAAAACAATAATAACCAACAATACTATGACCCATAATCACAACTCTTAACATCTAAATCAAACTTAATCTTAACCAAATAATCCATAAACATACGAAATCTTAAACTGTACCGTTCACCAGGCTTGGATATTACAATCTCAAAGATCATTTTTTGCACCATTAACTTGTCCAAGCATTTAGCTCAACCTTTAGCTCCCTTTTTGGTCTTGTTAGGACAAGCTTGGTTGAGATTCTTTGAGAGGAAAGGTTAAGTCCTTGAGCTGGTGTTTTACTTCTCCCGTGATGACTCTTTGATGGATGTGGTTACTTGCAGCTTGGCCTCCCGTTAAGTCAATCTCCGAGCTTTGAAGCTACTTCCTCGAATTAAGTTAGCTGAAATATAATTCGCTTCGGATCGAAATTTCCGGGTTCTCACAGTTCGCTTCTCACTAAAGTACGCCACCGGCCGTCCTCCTTGCATCAACACTCCACCAATACCTACACCTGAAGCATCACATTCAATTTCAAATGTATTAGCAAAGTCAGGAAAAACAAGTAAAGAAGCATTAATTAATTTTTGCTTAATAGTATTAAAGGACTTCTCTTGCTCCTCGCCCAAATGGAATGGAACGTTCTTCTTTATCATCGTCGTCATAGGTGCTGCCAGTGTGCTAAGATCCTTTACAAACTTCCTATAGAAGCTTGCAAGACCATGTAAACTTCAGACTTGACCAACAGTAGTAGGAGTTGGCCAATCTCGAATAGCACTTACTTTGTCTTCATCCACTTGTATGCCCTGTGAGTTTACCACGAAACCAAGAAACACAAGTTTGCTAGTATAAAAATCACATTTCTTTAAATTAGCATACAAATTTTCAGCCATTAGTGTTATTAACATAATTCTCAAGTGATCAACATGCTCATCTAGATTTTTGCTATACACAAGGATATCATCAAAATAAACCACAACAAATTTCCCAATGTAATCACCCAAGACATGATTCATAAACCTCATAAAGGTATTAGGAGGGTTAGTTAAGCCAAAAGGCATGACCATCCACTCATATAACCCGTACTTGTTTTTGAAAGCTGTTTTCCACTCATCACCTTCTCTCATTATAATTTTGTGATAACCACTCTTCAAATAAATTTTGCTGAAAATATATGCACCATGCAACTCATCTAACATATCATCTAGTCTATGTATAAGACGCCTATACTTAATGGTTATGTTATTGATTTCTCTACAATCCACACACATACGCCATGAGCCATCTTTCTTAGGAACTAGTAAAACAGGTACATCACAATGAGACATAGACTCACGCACAAAACCGCTATCTAACAACTCACTCACCTGCCGTTGAAGCTCCTTAGTCTCTTTCGGATTGCTCTTATAAGTTGGACGATTTGGCAATGCACTCCCGGGCACAAAATAAATTTGGTGCTCAATCCCCCTCAATGGTGGTAGTCCTTGAGGTAGCTCATCCAGAAATATATCATCAAATAACTGCAAAAGTGAAACAACAATGCTCGGAAGGGACCCGGCTATATCACTTGTGTTAAGGAGGATCTCCTTGCAAAGAATCAACACAAGTGGTTCATGTGTGTGCAACATATGTTTCAACTCACTCTTTTGGGCTATATATCTTTTCTTTTTGGCCTCTTTCCCCTCATTTTCTTTTCTCTCATTTTCTTTGCTCTCTTTTTTGTTTTGTATGGCTATCTCACTTTTTTTATCACTTTTTTTTTCCAGCCATCTCATTTTTTATTTCAAAAGCCACCTCACTTTTTAGTTCACTCTTTTTTTTCGGCCTATTCCCTCTCTTTTTTTTTCAATTGGTCTTCCAACACTTGCTTTGGGGACAAATGAAGTAACACAATAGGTTCTTTTTTGGGAACAAAAGAATACATATTCCTAAACCCATCTTGTGCCACTTGCCTATCATATTGCCATGGTCTCACTAACAAAATATGACAAGTATGCATTGGCACAACATCACACAATACCTCATCAACATATTCCCAATCGAAAAGGAAACCAATACTTGTTTGTTCACCTTCACCTCCGCACAATCATTCAACCATTGAAGCCTATATGGTTGATGATGCTTTAATGCAGGTAAACCCAACTTTTCCAACATCTCAATACTAGCCACATTAGTACCACTCCCCCCATCTATGATTAGATTGCAAACCTTTTGATTTACAAAACACCTAGTGTCGAACAAGTTCTCCCATTGGTTAGTATCCCCCTCCTCGACTTGGGCAGTCATGATACGCCTAGTCACTAGTGCTTCACCTACAACCGCCTCATACCCCTCATTAGAATCCTCTAACGCAGGCATCTCATAATCATCACCCTCGTCATCACCCTCACTTTGAGATTCATACTCACCATAGCCATTCAATATCATTACCCTCTTATTAGGACGTTGGCTAGCAATATGACCCCCCACCTTGACACCTAAAACCTTTAATATCCCTAGAACGATTAAGAGGAGCTTCAGATTTACCTTGCACTCCTTGTTTGGGCGTCTCTTGTTTGGTCTCAATCTTAGGCTTTGTCATCACTTTACTTTCCTCACGTTTCGCCACATTTGGTCGCCAAGAAGATGACGAACTCCCCGTTTGATTGGTACGGCCAACTCCTCGTCTCTGGAGTTGTTGTTCTACCTTTATGGCCAGTTGCACCATCTCGTCTAGATCCAAGTAGTGCCTAAGCTCCACTTGGTCTTGAATCTCCCTATTCAAACCACAAAGAAAACGTGCCATTGTTGCCTCACTATCTTCCTCCATGTTTGCCCTAGTCATGACTCAACACTCTTTACTTCTTGCCTCAAAGTTTGTAGCCTCTTAAACATCTCCCTATAATAGTGATTGGGTACAAACCTCTTCCTCATGACCCTCTACATCTCATCTCAAGTTTCAATGGGTCTCTCATTATATCTCCTCCTTGTGGTCTCAAGTTGATCCCACCAAATGAGAGCGTAGCCTAGAAATTCAACCACTCCCAACCTAACTTTTTTTGTTCGGAGTAGTGGTAACATTCAAACACAAACTCTACCATCTTTTACCACTCTAAATATGCCTCCGGGTCAGATTTCTCATGAAATGATGGAATTTTCATCTTAATACTATCCATATTACCATTTTCACTATCATCGTATCTACCTCGTACGGCTTCTGTTCTTCCTCCACCAAATCCTCTACCTCGTCTGTTCCTACCCCAATTTTAATGTTGGCTCTCCTCGTCTTCTCCCAAATCATACTCTTCCTCTTCTTCTCCTCTACCCAAATCTTTAAGCTTAGATTTATCTCCACTAGTACTAACTTCAAGCCTACTCATCCTCTCATGTAACGGCTCCAACTCAACCCTCATCATCCTAGTGAAATGGCCGTACAAAGCCTCCATTTGAACCTTAGACAACCCCTGGTTCGAACTATGTCCTACCTCCCTCTCCATTTTACTTTCGAACTTGTACCTGCAAGAAAATGTTAATAAAAATAAAAGAAATTCCTCACCCAAATCCTCACGGTCTCTCCAAAGAAAATTCATTCGTCTCTCCTCTCTTATTTTTTTTTTTGCTCACAACAAATACTCACAAGTCAATTGAAAGAACTAACGCTCGCACTCAAGTGTTTTCACTCGAATTTGATAGTTCTCTCGAAAGTGTGCTCAAGCTTTGTATTTGTATATATCAAACAATCAAGTTCAACTTGTGAACAAATGTGATCGAATCACTTAGACTATGTAGACAAGCAATTTGAAAATTATTTTTTCGACTGTGAGAGACAATCGAATATGACTCTCCAAAGGAAATAGAACAAAATACCAAAACAAAATAATGGTTAATTTTCGGAATTTTAGTGCTCTTTTTTTTTTTGTAAGGCTGAGTAAAAACTTGAAAATCCCAACAAAAAAAATTCAACAAAATTCTAGAAAAACAAATTACTAAATTTCGAGTATCACAGATTCACGAAAAAGACAAAGGACGATTGAACGACAAATATCTGACAAAGAAACGAAAGGATAATTGCAGATCTGAATATATAAAAAGAAGATACTTACTTGAATTCAATGAAGCTAAAGCTCTGATACCAAATGATATGAATCCACGTACGTAAGAATAGCAAACACGATTAATTTAGAATCACGCTCTCAATTCAATAACGAACAAGGAATCGTTGTTGTTGTCCAAAACTTTTGAATCAAGTATTACGTGATATTCAGCTCTAAACTATGAAAATCTTAGCAACAAATAATCACAAGAAAACAATCGAAACTCGAACGAACCTTCAAAGAACTAGTCTTTGACAATCCGTGCAAGAACGATCGACAAACGCAACAAAGCATAAATTTTGATAAGTTTGATTTTTGATAACAAAGCAAAAAGCTTTTGGTTGTATGAGAAAACTCAAGAACAAATTCATTCAATATTCAATAATCTGAAAAGTGTGTAAAAATTTGTCTAAATATTGATTACAAATTCAAAAGATATCAAAAGATAAAATACCAAATTATCTAGTACTAAAAATAAGAAAAGAATATATTTTTCCGCAGGCGGCGCACTGGGGCGGTGAAGTTTGGCCGCCCTAGCGCAAGGCGTTCTGGAATCCTGCACTTCAGACAGAATATTTGGCGCTGGGGCGGTGAAGTTTTGGAGCTCTAGCGTGGAGCTCGCGCTGTAATGTTTGGCCGCCCTAGCGCGGAAGCTGCTGGTCCGTAGTCATTTTCTTCATATTTTAGGACTTGAACATCCTTTCACCGACTCCCAAACTTTCTCCCGTGAATCACGAACCCCTCGGGACATGGCTCCTTGCTTGCAAGCTCTACTTGATTGCTCATAAAACCTTGCAATGTTTCTTTGAATCTTTTCAGTCGTCCTCTCGTGATTGGTCCCTCTGGCAACTCTAAAGGATCCCATGCCTTTCATGGAGCTTGGCCTACCATGTTTGCATCAGTTGTAGTTGGTTCATTTCTTTTGTTGTACCACATTTGATATTTTGGTAGTTTAAACTTGACTAGAAATACCACAACAAAATAATAGTGAATTTTCGGAATTTTTGTAATTTTTTTTTGTAAGGCTGAGTAAAAACTCGAAAGTCCCAACAAAAAAAATTCACCAAAATTCTAGAAAAACAAATTACTAAATTTCGAGAATCACAAATTCATGAAAAAGACGAAGATCAATTGAACGACACAGATCTAACAAATAAACGAAAGGATAATTGCAGATCTGAAAATATAAAAACAAGATATTTACTTGAATTCAATGAACCTAGAGCTCTTATACCAAATGATATGAATCCATGTACGTAAGAATAGCAAAAACGATTAATTTAGAATCGCGCCCTTAATTCAATAACGAACAAGGAATCGTTGTTGTTGTCCCGACCTTTAGAATCAAGTATTACGTGATATTCAGCTCTAAACTATGAAAAGCTTAGCAACAAATAATCACAAGAAAACAATTGACACTCGAACGAACCTTCAAAGAACTCGTCTTTGACAATCCGTGTAAGAACGATCGACAAACGCCACAAAGTATAAACTTTGATAAGTTTGATTTTGAACAAAGCAAAAGATTTTATTGTTTGAGAGAAAAAATCAAGAACAATTGTATAAACATGATAATCAATAATCTGAAAAAAAAATGTCTAAAAATTCGTCCAAATTTTGATTAAAAATTCAAAAGATATCAAAAGATAAAATACCAAATTATCTAGTGCTAAAAATAAGGAAAGAATATATTTTCCACAGGCGGCGTGCTAGGGCGATATAGTTTGGCCGTCCTAGCACGCAGTGTTTTGGAATCTGCAACTTCGGACAGCGTGTGTTGCGCTGGGACGATGTTTGGCCGCCCTAGCGCGGAACTCTCTGAAATTTCACCTCTTGAGCAGTACAGGACGCGCTGGGGCGGTAAAGTTTGACCGCCCTAGCGCGTGAGCTTCTGGTCTTGAGTCATTCTCTTCATAATTTAGCACTTGAACCACGTTCATCGGACACCCAAATTTACTTCCATGAATCACGAACCCCTCGGGACTTTGTTCCTTCTTTGCAAGATCTCCTCGATTGCTCATGAGCCCTTGCAATGTTTCTTTGAATCTCTTTAGTCTTCCCCTCGTGATTGGCCCCTCCGGCAACTCTAAAGTATCCCATGCCTTCTTTGAAACTTGGCCTATCATGTTTACATCATTTAGTTCCAAGAAATCCTTCGCTTTCTCTATCTTGACATCCGTGGAGAATTATTTGTCATAAAATAACTCCTTGAACTCATTCCATTGAAGGGTTTAAACGTTGACAATTAACTTCTTGGCCTCCCACCAAATGCGTGCATCTTGGTCAGAAGAAACACTGCACAACTAACTAGATCATTATCATCGAAGTGCAGGTAGTCAAAGATTGCTTCAATAGCTTTAACCCATTCCATAGCAGCAAGAGGATCCGTACTTCCCATGAACTCAAGTGGATTCATTCTTTTAAATATGTCATGTGCTTCCTCTGAACTGGGCTCCTGTCTTACAAGACCTTTATGTAATGCCCGTTTACTAGTACAAATGATAATAATGCGTTTATGTTATTTGTTGTGTAGTTATTATTTGTTACTTATTGATTGAAATATCGATATTGAGATTGATTTCTATCTTGTCAATATTGTATTGGGAATGAATATGTGTCTAAATAGTGATACTAAGATGTGTAGGTAAAAGTAGTGTAATGAAGTTGGTAGGAAATGAGATGAAAGTATGGCAGTTTGTACGTTTTTTAGCATAATGATTTGAATATTGATCCAAATTGTGTGAGGCCATAACCATTAGAAAGCTAAGATATAAAGTTACAATTTCATATTTTGGGTTTGGTCCAAATCATTGTAGAAGACAAGCCAAAAGTGCCCCAAAGTGTGTCGCGTGTATCGTCATTCCTTCACTGACACATTTGGGGAGAATAAGCATAAAGTTTGACTCATACCTCCAAATGACATGAAACTAATTGGAGGTTCAATCCAAGAGATAGAGCTACAACTTTCATGTTTACCACTTTCTCTGATTATGAAAAGAAGAAATGTTTTTGGAGCGATTTTTGATGAAACAGTGTGTAAGTCTGAAAGTTCCTCGCCCGGGCGGAAGGGAATGTCCGCCCGAGCGTCCCTATACAAAATTTTTCCCAAAATTTCCTCGCCTGGGCGGAAGAGAATGGCCGCCCGAGAGCCAGTACATGAACTTTTTAAAGTTTGGGCCAAAGGTTACGCACCAGGGCGGAAGAGAATGCCCGCTCGAGCGCCGCCTCATGTATAAAAGATAAGCTTCAACTTTTCTTAGCAATTCCATCAGTTTTTCAACCTTTTTCACGGCAAAGCTCAAGAAGAAACCAAGAATCCTTCTTCCAAAAGCCTCTTTCATCCTTTTCTTCATCATTTTCAAGTTAGAATTTAGTTCTTCATCACAAGAACTTCCTAAGGGTGTATGTTTTCATCTCTTTCGGTTGTAATATATGTAGAGGAGTAAAGTTCACCTAGTATAGACATAGTAATTGAATTATTGATGTATTTGACAGCATAGGAGCGAGAAACATCGTCTCAAATCCATATTCTTAGGCTTGGACTGTAAGTTGGCATGTTCTTGAAGTAATACATGAGTAATATTATGATTTCAAATGCTTCCATTGATTATTATTATATGTATATTGTTAGTATGTTTCTTGATGAAAACATAGCACTATATTCCATTGTTATGTATGAAATATGAAAGAAACTCATGAATATTGAAGATGAGAGCTATGTCATGAACATGAACATGAGCATGAACATGAAAGGCAAAGGACTGATTTTTATATGATATAGAGCTTGTTGACAACATGGGTGGTTTCAAGTCCACCAAACCTATTGGCCAATATACGTTCATGGGGCATGGGGTTGCCAAAGGTGCTCCCTGACGTCCAACACAGTAGTAGCTATATAATAATGCAAGCACGGTAGTACAGGTCAACTAATGAGGCTCAAGTATAAAAATGAACATGAATATATGCTATGATATGACATGGTTTAAAGATTCATTGTTAATCACGACTTGATATGTACGTTCTTTCTACGCATATTGATAAATACAAGTGACAAATTATTGAGTTTTATAAACTCACGCAGCTCATGTATTACAGGATTTGGTAATGAAGATACATAGGATGCTTGTTCGCCAATGGATGCTTGTGACGTGCCTTACCTCGACAAGAACCTGGACGTCTTTTTGTATAGCTTCCGCATATATACTATAGTAAATTTTATGTTAGGGTTTGAAACAAGTTTTACAATATTTATGTCTATGTGTATAATAATACAGAGTTTGTTTGTATTTAAGAATACGATTATATGTACGTATTGTTGTTGTTGCTTGAGTTGTGGGTGTATATAAAATATAGAGACATCATGCCAAAATTTTTGTAAACCGTCAAATTGATGCCCCTTAATTAAATTGCTTCATAATATAGGTATATCATTCAAACCCTATTTTGATTACAAGTTTCTATGATCTTGGTCACCAATTGTGCTGTCTGTTGCACCAATTCAGGGCCTAATGAATTTCTTTCACCTATTTTATCCCAATGTACTAGATATCGACATTTTCTACCATATAATGCAGTATATGGTGCCATTTCAATGCTCGACTACTAACTATAATTATATATAAAAACGGCCAACTGTATAGTTTATTGCCCCAACTGCCTGGAAAGTCAATAGTACAAGCCCTCAACATATCTTCTATGATCCGATTCACTCGTTCCGATTGTCCATCAGTTTGAGGGTGGAATGTTGTACTGAAGGCCAATTGAGTTCCTATAGCATGATGTAAACTCTTCGAAAATGCAGATGTAAATTTTGGATCTCTATTAGATACAATGGATAATGAGATGCCATGAAGCCTCCCTATCTTTTTGATATATTCTTCAGCATATTGATTCATAGTGGGGAAAGTGCAAAAGTGGCATTACCTGCGAGACCATTGACATGGGATACATTTAAATCCACGTTTTTCAACAAATATTTTAGTAAAGATGTACGAGCCAAGAAAGCCAGTGATTTACTTATAAATTTGAAGCAAGGAACCATGTCAATGCTGATTACATACAACAATTCAAAGCTAGAGTCCAATATGTACCATATATTGCACAGGATGAGACAAGTAAGGACGAACAGTTCATGGTGGACTTTGCTCTGAAATTAAAAGAGATGTACGAATTGCGAAAGTAGTTACATACGGGGAGATAGTTGAAAAAACATTTATGGCAGAACAGGATAAGCAAGAAATTGATGGAGACAGGCAACAGCAAAGGCAGCAGTACTTTCGAAGAAGCCAAGGAACAGGACAAAGCAAAAACACCGATAGCAAAGGTACTCGACCAGAGGAATCCCGTGGTAAGGGTCCCCCTCCACGTAAGGAACAAGACAGACCACCTTGTCCTAAATGTGGCAAACCCCATGGCGGTGAATGTATGCAAGGTTCCAATGTTTGTTATCTTTGCAAAAAGCCAGGGCTTCTCGCCAGAAATTGTCCAGGAAGTTCTGAGAAAGTACAAGGACGTCTTTTCTCGATGATTAAAGAGGAAGTGGATGCGGATACATCGATGATCACTGGTATGTTCTTGATTTCTTGTATCACTGCTATTGTTTTACTAGATTCATGAGCGACGCATTCCTTCATTTCGAAATCATTTGTAAGGAGACTGGACATTACAGCAAGTACAACAGAGACACAACTCGCCATAGCTTTACCTTCCGGGCAAGAACTACATACAAATCAGATTGTGCGAGGGTGTCTAATATATGTCCAAGGCCATCAGATGTACGCTAATTTGATAGTTTTGAAAATGACCGATTTTTATGTGACACTGGGAATGGATTGGTTCTCGAAGTATAGATTTACTATTGACTATGGCATGAAAATGATCAAATTTGCGCCAATAGGAGCTGAACCATTCACAGTAGCAAGTGCAGGTATATCCTTACCTCTTTGGATAATCTCTTGTATGAAGGCTTGTAAATTACTACAGAAGGTGTGTCAAGGATATTTAGCAACTATTTTAACTATTGAACCACATGTTCGTGATTTAAAAGATACAGATGTGTTTGTGAATTCCTAGAGGTATTTCTCGATGATATAACATGCTTACCCCCAGATAGAGAGATCAAATTTGTAATTGATGTTGTGGCAGGAACTCATCCGATCTCAAAACCACCTTATCGATTAGCTCCTACATAAATGAAAAAATTGAAAGAACAGTTACAGGAGTTACTTGATAAAGGGTTTTATTAGACCGAGTTTTTCGCCGTGGGGTGCACCTGTTTTATTTGTGAAGAAGAAATACGGTACCCTTCGTCTATGTATTGATTATCGGGAATTGAACAAGGTGACAATCAAAAACAGATATCCACTTCCCAGAATTGATGATTTGTTTGATCAATTACAATGAGCCGATGTCTTTTCGAAGATTGATTTACGATCAGGCTATAATCAACTAAAAAGTAAAGTCAGATGATATTTCAAAGACTGCTTTCTGAACCAGGTATGGGCATTACGAATATCTTGTAATGTCATTTGGACTAACGAATGCACCAACTGCTTTTATGGATTTAATGAACAGAATTTTCAAGCTATTTTTAGACAAGTTCGTGATTGTATTTATAGATGATATTCTCATCTACTCACAAACTGTAGAGGAGCATCGAGAACATATGAAATTAGTTTTAGAGACTTTGAAAGATAAACATTTATATGTTAAATGGATGAAATGCGAATTTTGGCTTGAACAAGTAGCATTCTTGGGTCATATCATCTCAAAATAAGGCATAAATGTGGATCCAAGCACGATTGAATCATCGTGTATGTGGTCTTCACTGGAAGAAAGTGAGCTGATTTCGTAAATCGATCAACAATAACCCATATAGCATTGAATCCTCTTTGGGTTCTTGGCAACCCAAGGATGAAATCCATTGTGATATGTTCTCATTTCCACTCAGGAATGGGTAATGGTTTCAGGAGTTCTGCTGGTCTTTGATGCTGAGTCTTGACCTGTTGACAAGTTATACATTGTGCAACAAATTGAGCAATATCTTTTTTCATACCTGGCCACAAAAATAATGGTTTCAAATCTTTGTATATTTTCGTGCCTCCTGGATGGATCGAGTAGGGTGTAGCATGTGCATCTATAAGTATATCGGTTCTGATCGTTCCTTGTTTTGGCATACACAATCTACCTCGATATGTCCAAATTCCTTTCTCATTCAATTCAAAGTTCAAATTTCCTTTTTCTTCATCTCGCTGCCTCAGTTGTTGTAATTCATTATCTGTACTTTGTTCGGCCTTGATTCTGTCCACAAGTGTTGGTCAACCATGAGTGATATGAATCTGGCCGGGCAAGGCATGCAAATGATTGGAAAAGGGTTCAAGGAAGCATCACGTCAACTCATGATCAATCAAGAAGGGCTTACGAGCAAGGTTCCAAGCTTCGAAGATACATGGAAATGAGCTTGGGGGAAATAGGATCGTTGTGCGAGTGTTAAATGAAGAAGAAGGCAGAACACTTCGCGACCAAGCGCCAAAGACACTTTATGATGCGATCATGGAAGGCCGAGCTCCGAGGAAGACATGGGACCCTTTAGAGTTGCCAGAGGGACCAATCACGAGGGATCGAATGAAGAAATTCAAGGATTCATTGAATTAAGTCGTAAGCAATTGGGGAGAGCTTTCTCACAAGGTTTCGAGCCTAGGAGGATTCATGTTGCATGGAAGTGACCTTGGAGGACAAACAAGTGTTATTAATTGCGAATTAATATGGGTGGATTTGTGCCACAGCACCTGGAATGCAGCGCCGCAGCACTAGGGATACAACAACTAGCGCCTAGGAGCTGCATGGAGTGAAACTTTGGCACCTAGGTGCCACTGACAGGTGCCTAGGCACTACCCTGCACGAAACTTCAGCGCCTAGGCTCTTCTGGATCAGCTCCGCGGTGCTTGGAACGCGGAAAAACTCGATTTTTACCTTATTTTATGCAATAGATAATTTAGGAAGTTATCTTTTTATATATTTTGATTTGATATGTATATTTGGACGAATTTTGAACATTATTTCAGATTATTTAATGAATTCTTTCTTGAGTTTTCTCTCAAACAAAAAAAAGCTTTTTTGCTTTGTTATCCAAAATCAAACTTATCAAAGTTTATGCATTGTGGCGTTTGTCGATCATTCTTGTGCGGATTGTCATAGGCTTTTTCTTTGAAGGTTCTTTCGAGTTTTTGAATGTTTTCTTTGTAATTATATGTTGCTAAACTTTTCATAGTTTAGAGGTGAAAATCACACTTAATTCAAAAGATCGGGACACAACATGAATCCTTGTTAACGTTATTGAATAGAGGGCGCGGTTCGAAATAATCATGTTTGCTATTCGTTCGTACGAGGATTCATATCACTGTACATTGAATTCAAGTAAGTTTATCTTTTGTTCTATTATAAGATCTGTTTATCCTTTCGTTCTTTTTTAAGATCTGTTTTAGTTATATCGTTCTTTGTAAGTTTCACGAAGTTTTGGTGAATTTTTTTTATTTTTTCAGGATTTTCTAGTTTTACTCAGCCTTGCAAAAAAATAAATAAATTATCTTCAAATTTCTTGTCTACGCAGTACAAGTGACTCCATCACAATTGTTCACGAGTTGAACTTGATTGTTTGATATATACAATTACAAAGCTTGAGCACCTTGAGGAAACTCTAGAATTTAAGTGGAAATACTTGGTGCGAGTGTATCTTCTTTGGACTGACTGGTGAGTATTTGTGGTGAGCAAAAAATAAAAAAGAGTAGAGACGAGCGAATTTTCTTGGAGTGACCGTGAGGATTTGGGAGGAATATCTTTTATTTCTACTAACGTTTTCTTGTAGGTACCAGTCCGAAAAGTGAAATGGAGAGGGAGGTAGGAGATAGTTCGAAACAAAGGTTATCTAAGGTACAAATGGAAGCGTTGTTCGGTTATTTCAGTTGAATGATGAGGACCGATTTGGAGCCATTACATGAGAGGTTGGATAGGCTTGAGGTTAGTACTAGTGGAAATAAATCTAAGCCTAAAGATGTTGGTAGAGGAGAAGAATAGGAGGAATATGATTTGGCAGAAGACGAGGAGAGCCAAAATGAGAATTGGGGTAGGAACGGACGAGATAGAAGGGTTTGGTAGAGGAAGGAGAGATGCCGCACGGGGTAGGTACAATGATGGGCATAGGGAAGATGATAATATCGGTAGTATTAAGATGAAAATTTCATCATTCCATATGAAATCTTACCCGGAAGCATACTTAGAATGGGAAAAGAGGGTAGAGTTTGTGTTTGAATGTCACCACTACTCCGAACAAAAAAGGTTAGGTTGGTGGTGGTTGAATTTCTAGACTACGCTCTCATTTGGTGGGATCAACTAGTGACCACTAGGAGGAGATATAATGAGAGACCCATTGAAACTTGGGATGAGATGAAGAGGGTAATGAAGAAGAGGTTTGTGCCCAATCACTACTATAGGGAGTTGTTTAAGAGGCTACAAACCTTGAGACAAGGAGTAAAAAGTGTCGAGGACTACTATAAAGAGATGGAAGTAGTCATGATTAGGGCAAATATAGAGGAAGATAGTGAGGCAACAATGACACGTTTTCTTTGTGGTTTGAACAGGGAGATTCAAGATCAAGTGGAGCTTAGGCACTACTTGGATCTAGACGAGATGGTGCAAATGGCCATAAAGGTGGAGCAACAACTTAAGAGGCGAGGGGTTGGCCGCACCAATCAAACTGGGAGTTTGTCATCTTCTTGGCGACCAAATGTCCCGAAACGTGAAGAAAGCAAAGTGATGACCAAGCCTAAGATTGAGACCAAGGAAGAGATGCCTAAACAAGGAGTGCAAGGTAAATTTGAAACTCCTCTTGATTGTTCTAGGGATATTAGATGTTTTAGGTGTCAAGGGATAAGTCATATTGCTAGCCAATGTCCTAATAAGAGGGTGATGATTTTGAATGGTTATGGTGAGTATGAGTCTCAAAGTGAGGGTGATGAAGAGGGTGATGATGATGAGATGCCTGCGTTAGAAGATCCTGATGAGGAGTATGAGGCGGTTGTAGGTGAAGCACTAGTGACTTGGCGTATCATGAGTGCCCAAGTCAAGGAGGAGGATACTAACAGAAGGGAGAACTTGTTCCACACTAGGTGTTTTGTAAATGAAAAAGTTTGCAATTTAATCATAGATGGGGAGAGTTGAACTAATGTGGCTAGTATTGAGATGGTAGAGAAATTGTGTTTACCTACATTAAAGAATCCTCAACCATATAGGCTTCAATGGTTGAATGATTGTGCAGAGGTGAAGGTGAACAAACAAGTATTGGTTTCTTTTTCGATTGGGAAGTATGTTGATAAGGTGTTGTGTGATGTGGTGCCAATACATGCTTGTCTTATTTTGTTAGGGAGACCATGACAATATGATATACATGTGACTCACGATGGGTTCAAGAATAGGTATTCATTTGTATTGAAGAAGGAATCCATTGTATTGCTTCCCTTGTACCCAAAGTAAGTGTTGGAAGATCAATTGAAAAAAAAAGAAGAGAGAAGAGTTCGAAAAATAGAGTGAACAAAAAAATGATATGGCATTTGAAAGAAAAAAGGATGGCTGAAAAAAAGTTTGATTAAAAGAGTGAGACGACCATACAAAAGAAAAAAGAAAGGAAAGAAAATGAGGGGAAAGAAAATGAGAGGAAAGAGGCCAAGAAAAAAACATATATGGCTCAAAAGAGTGAGTTGAAATATACGTTGCACACACATGAACCACTTGTGTTGATTCTTTATAAGGAGACCCTCTTTAACATAAATGATATAGCCGGGTCCCTTCCGAGCATTGTTGTTTCATTTTTCCAGGAATTTGAAGATGTATTCCCGGAGGATCTGCCTCAAGGACTACTACCATTGAGAGGAATTGAGCACCAAATTTATTTTGTGCCCGGAAGTGCATTGCCAAATCGTCAAGCTTATAGAAGCAATCCGGAGGAGACTAAGGAGCTTCAACGGCAGGTAAGTAAGTTATTAGATAGAGGTTTTGTGCGTGAGTCCATGTCTCCTTGTGTTGTACCTATTTTATTAGTTCCTAAGAAAGATGGCTCATGGCGTATGTGTGTAGATTGCAGGGCAATCAATAATATAACTATCAAGTATAGGCATCCCATACCGAGACTAGATGATAGGTTAGATGAATTGCATGGTGCATGTGTTTTCAGCAAAATTGACTTGAAGAGTGGATATTACCAAATTAGAATGAGGGATGGTGATGAGTGGAAAACTGCATTTAAAACCAACGCTCCTAGAACCTTTATGAGGTTGATGAATCATGTCTTGCGTGCTTACATTGGGAAATTTGTTGTGTTTTATTTTGATGATTTCCTTGTGTATAGCAAAAAACTAGATGAGCATGTTGATCACTTGAGAATTTTGCTAATCACACTTAGGGCTGAAAATTTATATGCTAATCTTAAGAAATGTGATTTTTGTACGGACAAAATCTAGCTCAATTGGTACCAGACTTGTGCTGAGTATCTATATATCCATGTGATCTCAGGTTCGAGTCTGGGAAGGCACAAGCTCCAGTGCATGGGCTAGAGAGTTTTATGAGTAACCCGTACGACGCCTATGGAAAGCCCGTGAGGGAAAAAGCCCCTTGAGGGAGCCCAAGATCGGGATAGCCTTGGGTCGATCGGGGCAGTGGGCCGTATGGGCGGTCCACTGGGCCTATAATGGGTCGTTACAATAAAAGGCGCCTTTTATTGTAACGACCATGGGCTATCCCGATCTTGGGCTCCCTCGGGGGCCTTGTCCCGTCTTAGGTTCCCACTGGGGCCTTTTCCCTCACGGGCTTTCCACATGCGTCATTACTCATAGGACTCTCCACACCAGGTTGGTGGAGTGATACCTCCCCAAGTCTCGAACCCATGACCTCTTGGCTTAAGTACATAGTTCAAAGAGACTTGGTACCAATTGAGCTAGTACTGAAACGACCTCGAAATTTTTTTTTTCCCTAATCTTAAATTATAAATTCTAAATTCCTAAATCGACTTTTAAAAAGATCAACTAACAATAAAAATAAAACATAAAAATATCTCTAAATAAAATCGTTAACATAAATCTTTAAATCATAAATCTATCTAGCTAGTGCGGAAACATAAAGGCCCTCGGGTGTGTACTGCTGCACTCGATCGACTCAATCGTCATCGCCTCCAAAAATCATCAAATCCTGCATCATACAAACCTAGTGAGTCTAATGACTCAGCACGTTCTAAACATAGATAACAAATAATACATATACAAGCACATGCATTTAAAAATCCTATTTTTTATTTAAAATTGCTTTTGAAAATAAATAAACCATTTTAAAATCATGTAAAAATCATTTAAGCATAACAATATCATAAATCGTAAATTCATTTTAAAATAACTTTTAAGCATAAATAAATCATTAAAACAAATCATTTAAAAATAAGCTTTGGGCATAAATAAATCATTTTAAAAATAGCTTTAATCCTCATCAAAAATCATATATCATAAAAACATTTTTATCATAAGCTTTCAATCATATATCATTTTTGGGTGAAGTTTGATCCTTGAAAGTGACTAGCTTTTATCATTTGGTCGACTAATCAGTCTTCAACTCCACATGGCCCATGGGGGTGTGCACTAGGCTCCACCGTGGAAATACGTTTGTCGGGGCTCCCTCGGGGGCATTCTCCCATAGACGGGCTCCCTCTAGGGCCTTTTCCCACGTATGGGCTCCCTCTGGGGCCTTCTCCCATAAATGGGCTCCCTCTGGTGGAGTTGAATTTTTTTTCACATCCCTCAAAATATTTTTCTTTTTCTTTAAAAATCATGAAATAGCGCATCTTTCCAAAAATATCATTTTAAACAGTAAAATTTGCACAGCTTTACCAAAAATCATAAAATAACATATTATTATCAAAATAATCATTTTAAACCATAAAATATCATTTAACATGCGTTATGATCCTTCGGGACACTGCCAAGCGTTTTCGTATTTTCCTAAGTGTAAAAAGACCGTTTTGCCCCTGGACGTAAAAATTCTCGAATTTATATTTTTCTCACTTTTAATAACATGGGATTATTGTAAATAATTATTTAAGCTTACAAAAATTTTCTCATATTTTTATTTGGCTTAAATCGATGACTTTTAAATTAATCTTTAAATATAACATATTAATGCGTTTTAATCCCGAATTAAACCAAACCTTAATATAAAATTCTCAAATTAAAAACTTAGACTTTTAATAATTATTTAAGCTTAAACCTAATTTTTCATAATTTTATGAAACTTAAAACTAGGATTTTCAATTAATTCTTTAATTAGCGTTTTGTGCGGCGATAAAATTTCGAATAATTCCAAAACTCAATATTTTGATCCCAAATTTTAAACATGATATTTTTAGTATTTATTCTACCCTTTCAAGTCAAGAGCCACACCCGTGGGCCCATGGATTCAATTTTAGTTCTTTAATTTTCGAAATTGACACGTTATCGAACCACCCAAGCCACGCCCGAGCCACCTTGAGCCAAAACCTAGCTAACCCACCTAGGGACCCTCCTGACCAAGCCCAGCCCAAAGAACATGATCCTAACTTGCTCAAACTCACCTGAAACTTAGCCCAGAATCTGCATGTGCTGTGCGTGAGTCTCATTGGTACAAAAGGACTCCTATCTAGTCTAGGCTCCTTCCATCCGAGCCACCCTTGAGCACACACGACCCTCACCATCCCTGGACCACGCCCAGGCTCGACCCAGACCAACCCCTACCCTGGAACCCAAGCACTACGCTTCTGAATCAGGAAGACAACCTGCGTGTTCTTCCTTGCTCCCTCACGTTTTCCTCGTTTTGGTCGAGCCAGCAGCGAGCCAGCTGCACCAGCCCCTATCCCGTCCCCTGCCCATGACCCATGGACCCTGATGAACCACCTAGCTCGCCCCCAGACCGAGCTGCAAGCCCTCTTCTTCCCCGAACAGCTTCTGCACGCTGTATGGTGCTCTCCCACGCTTTCCACGAGTTCTCACCAAACCGAGCCACACCCTGAGTCCAGCCCTTCCTAACCATCACTGGACCATCCTAGGTCACCGTCCAGACAACCTAGCCAGCCGTCTCTCAAGCTTCCCCCTGAAACTCTCGGCCTTCCCTCCTTAAACCTGCGCGTAAGAGCTTGGGAAGAGTCCTAGCTTTCGTGGACTCTTCCCCAGCCTGATACCCGAGTCCTAGCCATGCTAGGACTCTTCCTAGGACCTCGCCACGACCCTTAGGACCCAACCCCCATACCTGGTCGAGCCCCAAAGCCCCATGCAACACAAACAAACCTTGTACCTTGAACAAGCCACCCAAATAACCCCCGGCTCTTTCTTTTTTTTTTTTTTCTTTTCTCCCTTAACCTAGGGTTTCCAGCCTTGATTCCCCTTAAAATTTATCATGTTTTGACTATATTTCATTCATAGTTTATCATGTATTGGCAGCGTATCCGTTGGATTCAAAAACGTTTTCAAAATAAGCGCGAAATCGTTAAAACTTTACAAAATACGTAACGTATCGTAAAATAATCGAACACCTATTTTTTTTCATCCAAAAACAATTAAATCATGCATAATATGATTTGTATGATGTTAAAAGAGTTTAGGAAACGTGCCTTTGCGTTTAAAACGCTCGAAATATGAATACCGAAGCGGTGGAAGTCGGTGACGAACGGAGGACGATTTCTATTTTTTTCTACCCTTTTCTCTTGTCAAAACCCCTCCAAAAACCCACCTTGGGATACCCGAGAGTCGGGTGATCGTTGTTGGAAGGAAAAACGAGGAAGAAAGTCGAAGAACGAACGAGAAAAAATCAAAACTTTCCTCCTTCCAAAACCCTTGAAATTTCGGCCAAGGCGCTCTTTTTCTTTTAAATTCGTGTGTTGTGTGTGTGGGTTTCGGTGTGTTGGTGTGTGTGTGTGTTTTGGTGTTTTAGGTGTGTGTAAACTCTTTTAAAAAGAATTTTAAAAAATTTCTAAACACTCAATTAATGGGCTTAATTAAGCCAAGCTTTTTAATTAATTAATTAAGCCCATTAAGGTTAATAAAATCATTAAACCTTAAATTAAAAGATTTAAAAATACATCTTTTCAAAAATCCCCCTATAAAATACATAAAATTCATTGCTCTCTCCAATTACTTTAAATTTGACCTTAAAAAGCAATAATTCTTAAAATATTTAAAAATAAATATTTTCTCGACTAAAATAAAATTTAAATTTTAAAACTTTAATACCTTAATCGTCTCCATTCCTCCGTCATCGGCCAACCTCCGATATTCGAGTAAAATCCTTAATTTCATGTAATCATATCATATTATCATTTAATCATGTAATTATACATTTAATCATTTAATAAATATCATGCTAGCATTTAAAATCAATTGAGAAAACAATTATGCAATTAAAACAATTCTGCATGCATGTGGTTTACGTAGGTTGGTTTTTCGGACGTTACAGAAGTTTTCATGATCTTGCAAGCTTCAATAGGAGGTTTGTAAAGGATTTAGCACAGTGGCAGCGCCGATGACAGTGGTGATAAAGAAGAACGTCCCATTCCATTGGGGCGAGGAACAAGAGAAGTCGTTCAATATTACTAAGCAAAAATTAATTAACGTTCCTTTACTTGTTTTACCTGACTTTGGTAATACGTTTGAAATTGAATTTGATTCTTCAGGTGTAGGAGTTGGCGGAGTCTTGATGCAAGGAGGACGGCCGGTGGCGTACTTTAGCGAGAAACTCAATGGAGCAGCCCTGAACTATCCCACGTATGACAAAGACTTCTACGTGCTTGTTAGGACTCTAGAGACGTGGCAGCACTACTAGTGGCCTTAGGAGTTTGTAGTTCATACGGATCATGAGTCTCTAAAGCACCTTAAGTAAAACGTAGTAACCTACGTACTATCACGTAGGTACGTACTAATCTCCACCTTGGAGTCAAAAATTTTGGGCTTTGAGCAGGTGAAAGAGTTATATGTGCTAGATGAGGATTTTAAGGACGTGTTTGAAACTTGTATGCATGGTCCACATGAAAAATTCTATTTGCATAATGGTTTCTTGTTTAGAGAAGATAGGTTGTGCATCCCTAAATCATCCATTTGTGAACTGCTTGTTAGGGAAGCACATGGGGGTGGTTTTGTAACGTACCGTACTTTTTACTACTTTAAATTTGCAGAAGAATTAAAATTTTTTTCTTAACTATAAAATAAACTTCCAATTTTCGCAATAAAATATTTGTTTGTCTGAAACATTAGCCATAAACCATCACAACCAAGTCTCCCATAAGAAAGATTGTTAAAACATCATCAACTACTTCACAAAATCAGAGTATAAAGATATTCGACATGCTTAACATTTTAAATAAAAACATGGGCGGTCCTTGGGTCTAGCCTTCCGCTCAGTCCAAGCCAGCTCCTTGGTCCCCACCTCTAGCCTCCTCAACATGCTCCTCACCTATATCGATCAAGTCTAATGAGTCTAAAGACTCAACACGTATAAACTAGAAGTAACGAGTAATACGTAGTAAAACCACACGCAACTTCAAAATAGAGCGTACATATTGGAAACGTAAATCTGAACATGATAACATAAACGTACTTGAGTGTGATCATAATAGCATAACATAGATTTGCCATAATCATAAAACTTTTCTTAAACATGCTTGCATACTTGCATCGTACATACATGAGAATACATATCATAATTTTTGCGAAGAGGCATGTTTCAAAGCAAGTGACCCATAACATAATCGCCTGATCAGACTAAACCACAGTACTGGGCTGACAGGGAAAAATCCGCTGCCACATACATGAGATCCCCGTTCATAATTTAACGAGCGGATTAGTCTCCGTTCATAATTTAACGCTTTCCAATCCTGATCTAAACCCGTTCATAATTTAAGGGGGTGTAGAGGTCCTCGGGCACGTTCACCGACTTCCAAACCCATTCATAGTTGGAGAGGTCCCCGGACACGTTCTCCGGCTTCCAAACCCGTTCATGATTTGGTCATAAGACATTTAGCATACCTCAAAACTTAAAATATTTTCTTTTGCACGTCGAACATACTTACTTGGCGTTGAGAGATTCGTTGGATCTCGATTGGGGCCACTGCTGCACATGCTAACATGAGTTCAAACCCTTATCTTTCATTGCTTAGACGTAGGTACTCGTGCTCACCACCGAAGTAAATAAATAGCTTATGACATTCTAAATCGCTCGGGACTTGACCTCGTTTGATCTTCGTACTAAACCAAGACATAGAACCCCCAAAACATATCCTATATTTTATATTAATAACCCCAAAACAAATCCTATATTTTTACATAAATAAATATTAACTATCGTACTAAACCATGATATAGAACCCCGAAGCAAATTAAAAAAAAAAATTTTAAAATTTTTTTTTAAAGTGGTGCACGAACCCCGTGTAGGGGTCCGGGTACATGCTGGAAATTCGCATTTTGAAGTCAAAAGGGCACGGACTCCGTGTCGGGGTCCCGGTAGCCTCTGGACTTGGAAACTCACGAAAATTCGCTATCTTATTCATTCATTCTTTCAATCCAAGCCTAAGGACCATGAAACAACACCTCGAGACTCATCCTAGGATGTTATTACATTGATTCAAAGCCTTACAAACACCCCAAACGTCTCCAAGCATCGACAAGCAATTTCAATACAACAATAACCCGTAATTCGACATCGTTTCGCTTCCTACGACTTCTATTACATCCCAAGCCAATCCCGACCCAAACAAAACACCAAATAACACCTAAACTCATCCCATAACATATCTAAATGCAGTATCACAAGCCCGGCGGTGCCCAACGAAGCCTGCAACTCAAAAACTTCAAAACATGATGAACATCATTTTCATAAGATCGCAGGTTTGAGTAGTCCCACGAAAATGATCATAATTCATTCAATTTGTATCCAAAAATTTTGAATTTTATATCAAATCAAAGGTATCAAAAAGTTCTACGATTTTTATGTTGGACGTTTTCTCAAAATCATGACCAAAAAATCGCGGTTTTCAAAATAACAACAAATTTTGAAATTTTAGATCTAAAAACGTTTCAAAATCGATCCAACTTATTTCTGCTCAAACTTCGTACATCAACACATACTATGACATGATCGACGCAGAAAAAAACAGAATATACGTGCCTTTTTTATATTAAAACTCATGATACGGCGATACCGAAGCGGAGATGATGCGAGAAACGATCCTTGACGACTTGGCTCGATTTTGTCTGAATAAAACCAACAAAATTCTTGCTGGAAATTATAGAGGAAGGGGCGGCTGCTCTATGGATTAGGAACCCTTGGTTTTTTTTTCAAAATCTGAAAATAAAAATGTGTAGTGTGTGTTGTGTGTTTTGGCCGTGTAAGTGTGTGTGTGTAGGTGTGTGCGCGTGAGTTTAGAAATAATTAGGGGATGATTTTGCTTAATTATGTCATTAACCATGCTAAACAAGAAACTAATTAAAATGTTAACTCAATTAACAAATTAATTAAAATACTCTCCCTACTTATCTTTAAATATAATCCCCTAATTAAAATAAAAAGCACAAGCACTAAATCTTTAAAGGTTTTAAAATCCTAAAATCACCTAATAAATAAATTAGGCTTTAAAAGACTAACACTTCATATATTAATTAAAATGCCCCATCCTTAACAAAAATAAAATACCACGTTTAAAGTTGCAAAAATTGTCACCGGTCTCTTTTCCTCCATCTCGCCTCGAATAATCGCCTATAACATTAAAATCGAAAAAAATCATTTTAACGTGCATCACATAAACATTAAAATAGTGCAATTTAAATAAATAATACATCATTAAAATAACTTTTAAATTTAAATAATGATTTAACCATTAAATAAATGCATGGAATTTACGTGTACTGATTTTGGGCACTACAGGTTTGATGGAACATTTTGGTGTGGCTAAAACTTTAGGTGCATTGCCTGAACATTTCAATTGGTCACATATGAAACGTGATGTGGAGCGAGTATGTGATTAGTGCATAACTTGTAGGCAAGCTAAGTCTATAACACAGCCACATGGATTGTATACACCACTTCCTGTCCCTAGTGAACCTTGGGTTGATATTTCTATGGACTTTGTTTTGGGGTTACCTAGGACTAAGAAGGGGAGGGATTCAATATTTATTGTTGTTGATAGATTTTCTAAAATGGCACATTTTATTGGTTGTCATAAAACTGATGATGCATCAACATTGCGGATTGTTGTTTAAATAATTCGTTAGGTTGCATAGCATGCCTAAGACTATAGTTTATGATCGTGATGTTAAGTTTTTGAGTTATTTCTGGAAAACGTTATGGGCTAAACTTGGCACTAAATTATTGTTTTCTATGACTTGTCATCCTCAAAATGATGGGCAAACTGAGGTTGTTAATACGACGTTAGGAACTTTATTACGTGTTATTCTTAAAAAGAATTTAAAGAATTGGGAAGAATGTTTGCCATTTGTTGAGTTTGCTTCTAATCGTAGCATGCATTTTACTACTAGTTATTCGCCATTTGAGATTGTGTATGGTTTTAATCCCTTAACTCCATTGGATTTTATGTCTTTACCTGTGAGTGAAAGGTTAAATATGGATGGCAAGAAGAAGGCGGAATTTGTCAGGAGTTTGCATGAGAAGGTTAAGGCCGACATAGAAAAGAAAAATGAGCAATACACCAAGCAAGTCAACAAGGGGAAGAAAAGGGTGGTGTTTGAAAAGGGTGATTGGGTGTGGCTGCATTTGTGAAAGGAAAGGTTGCATGAGAAGAGGCGTTCGAAGTTATTGCCTAGGGGTGATGGGCCATTTCAAGTTCTTGAAAATATCAATGACAACACCTACAAGCTCGAGTTGCCCGGTGAGTAAAACGTGAGTACTACATTTAATGTTAGTGATTTGTCGTTGTTTGATGTTGGTGATGAGCAAGATTTGAGGACAAATCATTTTCAAGAAGGAGAGGATAATGCAATCATGGAAGGCCAAGCTCTGAGGAAGGCATGGGACCCTTTAGAGTTTCCAGAGGGACCAATCACGAGGGGGCGAATGAAGAATTTCAAGGAGGCATTGAATGGAGTAGTAAGCAATCGGGGAGAGCTTGCACACAAGGTTTCGAGCCTAGGAGGATTCATGTTGCATGGAAGTGACCTTGGAGGCCAAACAAGTGTTATTAAGTGCGGAGTAATATGGGTGGATCAGTGCCACAACGCCTGAAATGCAGCGCCGCAGCGCTAGGTATACAACAACTAGCACCAAGGCGCTAGATTGTAGCGCCTAGGTGCTACATAGAGCGAAACTTTAGAACCTAGGCGCCATTGACAGGCGCCTAAGCTCTACCCTGCACAAAACTTAAGCGCGTAGGCGCTTCTGGATCAGCGCCGCGGCGCTTGGAACGCGGAACAACTCGATTTTTACCTTATTTTATGCATTAGATAATTTAGGAAGTTATCTTTTCATAGATTTGATATGTATATTTGGACGAATTTTGAACATTATTTCATATTATTGAATATTGAATGAATTTGTTTTTGAGTTTTCTCTCAAACAACCAAAAGCTTTTTTGCTTTGTTATCAAAAATCAAACTTATCAAAGTTTATGCTTTGTGGCGTTTTTCGATAGTTCTGGTGCGGATTTTCATAGGCTTGTTCTTTGACGGTTCGTTTAAGTTTTCGATTGTTTTCTTTGTTATTATTTGTTTCTAAACTCTTCATAGTTTAGAGGTGAAAATCATGCACACACTTGATTCAAAAGATCGGGACACAACACGAATCCTTTTTAACGTTATTGAATTGAGGGCGTGGTTCGAAATAATCGTGTTTGCTATTCGTTCGTATGAAGATTCATATCAGTGTACAAGAGAAGAATTCCAGAATGAGCGGCGCCCGAGCGATAACATTTTACCGCTCGAGCGCGACCTGTGCAGAAGTGCCCGCGCTCGAGCGGTAGAAATCAGCGCCCGAGCGCGGCCCACCCGCTAGAAAATCTTAAGTTTTCTATTTTGAGTCTTATTTGTTTAAGTAACAAGATTTGTCATATTTTTAGATTTGTACACAATATATGGACGAAAATTTCATCATTGTAAACAATTAATTTGGAGTTTTATCAAATTGGTAGAGTTTTTCTCTCAACTTTTCAAAGCTTGGATTTGTATACACATTCGTGTGTTTCTTAAATCAAACTTATCAAAGTTTAATACTTTGTGGCGTTTGTCGATTGTTCTTCAATCGAATTTTCAAAGACGAGTTCTTTGAAGGTTTGTTTGAATTTTGATTATTTATCTCGAAATATTTGTTGCTAAATTCTTCGTAATTAAAGGTGAATATTACAACATCACTTGTTTAAAAAGATCGGGACAACACAACCATCATTTGGTATCAGAGCTTTTGGTTCCCTTTGATTCAAGTAAGTTTATCCTTTTTATTATAAGATCTGTGTTTATCTTTTGTTCGTTATCAGACCTGTTTATCCTATCGTTCTTCATCTTTCGTGAATCTTGTAATTCTCGAAATATCTGATTTTTTTTTACCTTTTTTTTTCCGAGTTTGCACAACCACCCTTGTGCAATCAGAAAATTAAAAAAAATTGTACAAAAATTTTGACATTTTTTCATAAATTGGTTTTGGTGTTTTGTTCTATTATCTTTTGGGAGCCATATTCAAGTGTCTCTCACAATCAAGAAAAAAAATTATTTGCGATTATTTAGCATTAAATCTTGTTCTTATCTCTTTTGTGAGTCATATTCAAGTGACTCACACAATCAAAAAATGAAAAATAAAATTATTTCAAATTTCTTGTTTTTTTTCGCAGTCCGTGTAAGTCAGTTTGCAAGTGTCGTGAAGTTTGAACTTGTGAGTTTGATGCACACAAGCTACAAAGCCTGACAGCATACGCTACAAGAGAATCCTCAAAATCGAGTGAAATACTTGAGGGCGAGCGTTTATTTCTTGGAGTGACGTGCGAGGTTTTTGTAGTGAGGGCAAAAAAAAACAAGAGAGTCAAGTGAATTTTCGTTCTAGTGACTAGTAAGAATTTGTGGTATGGAAACATTATTCTTTATTATTTTTCTACTAACCTTTTCTTGCAGGTCTAATGATTGAGGAATGTCAATTTCAAACATTATTAGGAGCGTTGGATAGACTATGGGGGAAGGAGTTTAAGCCCTTACGTGAAATGAATAAGAGGTGTGAAGAAGAGGAGATGTATGATAGGCAGGGTAATGAGAATAGGCGAGGTAGTAGATTTGGAGGAAATAGAGCGTCGCATTTGGATCGTCATGATGATAGGCGATGTAATGAGTATAGTGGATATAGAAGCCGGGAAGGGTATAGGTTGAGTGGCACGAAGATGACAGTTCCATCTTTCAGTGTGGAAGCCGATCCAAAGGCGTACCTTGAGTGGGAACAAAGAATGGAGTGTGTATTTGAGAGCCGGGAATATTATACCGAAGCAATGAAGGTAAGACGAGCTTGTAGTGAGTTTACAGACTATGCTACTACTTGGTGGGATGAGTTAGTACTGGGTAGGAGACAATATGGGCATGACCATGTAGTTACGTGGGATGAGATGAAAAGGGTGATGAGGAAGCGATTTGTTCCAAATCACGATAATAGGAGAGGTGGTCGGAGAGATGAGCGTGGCTTGTATGATGATTCGATGGCACCCACCTGGCGGTCCAGCAGAAACGAGAACATCGTAGAAAGGCCAATGGTTGAGTCGAGGCATGAAGCTACAAGTCATGAACATCGAGGTACATCTAAAATTTCTCGATATCATACTCTTGGAATTTTATGTTGTTGGTGTTTAGCAGTTGGTCATGATATTAGCCAATGTCAACGTAACGAGGTGACAGTATTAGAGTCGTCTGTTGTAGTTGAATCTGTGGTTGAGGTTGATGTGGTTGTTGAACTTCAACATGATGTTGAGGTTATAGTGGAACCTGAATTTGAGGTTGTTGTTAATAAAGTTGTTGATGATAGTATTCCACTAGTTTATGAGTCGAATGATGTTAAACTATGTACAGTGGAAGCTGAATCATTAGGTGGGTGAGAAGTCTCTATTTTGTGTACTATGGAGGAGGAGAATAGGCGAGGAGAAATTAATGTGCATAAAATTCTTGAGGAACAAAATGTTTCATTGGTTCAATTGAATCCAAAAGTTCTTGAGGATAAATTGAAATTTAGTCATCAACTGAGTGAAAAGAAATGTGAAATGACCGAAATAAAGAGTGAACATAAAAGTGAGATGGCCATAGAAAGAAAAAAGGAAAAGAATGATGAGATAAGAGAAAAAGAAAAAGAAAAAGAGGCCAAAGAAAAATAAATTAAAGGTCCAAAAGAATGAGATTGAGAGTTGTTTGTTTTTGCATAAACTCCTTCGAGTACCTTTGCACAAAGAGGTTTATTCTCATGGTGATGATATAACCGGTTCAATCCCGAGCAGTGTTATTGCCTATTTGCAGAAATTTGAAGTTGTCATGATGGGGAGAAAAACGAGTCTTGTTAAAGAGAGAACCCCATGGTTTGAGCCGCAAGAATGCAAGCTCATCACGATGAGGTAAGGTTAGTTGGCAACGCAACATCTAAGAGTTATGGTTTGCTTCCTTACCCTAATTCATTGTTGTGTTATATTCAAAAATTTGGGGTGAGTGTTGAGAGTGGGATGTTTAAAGGGTCTAACTGTGATTTAACCTTGTTGCCTAAGAGTCATAGATTTGAGAATTCTGATATATTGCATGGATCAAATTTAAATGTTAGTGATTTTGATTTTTCAAAAGTTGTTGAATTAATGAGTCTTTGTTTTGGCAATGAATTGTATGCATTATGCTCAAATCTTTGTGATGTGTTAAATGTTTACATGGATAGTACATCTAGTGTGTTCTATTTGCATGATTTATACTTGTTTGATGATGGCTTTGGAAAGAACATTAATGAATATAATAATTTCTATGATCATGATAAATATTGGGTTAAAGAGAATAAATTATTTGGTCTATATTCATTTCATGATCGATGTGTTCTTGAGACACATAACTGTGGCTTGATCGTTGACATTATCCATGATTATATGTGTTGGTTGCATATGAAGAGGTATGTTAAGTTGTATAGTGAAATGTGCATTGCATACAGGGAGAGGGCACCTGAGCTTGATTTCTATGAGTTGCATAAAGTAATTCTTAGTCCTAGTGAATTATGGTCATACATTGGCATAGATTTTGTTATGCTATTAACTACGTCAAAGAAGGGTAGGAACTTAATCTTTGTGATACTTAATGATATTTTATCTATTGGCGTCACTTATTATTTGGTGTATGTTGAGATTGATGAATTTATAGGAAAGGCAATGGTGATGTTGGGATTTCCAGTGCTGATGGAGCGAGCAAACAATAGCACCTACAAACTTGAGTCGAAAGGTAAGCATGTTGATAATTTAATTCTTTTTATAACTGACGTGTTTCATTTTTGCGTAAGTAGACAAGATTTGAGGACAAATCTTTTCCAAAAAGGGGAGTATGATATGAATCTGGCCGGGCAAGGCGTGCAAATGATTGGACGGAGGTTCAACGAAGCATCACGTCAACTCATGAGCAATCAAGAAGGGCTTACGAGCAAGGTTCCAAGCCTCGAAGATACATGAAAATGAGCTTGGGGGCAATAGGAACGTTGTGCGAGTGTTAAATGAAGAAGAATGCACGACACTTCACGCTCGAGCGGTCAAATTCTACCGCTCGAGCCCCAAAGACACTGTACAAGAGAAGAATTCCAGAACGAGCGGTGCCCGAGCAGCAACATTTTACCGCCCGAGCGCGACCTATCCAGAAGTGCCCGCGCTCGAGCGGTAGAAATCCGCGCCCTAGCGCCGCCCACCCGCGAGAAAATCTTTAGTTCCCTATTTTGAGTCTTATTTGTTTAGGTAACAAGATTTGTCATATTTTAGATTTGTACACAATATATGGACGAAAATTTCATCATTGTAAACAATTAATTTGGAGTTTAATCATATTGGTAGAGTTTATCTCTCAACTTTTCAAAGCTTGGCTTTGTATACATATTCGTGTGTTACTTAAATCAAACTTATCAATGTTTAATACTTTGTGGCGTTTGTCGATTTTTCTTCACTCGGATTGTCAAAGACGAGTTCTTTGAAGGTTCGTTTGAATTTCAATTGTTTATCTCGTAATATTTGTTGCTAAATTCTTCGTAATTTAGAGATGAATATTACAACCTTACTTGTTCAAAAAGATCGGGACAACACGACCGTTTCTTTGTTTCATCGAATCGAGGGCGTGACTCTGTTTTTGAGCGCATTTGCTTTTCGTGGTCGAAGAATCGCATCAATGAGGGATGATAACTTGATTACAGCTCTCTTTTGAATAACATAAATCTTCAAGTTCTATAAATCCCATAAGATTTGTTCTTGTACTTGCATTGCGGCAATAGAACTGGATTTTCTACTTAAAGCATCTGTAACAACATTGGCTTTACCTGGATGATAATTAATAATACAATCGTAATCCTTCTTTAATTCCAACCAACGTCGTTGTTGCATATTCAGTTCTTTTTGCGTAAAAAAATATTTCAAACTCTTGTGGTTTGTGTATATTTCACCCCGCTCACCATACAGATAATGGCGCCATATTTTCAACGCAAATACCACTGCTGCCAGTTCTAAATCATGTGTGGGATAATTCTTTTCATATTCTTTCAATTGTCTTGAGGCATAAGAAATCACCTTCCCGTGCTGCATTAAGACTGCTCCTAAACCTTGTTTTGAAGTATTACTATATACCACAAAATCTCCTGGTCCTTCTGGAATAGCAAGGACTGGTTCTGATGTCAATTTTGTCTTTAACTATTGGAAACTGTGATCACATGCTTCATTCAATATAAATTTCATATTCTTTCGCGTTAAAGCAGTGAAAGGCAAAGAAATCTTAAAAAATCCCGCTATAAATCGACGGTAATAACCAGCTAACCCAAGAAAACTACGTACCTCATTAACAGTAGTTGGTCTTAGCCAGTTATTAAGTATCAGTAATCATGTCATGTATATAGAAAGGGTGTGACATTATAGAATGGTATCAGAGCACGCGGTTCTTCGACAAGGAAGACACTGCACTTCATCCAAACTTGGGGAACTCGGCAAGTAAGTATCTTTATATCTCATAGTTTATGCTAACTTATGTGCTTCTTCGTGACCTATATGTAGAATAAAAGACGATGCCACCTAAACACAAGGTACACGAAGGAGATTCATCTAAGGGCAAGGCCCCAACAGTCGAAGATGAAGGTAGTGCGCCACAACCTATAGAAGATTTTGCTCAACTGCTCCAACAACAAGCGAAAGTTCATGGGGAGCAGATACATCAATTACTTGACATGCAGCGGACTACACATGAGCAGGCACAAGTAAAAGCCATGCAACCCAGACAAGGGCCTGTTCAAACCAATGTGTATGATCGCTTTCGACTTCTGAATCCTCCTGAATTCATGGGAAGCACCGATCCGGCTGTAGCAGAAGAATGGATTAAATCATTGGAGTCCATATTCTCCTACCTCCATATGGAAGATGCTGACAAAGTCACTTGTGCCATCTTTCTGTTAACAAAACATGTAAGAATATGGTGGGTTTGGCACTCCCTGACGTCCAACACAGTAGTAGCTATATAATAAAGCAAGCACGGAAGTACAGGTCAACGAATGAGGCTCAAGTACAAAAATGGACATGAATATATGCTATGATATTACATGGTTTAAAGATTCATTATTGATCACGACTTGATATGTACGTTCTTTCTACGCATATTGATATGTACAAGTTTCAAGTTATTGAGTTTTATAGACTAACGTAGTTCATGTATTACAGGATCAAGTAATGAAGATACATAGGATGCCGGTTCGCCAATGGATGCTTGTGATGTGCCTTGCCTCGACAAGAACCTGAGACGTCTTATTGTATAGCTTCCGCATAAGTACTATAATAAATTTTATGTTAGGGTTTGAAACAAGTTTTATAATGTTTATGTCTATGTATATAATAATACAGAGTGTGTTTATTTTTAAGAATATGATTATATGTACGTATTGTTATTGTTGCTTGAGTTGTGGGTGTATACAAAATATAGGGGCATCATCATTCCAAAATTTTTATAAACCGTCAAATTGATGCCCCTTATTTGAATTGCTTCATAATATAGGTATATCATTCAAACCCTATTTTGATTACAAGTACAAGTATCAGTAATCATGTCAGGTATATTCACACTGCCCAAAGCCAACAGAAAAGTTATGCTGATGTGCGACGTCGTCAATTGGAATTTCATGTCGGTGACCATGTATTTGTAAAAATATCACCATTGAAGGGCATTTTGCGTATTCGTTATAAGGGAAAATTGAGTCCAAGATATAACGGTCCATTTGAAATCTTGGAAAGAATAGGAGACAGAGCCTACCGAGTTGCTTTACCACCGAATTTGTCAAATGTTCATAATGTTTTTCACGTTTCCTTGCTACGGAAATATTTGGCCAATCCTTCTAACGTTATTCATTACGAACCCTTGGAGCTTGCATCGAATCTCTCGTATGAAGAACGGCATGTTCAAATCCTCGACAGGAAATCAAAATTGTTACGAGGCAAGGAAATACCGTTCGTGAAACTATTATGGCGCAATCATGTAATTGAAGAAGCAACAAGGGAACGAGAAGACGAGATTCAACAGAGATATTCTGAACTATAAGGTACATCAAATTTCGAGGACAAAATTCTTTGAAGGAGTGGAGAATTGTAATGTCCGGTTACTCGTACAAATGATAATAATGCGTTTATGTCATTTGTTATATAGTTATTATGTTTTACTTATTGATTGAAATATCAAGAATGAGATTGAATATGCTTTCTAGATTGTCAATAGTGTATTGAGAATGAATATGTGTCTAAATAGTGATACTAAGATGTGTAGGTAAAAGTATTGTAAGTAAGTTGATAGGAAATGAGATGAAAATATGGCAGTTTTTACGAGTTTAAGTATAATGATTTGAATATTGAACCAAATTTTGTGAGGCCATAACCATTAGAAATCTAAGATATAAAGTTACAACTTTCATGTTTTGGGTTTGGTCCAAATCATTGTGGAAGACAAGAAAAAATTGCCCAAAATGTGTCGTGTGTATCGTCATTCCTTCACTGGCACATGTGGGGAGAATAAGCATAAATTTTGACTCAGACCTCTAAATAGAATGAAACTAATTGGAGATTTAGGCCACGACATAGGGCTACAACTTTTATGTTTACCACCTTCTCAGATTATGAATGGAAGAAACGTTTTTGGAGCAATATTTGATGAAACAGTGTGTCGAGCCGAAAGTCCCCCGCCCAGGCGGAAGGGAATGTACGTCCGAGCGCCAGTACATGAAATTTTTAAAGTCTGGGCCGAAGGTTACGAACCCGGGTGGAAGAGAATATCCGCCCGAGCGCCGCCTCATGTATAAAAGATAAGCTTCGACTTTTCTAAGCAATTCCATCAGTTTTTCAACCCTTTTCACAGCAAAGCTGTAGAGGCCTAAAAATCCTTACTTGAAAATTTGCGGAAAATTTAATTTTTTTCTTTTAGAATAAATGGAGTGCCTCATTCATACCAAAAACTGATAAAATATTTAACGTTCAAAACAGCAGCGGAAGAAATTATTACTTGCCAAAATAACAAGTTAAAGTATTCAATAACTAATAAAATATTTGAGCATCAAAATGGCAAGTGCTGAAACTGAGGTCCTCGGGTGCCACTACTGCCGACTCGAGCTAGCTCACTGGTCCCCGCCCTCGATCCCGACATCATCAGTACCTACAACAATCAAGTCTAGTGAGTCTAAAGACTCAACATGCATATATCTTAAATAACGAGTAAATATAGTAAAATTTCATGGGAGTAAAATTTCATGTCATGAGGCATATCGTAAAATGTCGTGTCATGATTAATTATAATACGTGCATAGCTGAACTGAAAATCATAGTGAAACTGTTTGCTCCTTGGAGCCCTGTACTGAAATAGCATATAATAATTTTCTGTGAGATTATGGTCTACGCAAGTGGTCCCTGAACTGAACTGAACTGAGCTGACCGATACTGGTGACCGGACCGATACTGGGGATCGGATTTACGTCTGATCAGACTACTGCCACAGTACTGGGTGAAACAACTGAACTGACCGGTAACTGGTGACCGGGCCGATACTGGGGACCGGACTTAAGCATGATAGTAAAGTGACCACAAGCAATATCGCATAAATCTCAAAATTTGTATTTTT
>NC_133323.1:11702118-11707401 GCF_012295235.1 Primulina huaijiensis | reverse complement strand
GGCTAAAAGCCAACCGAGAACTCGAACGAGCCACTGAACCGTCACAGCAAGTTGCTGTCCAAAAATACAGCAGCTGTGCTTTGGTTTCTTGCGTCGATTGCGAGGCTAATGGCCATTGGGGCTTGAACCACCGACCAAAATCTCTTACCAACATCCCAAGGAATGATTTGAACCATGGCTAAGGGCCCTAGGCCAGCCACCATTCGCACCATTCCAGCAACAACTCGAAAGATTCACCCGAGAGCACAAATTCTGCGCGTCGGGCATTGTTCTTGTTTTGCTGTCACGGATCGTTCCAGTGGCCATTTGATTGGTCATGGCACGATCTAGACATCTAGAGGTATGTTATGAACCGTGGTTAAGGGCCATAAGCCAACCAAGATCCACACCATCCCACCAAATTCGAAATACACATGCTGTCAAAATGAGAAGCCGAAGGGGGCTGGGGCTGTTCTTGCACTTTTAATTAAAAACCGATGCACCATGGACCAAGCCTCCAAAAGGGCGACTTAGTCACGTCTTAGACACACTAGGGAAGTGTTCTAACCATGGCTATAGGCCCCTAGGGCAGCCATGATCAAAAACCTTTCCCTTTGGCAGCAAACTGAATTTTCGAAACTCATATGGACACACATGGGGAGTTGCTGTCAATTTCGGATTCTATCATGCATGGGGCTTGTTTGAATGGACCAACATGGTCTTAATGCATCTTAATACATGTCTAAATGTCGCCTAGTGAGCCTGGAGTCGAACCATCCACCTGAAACAACAAAACAAGAGAAACCGTGAAGCTTGAAATGGAGGGGCCGAAATCTGCATGTTTATTTTTCTGAAAATTCTTGATGTGTTTCGGTTTTTACATGAAAGGTTGATCATGAAACATAAAAATAATGATAGTATGACTTGATTGAAGAGTCAAGGAAAAATATATGCATGCCTGGTTTCGTTTGAAAGAAAAACGAAAAGAACGAGACGATCCGGCGCGGAGGAGGTGGAGCACTTTCTTTTCTTGCTTCTTCACTCGATTTTTTTTTCTCCTTACTCTCACTGAATTCTCACGATTTTGGGCACTGAAAATGGCTCTGGTTTTCGGTGATGGAGAGGAGAAATAGTGGTTAGGGGAGTGAGGGAAATGGTTGCAAATATAATGGGGAATGCAAGACTAGGTCTCCATTTTTTTGAATTTTGAATTGTGGGTGGCTATCAAATAATTTATTGGTGTTTTGTTGGAGGCTATGACCGATTCTCTCATACTCTACAAGGCTAGGATATGGTTGATTATTAATTAAATGGTGCTCCAAAAATAAAAGGATTATCCTCCTAATTAAATACAAAGAAAGGGTCAAAGGTGGTAAATTGTCAAGGAATGTTCTAGCAACCAAGGGTGGCCGAAATTCATCTAATAAATGGAAGAAAATATTGTTTAGTTAGTAAATTTTTAAACCTTAAGAACCTTACCTATCCTTTAATTAATTTAGTGAACTAACCCTTTAATTAAGGAACTTAAATGAATTTATTTTCTACTCACCTCAAGTAACTTAAATAATTTCATAAACCTCCTTTTAACTTAAATTAACTTACTTGCTAGCTAAAATAAATTACGGAAATATTTTCTGAATCTTAAATTTTTATCTCTAAACTCCAACTCCAGTCCGGCCTTACTGAAATAACTGAAAGGATAAAAATTTAAACTACTACGTAAAATAATTAAATTTAGAAACTCATGCAATAAAAATCATTTTAATTTAAATACTAGAATTATGCATGACTTATACGTAGTCTAAGTTACGGGTTCTACAATCCTTCCCCCCTTAAAAGAAATTTCGTCCTCGAAATTAAGACAAACTCGGGGTATCGACTCCTCATCTCTGGTTCAGACTCCCATGTTGCTTCCTCCTCTGAATGGTTGAGCCACTTGACTTTCACTCGCTTAACCAGTTTGTTCCGAAGCTTCTTCTCCTGCCTGTCTAGGATCTGCACTGGTCTCTCCTCATAAGATAGGTTTGGAGTAAGCTGAAACGGCTCGAAGTTTAAGACATGCGAAGGATTCTCCATGTACTTCCTCAGCATAGAGACGTGAAAGACATTGTGTACTCCGGCCAGATTCGGTGGAAGAGCCACACGATAGGCTAGCGTCCCAGCTCTGTCGAGGATCTCAAATGGTCCAATGAATCTCGGACTGAGCTTCCCTTTCTTTCCGAATCTCATGACACCCTTCATGGGTGCCACCTTCACGAAAACATGATCGCCCACAGCAAACTCTAACTCTCTCCTTCTCTGATCTGCATAGCTCTTCTGTCGACTCTGAGCAGTCCTCATTCTATCACGGATCCGGGCTACTACATCAACAGTCTGCTGTATAATCTCTGGACCCAACTCTGCTCTCTCTCCTACTTCATCCCAATGAACAGGAGATCTGCACTTGCGACCATATAGTGCTTCATACGGAGCCATTCCTATAGACGACTGAAAGCTGTTGTTATAGGTGAACTCTACCAATGGCAAGTTCGACTCCCAACTCCCTGAGAAGTCAATGACGCAAGCACGGAGAAGATCCTCCAAGATCTGAATAACTCGCTCTGACTGCCCATCTGTCTGCGGATGGAAAGCTGTGCTAAACAGCAACTTCGTACCCATGGTCGAATGCAAACTCTTCCAAAACGAGGAAGTAAATCGGGGATCTCTGTCAGACACGATAGAAACTGGAATGCCGTGAAGTCGGACTATCTCTCGGATATACAACTCCGCATACTGAACCATAGTGAAAGTCGTCTTAATAGGCAAGAAGTGCGCTGATTTGGTAAGACGATCTACAATCACCCAGATAGCATTCGATCCTCTGGCTGACTTCGGCAATCCTGTCACAAAATCCATGGTAACGTTCTCCCACTTCCACTCGGGAATAGGAAGAGGCTTGAGCAAACCTGCTGGTCTCTGATGCTCGGCCTTCACTAACTGGCAAGTCAGACACTCGGATACAAATCGTCTGATGTCTTTCTTCATCCCAGGCCACCAATACAATAGCTGTAGATCTTTGTACATCTTCGTACTCCCTGGATGAATAGAGTACGGCGACATATGGGCCTCTGATAAGATGTCTGCTCGGATAGAATCACTGCTAGGAACCCATATCCTGTCTCGGTATCTCAGTATGCCGTCGCTGACTGAATACAAAACACTGCCCTTGGCCTCATCTCTCTGCTTCCACTTGGCCAACTGCTCATCTGCTGCCTGACCACTGCGAATACGGTCAAGAAGGGAAGACTGAATGGTCAAGGTAGATAGACGGGGAACTCTACCTCGAGGATAAGTCTCAAGATCAAACCTCTGCATCTCAAACTGAAGAGGTCTCGAAACTGCCAAATGAGCCATCACTGCAACTTTTCTGCTCAGTGCATCTGCAACTACATTAGCCTTACCCGGGTGGTAGCTAATGTCACAATCGTAGTCTTTCACAAGCTCCAACCAACGCCTCTGACGCATGTTCAGCTCCTTCTGCGTAAAGAAATACTTGAGGCTCTTGTGGTCGGTAAAGATCTGGCACTTCTCTCCATACAGATAGTGCCTCCAAATCTTCAAGGCAAAAACTACGGCGGCCAACTCTAAATCATGGGTAGGGTAGTTCTTCTCATGAGTTTTCAGCTGTCTAGAAGCATAAGCTATCACCTTCCCATGCTGCATCAATACGGCGCCAAGACCGAGCTTCGAAGCATCGGTATACAGAACAAACTCACCGGGCCCTGACGGCATGGCCAAAACTGGTGCTGAGATAAGAGCTTGCTTCAAAGTGTCGAAGCTCTTCTGACACTCCTCGCTCCAAACAAATTTCACATTCTTCTTTGTCAGTGCTGTGAGTGGAACTGCAATCGAGGAGAATCCCTTGATGAACTTCCGGTAATATCCTGCTAGGCCAAGAAAACTGCGGATCTCGGATGCATTCTGAGGCACTACCCAATCTCTGACTGCTGCAACTTTCGCTGGGTCCACCTCAATGCCACTGCTAGAAACAATGTGGCCTAAGAACGCCACCTTCTCCAACCAGAATTCGCATTTACTGAACTTTGCGAATAGTTTGTGCTTCTGCAATGTCTGCAACACTGTAGTCAGATGCCTGCTGTGATCCTCCCGATTCTTGGAGTAGACGAGGATGTCGTCTATGAATACTATCACGAACTGATCGAGGTACGGCTGAAATACGCGATTCATGAGATCCATGAAGATCGCTGGCGCATTCGTCAAACCGAACGGCATCACAAGGAACTCGTAGTGGCCATAACGAGTCCTGAAAGCTGTCTTCGAAACATCAGCATCTCTCACTCTCAACTGGTGATAACCGGAACGCAGATCTATCTTAGAGAAAATCGAAGCTCCCTGCAACTGGTCAAACAGATCCTCAATCCTCGGAAGTGGGTATTTATTCTTCACTGTAACCCTGTTCAACTCCCGATAGTCAATACAAAGCCTCATCGAGCCATCCTTCTTCTTAACAAACAAGACTGGCGCGCCCCAAGGTGAGAAACTAGGGCGAATGAACTCCTTGTCAAGAAGTTCCTGAATCTGCTTCTTAAGCTCTGCCATCTCTGTCGGGGCTAGTCGATACGGCGCTTTTGAGATCGGAGCCGTACCTGGCATAAGCTCGATGGAAAACTCCACCTCTCTCTCAGGTGGAACACCAGAGACGTCCTCAGTGAAAACGTCTACGAAGTCTCTAACAATCGGAACATCTGAGGCTGACTGACTGGGTGCCTCGGGGACAGATATAAAAGTTGCTAAAAATGCCCGACACCCTCTATGCATGAGCTTCCTAGCCTGGATATAAGGAAGAATGCGCGGTAAAGGAAAGTACCTGTCCGGCTCAAATAAGAACTGTGTCATCCCAGGCGGTCGGACTAAATTGGATCTTCGCTGAAAGTCGATCAAAACTCTGTTCCGCGATAGCCAGTCCATCCCCAGAATGATGTCAAACTCTGGCATCGGCAATAAGATGAGATCCGCATAAACAAGATTTCCATGCAGCTCAAGGTCTATGTCTCGGATCACGCTGGTGGCGGTTATGTCCTCTCCCGAATGCAATGACACCGAATAGGCTACATCTAGCCCGATGGTCTTAACTTTGAGAAAGTTTGCAAAGACCTCTGAAATAAATGAGTGGGTAGCCCCTGAATCTATCAGGGCTTTAGTAGCTTAGCCAGCTATGTAAATTCTCCCTGAAAGTTCGGAACACTAAGCTGAACCCAAATAATCACAAGAGCTAAGCTTATAGACATGCAAAGGTCACAGTTC